>NW_028227257.1:178356848-178759348 GCF_978045245.1 Mus caroli | reverse complement strand
AGGTTCCATGAGAACTGTATGCACATGGTGTACATACATACATGCAGGCAAACACTCATACGCATTAAAGATAAAAAGGTCTTCTGAAAGTTACATTTGAAATAAAAATTAGAGATCTTAGTCAATTTATTTTAAATCTAAACATGTCAAAATGTAATATGTGAATTGCCTGATAATTTGTCTAGTGGTTCCCTGTGACCATCTTCTGCTTGTGGCCATTAAGGACTTTCTAACAAGTCCATGCTGATTTCTGAACTGACAAGACTAGTTTACATCCCACCATCTGTGCAAATATGGTCCAGCCGTTCCACTCTCCTATATTTACCTAATGGGCTCCAAGTTTACCCATTACAGAGATACTCACACAGCAATGTATTTTTCAGCACCAATCACAACACATGGGGATTCTAAGTGTTCACCAAAAGAACAGATAATAAAACGTAGTCTCTTCACGCCATGGAAACATTTTCAGCCATAAAGGAGGAAGTCATAGTGTTTGGAAAAATGGATATAACTAGAGTTAATCATATTAAATGAATGAAGCTAACCTTTGTTTTATATAGATACATAAAGTCATATATACATCTATGGCTAGAAAGCAGAAGTAAAATTGCCGACCAGGACAGAAGTGACCAATGAGGGCAGAAAAAGAAGGATCGAGGAATAAAAAAAGAATATGCATGACATACAAAATAAACTTGTATGACAATGTGAAAAGTAAGTTACTTAGAAAGAAAAAAGTGTGTAGTAGATCAACATGTATTTTTTTTTAAAGGAAACAAAGGATGAATTATGCAGCTGCACACAGATGAGTCTGCAAGCTTCAGTGAGCAGCTGAGGACATGAGGACTTACTCAGAAGGAGGGGAAGTCCGTGAGTCTGTGGGAAGTCCAGTTTCCTTCTATATTTATGCTGCATCAGTGGTTTAGTACAATGCAAAATTGTGCATGCATGCGCGCACACACACATGAGCATGCACAGGTGGATGTGTTTATGTGAGTGCATGTAGACCAGAGGACAATTTCTAATGTTATCCTCAGTAGTGTGGCTTACCTCCTCTGAGTCAGGCTCTCATTGACCTGGAGCTGAGCAATTAGCCTAGACTTGCTGTGGACCTCAGGGGTCCCCATACTTCTTCTGCCTCAGCACCGGGATTACCAGTGTGCACTATCATACCTGGCATTTTTATGTATGTTCTAGGGTAAGACACAGGTCCTCTGCTTGCAAGGCAAGCACTCTAACTAAGAAGTCTGCCTAACTCTGAGATCTACTTTTGCTAGAACAAACAGCCAGGGGTGTTGGCAACTTTCACAGAGCAAGAGTACAAGATTGCAATACAGCACTGTAAACAGTCATAAATTAAAAGCCCAAGATTGCAGCAAGAATTTATGGCTCGCTCTTAGGACATTCAGCTGTCTCTTAGGACAGTTGACTGAATTATACATGTCAAGATCTTAAGAAGATAGAGATAATTGCCGGCCTGGTAGAGGCACATGAATCTCAATGAGTTTGAGGCCATCCTGGTCTACATAGTGAATTCCAGGCCAGCCAAGGCTACATGGTGAGACACTGTCTCAAAAATAGCAATAACAAAAAGGACAAAATATAGGTAAGATAGGCATGGTGACTCATGCCTGCATTTCCCAGAACTCAGAGGGATGAAAAGGAGGGTCACAAGTTAGAAGCCATCCAGAGTAACATAAGACTCCTATCTGTCTGTCTGTCTTTTATTTATCCATATCTAATCCCTTTATCTTTTTAAAAAAGGAATATACAGAAAGGGAAGATGTCAGATTCTAGACATTCAGAACACTCCTGCTTCTCCACAAATCTGAACGTTCATAGGAGGGGTGGCTAGCACAGAACGACTTAGGTGTACAATAAAAACACTACAGACGAAATGAAACCCAGAAACCTTAGATCCGTACTAACATCAGCAAACATGGCAAGGAGGGATGGGCTATCAGCAAATGAGAAAAGGAAAACTTCACAGGTACGCACAGCCTTATTTACTGACACCCACTGGGGAGGTGACCTGCACAGCAAGAAGGAGCTACAAAGGTTCCCTGAGCTTCCCACCTGCCCATTGACACTGCAGTGAAGAACATATTAAGAAACTTTTCCTCAGGACGTGATTGCGCACACCTTTAGTCCCAGTCTTGAGAGTCAGAGGCAAGCAGGTCTCTGAGTTTGAGGATGGCCTGGACTACAGAGTGAGTTCTAGGACAGCAAAGGCTATACAGAGAAACCCTGTCTCATTAAAAAAAAAAAAAAGGAAGGAAGGGAGGGAGGAAAGAGGGAGGGAAGGAGGAAGGGAAGGAAGGAGGGAAGGAAGGAAGGAAGGAAGGAAGGAAGGAGGGAAGGAAGGAAGGAAGGAAGGAAGGAAGGAAGGAAGGAAGGAAGGAAGGAAGGAAAAGAAGGAAAGAAAGTCTTCCTGGAAAATTCTTCAGTAAGAGCCCCTGGATTCCAAAAGCCACTGTCCTTGACTAGCTAAGCTGTTGATCACCCTAAGCATCAGGAAACTGGATGTGACTTAGACATTGAGTTGTAGACCATGTCTACTTGGGGAAGTGTGGGCTGAGCTGGGGGGATATGGAGTGTGCTTAGAGTTGGTATCTGGGACCCTACCTCAGGGAAGAGTCTCAAGCCTACCTGAGCAGGAACGGAGCAAGGGTTGGATCTGAGAACAGCATGGCATGGCATAGAAGCCTGTATCCTGCTCTATCAGCAGAAACTGGTTGGACTTGACTGCTTCCAATTCTCAGAACTCCAGAGGTTCCTGGTGGCTCAAGGCCTTTCTCACTCCCGTGTTCAAAATGGCAGAGTGATGTTGTGAGGCAAAACCCAAGCAATTGGTCTTCCATTTTGGCTAATGACAAGAGCCCAATGCAGCTCCTACACTTACCACATAGCTCTTGGAATAAATATGGAAGGAAGTCAGCCAAGCTCTCCTCCTAGTGCATGCCTCAGCAGGTAAGACAGGGTGGAGTCCAGCCTGCAACAGTGCTTTGGTCTAATTTGTATGTCCCCTGAACTAAGTATGTGTCAAAGAGACATGGATGTGAAAGCATAACAGCCACATCTTGTTTCTCCTAAGCCAGGGTAGCACTGAGTTTTCTTGCTCTCTGTTGGTTTTCTTGTCTTTTCCCTTCACGGTTATACCTTACACTCCCAGTTGGTAATCGCTCCCATCTTGTTCCTTTTTGTTTCTTTCCCCCAGTTGCACTTCTTTTTAAATTTAATTATTAATGTTTTTAATTTTATTTTTAATATTTTTTAAACTCCCTGTTCATCTGATTAATATCCTCACCCCTTTTCCCTATTTCTTATTGGGGATGTAGCTGATGCCTTCTGTTATTTTTCTATCACCTTTAGTTATCTGACTTGTTTTTTAATTGTCATTAGTGAGATCTACATTCACCCCTTCTGAAGGATAGTGAGGACTGAGATGTAAAACTGAAAGTACCACACATGCCAAGTGAGGACCAACTGCAATGGAGAGAGAATAACTATGAAAGGCAATCTGACTCTTAAAAAGGCCCACAACCACTCAGCAGGCATGGCAGACAAATGCTTCAAAGTCTACGTAAGGGAAAGGCCCAGTGTCTCAAAGGTGACACTCATAACTGCATGAATGGAGCAAGGAAGACAGCTCAGAAGAATGCTGAACTGGAAGAGAGCTTCAGCATGAATGAAAACCTTCATTGGAAAGAGTCACCAAGGAGCAAAACCAAGTAGGCAAGGGGACATGAGTGATCGTGGAAGGAGTGACCTCATTCAGAAAGCATAAAAAGTAAGCAATCAGGACCAGAACATAAGAACTGCTGCACACAAATCAAAACAACCCTGAGATTCCACCTCACATAAGTCAGAATGGCTAGGATCAAAAATTCAGATGACAGCAGATGCTGGCGAGGATGTGGAGAAAGAACACTCCTCCATTGCTGGTGGGATTACAAACTGGTACAACCACTCTGGAAATCAGTCTGGGCGGTTCCTCAGAAAACTGGACATAGTACTACCAGAAGATCCAGCAATACCTCTCCTAGGCATATACCCAGAAGATGTTCCAACTGGTAAGAAGGACACATGCTCCACTATATTCATAGCAGCGTTATTTATAATAGCCAGAAGCTGGAAAGAACCCAGATGCCCCTCAACAGAGGAATGGATACAGAAAATGTGGTACATTTACACAATGGAGTACTACTCAGCTATTAAAAAGAATGAATTTATGAAATTCTTGGGCAAATGGATGTATCTGGAGGATATCATCCTGAGTGAGGTAACCCAATCACAAAAGAAGTCACTTGATATGCACTCACTGATAAGTGGATATTAGCCCAGAAACCTAGAATACCCAAGATACAACTTCCAAAACACAAGAAAATCAAGAAGGAAGACCAAGGCGTGGATATTTCATTCCTCCCTAGAATAGTGAATAAAATATCCATGGAAGGAGTTGCAGAGACAAAGTTTGGAGCTAAGACGAAAGGATGGACCATCCAGAGACTGCCCCACTCAGGGGTCCATCCCATAACCAGCCACCAAACGTAGACACTATTGCATTCGCCAGCAAGATTTTGCTGAAAGGACCCTGATATAGCTGTCTGCTGTGAGACTTTGCCAGTGCCTGGCAAATACAGAAGTGGATGCTCACAGTCATCTATAGGATGAAACATAGGGCCCCCAGTGTAGGAGCTAGAGAAAGTACCCAAGAGCTGAAGGGGTCTGCAACCCTATAGGTGGAACAACAATATGAACTAACCAGTACCCCCAGAGCTCGTGTCTCTAGTTGCATATGTATCAGAAGATGGCCTAGTCGGCCATCATTGGGAAGAGAGGCATCTTGGTCTAGCAAACTTTATATGCCCCAGTACAGGGGAACGTCAGGGCCAAGAAGTGGGAGTGAGTGGGTAGGGGAGCAGGGCAGGGGGAGGGCATAGGGGACTTTTGGGATAGCATTTGAAATGTAAATGAAGAAAATATCTTTTTTTTTCTTTAAAAAAAAAAAAGAAAAAAGAAATGCTGCACACAAACAGGAGACCTCACGCAAGAAGCCGTGGCGTAGAACACTGGACTAAAGTACAAACTAATGGCATGAAAACCTTTCAGTAAAATTAGAGCAGATGTTTTTTTCTCCTTCTAGGGAAAGACATGTGCATCCACGTAGAGGAGGAATTTAAGCCCTCAAAGTGGCATGACTGAAAAGGAACCCCTTCATGTCATGTTATAATTTAATAGTTAAGAGTTGGGGCCAGAGAGATAAGGGGCTCTGTTGTTAACTGTGCCTTCTACTCTTTCAGAGGACCCAAGTTTGATTGCCAGCACCCATGTTAGGGTGCTCATAATGTTCTGTAACATCAGTTCCAGAGGAACCAATACCTTCTTTTGGCCTCCTTGGGTACTATATGCACATGCTCAAAACCATATGCAGACATACACATATACATATTATTAATTTTTAATGTAAATTTTAAAAATTAAGACTACAGAACAAATAAAAGGTGTTTGAAAGCTGAAAGAGAGCCAAGTACTTTACAATGACCAACTCATGCATGTGTGGGTGGAGACCACTTGTAAGACTCAGTTCTCTCCTACCATGTGAATCTCAGGGATTGAACTCGGGGCATCAGACATGGATGCAGGTATCCTGACCTGCCAAGTTGTCATTCTGGCCCGAATGTTATCATTTATAGGAAAAATGGATGGAGCTTGAGACTCTTATGTTCAGTGAAACAAGTATCTTATATTTCCTCTAATATGTGAGACTTAGGAGGAGAAAACCCCTACAAAAGTTAAGAGAACTATTATGGGATGTGAGAAGGGAAGGGGGTAAAGAACTAAGAAAGGATGAGAAAAGGGACAGGAATCAAAGACTACTGTTTGTATAGGAGGAGACACTGCAACAGAACCCCTTTGTAATTAAATATAGACTGATTTTAAAAAGAAAGTGGCATTATTGTTCAGGAAAGGAATCATGGGAAAGAAAATATAATCGGGAAGTCACTGAGGAGATGGGTTTGTCTCGTGATGCTGCAAGATAAAGTCTACTGACAGGAACACTGAGAAGCCAAGTCAATGGCTGAGAACAGAAGCAGAAATGCATCGAGAGGTAGCTCAAGATGTTGACTCAGCAACCAGTGGCACAGTGTCCATGATGTAAAAAATGACAGGGGAAGGGCTGGAGAGGTGGCTCAGCAGTTAAGAGCATTGACTGCTCTTCCTGAAGTCCTGAATTCAATCCCTAGCACCACATGGTGGCTCTTAACCATCTGGAATGGGATACGATGCCCTCTGCTGGTGTATCTGAAAGACAGCTACAGTGTACTCATATGCATAAAATAAATAAATAAATCTTTTTTTAAAAAAAGAAAAAGAAAAAATAACAGGATAAAAATTATATTGAAAAAACAATGACTTGAAAACATTTCCAGTTTAATAAGGGTTAGAAATCCACAAACCTAGGAAAGTCAACGAACTCGAGTTTCTCTGCGAAGCTGTTAACTAAGCTTCTTTATTTACTTAGGATGAAAGTCAACATACCTTCCAGCAAGCCATTAATCTTTCGGCCCCACTTGGCAAAATGAGTGGAGCCGCCTCCTGCCCAGGGAAAGCAGATCAGTTTGAAAAGTGCATCCGGCTTTTGATACAAACAGTTCAAAACCTTCTCGTTCCTAGAAATAAAATTCAAATACATTTAACATTATATAACGCTATTGGATAAAGTTCAAAATTGAACTAGGTGAGTTTTAATGACAAGTCTCATTAACTACTAGGTGCATGTGCTCAGATATGAGTTCACTGCCTTTCTTTCTCCAAGAATCGAGTTTCCAAAGGTTTGAATGGTCTGTTTTATGATTTCAACCCATAAACTCTTAGAGACGTAGATGGAATGGTGAATTATCTATGTACTTTGTATGTCCAATAAGAGTGATGTAACTATTGATGCAGATGCCTGTTCTTTCACAGCAGAGGAGAGAGTTTGTCCAAAAAGGCTTTGTCCTCAGGGTCACCATCAATATCCAGTGACACTGCTCAAGTGTCTCCTTAGACAGCCACCCTATATGGATATGTTTGCATTCTCCACAATGTAAAGGTCTCTAGGAAAGTTTCCAAGTCCATCTTTAAATTTCTTACAAAGATCTCTGAGCCTTCCAAATGAGAAACCATCGCCATACAATAATGATTTTAAGTCTGTTTTGTCATTTTAAAAAGTATCAGTTTTATAGTTTAGATCGTATTGGAAGTGAGGAACCTTTAAGAAGTGGTCCTGGTGGAAGAAAGAGAGGTGACTAGGGTACATGATTGAAGCTTTGGCCTGCTCTTTCTCTCTGTGTCTCTGTCTCTCTGTCTCTCTCTCTGTCTCTGTCTCTGTCTCTCTCTCCCTTCTTCCTCTTGCTCTTCCCTCTTCTTCCCTCTTAAGGGGTCTTTAACTAAGTGCCTTCAGTCTGCCATGCATTCCCTACAACGTACACTTCTCTACAGGACCAACATAGCAGGGCTCAAGGACTATGGATTGAAAAGCCGTGATTTTGATATAACGGAATGTTTTCGTGCACGCATGCACGCCCCTTGCATACAGTCTCCACAGAGGCCAAAAGAAGACATCAGAAGCATTAGAGCTGGGGTCACAGGTGGTGAGCACCATGTGAGTGCTGGGAACCAAGCCTGGCCTCTTGGCAAGAGCAGCAAGGGCCCGAAACTGCTGAGCCATCCTCCGGGCCCCCAATCAAATCTTCTCTCCTTCATGATTATGTTTTGTCATTTGACCAAAAGATTGAGATCTTTCTAGATACTCTGTTCTCATAAGGGGACTTTGTACTTTATAGTAAAATAACTGAGAAGATGCATGAAGTGAGATGGCAGGTCTCAGATTGCTGAGTCTAGACCACAGAAGCTCTCCCTCCCTGGCATCTGTTTGTGTCCTGCACATCCACCCTATCTTCCCACTCTAAAAAGGGAATCAAAGTCCCACAGCTAGCTAAACACAACTTCTCTTTCTCTTCCCTCAATGTTTGGTATTTAAATCATCTATAACTCCAGAGTTGAGGGTAAGCAGACAAATTATTTAATCCATTTGTACTGTGTAGTGATGAAGGCTGCAGAGGAAAAGTTGAGTCCCCAGTGTAAACCCTAGCTACAGCTCTTACCATGGGACACTAGGCAAACTGCTCAGGTGCTTCACATTCTCAGTGGCCTCGATGTAAACAGAGGGTGAGACTTGGGTCTTCCTCATTAGCAAAAGTGAGATCCAGAGACATCGCCACCAACCCAGTTAGTCATAAATCAGAATCAGGGTGCAAATCCTGCTCACCATTGAAACTATTTGACCATTGACCCTTTCCCCATAGTCTCAGCATCAATGTCACTAAGACGTAGGATGTAGAGGACATTCTGAGATGCTTTGGGTTAGAGCTGGGGCAAGAAGGGGCTCTCCAAGATAGTGTGCTCTTCCAAACCATGTTAGGATTTTAGACAAGCCAGAGATATAAAACTTAACTTTAAAATACTACCAAAGGGGATGGCAAGGTGGCTCAGTGCATAAAGGGAACGTGATGTCGAGCCTAATGGCATGGGTCATATGACGATCACTGCTGCTAGGTCCAACATACAACATTGTGGCTCACAATTCTCTAGCACCTTTTACTTTCAGACTCTCACTATGTTATGAGAGGTCCCTTGTGTGTCCACCCCCCCCCCCCCCCGCCCCTTGGGAAATTCTGTATGGGCTTTGATGGTAGATTTGAAGGTACACAATGGCAGACCCTCAAAACAAAATAAATCTTTGGAAAGGTCTCCTCCACTGTGGAACCGTATATCATGATAACTCTGCTTACTCCTCCTACACAAGAATCCCCACTTTGCACCCCTTATTGTACCAAGAACAGAGAAGTTAAGGAGTTATGGTTCCAGGAAGTCTTAGGAACTTCACACCTGGCCCCAAGGATGAAAGCACACAACTGGGAGAAACAATGGGCCCAGACTCAGAGTCTGAGGCCCGGGTAGCCGAGGGCAAGAGTTCAGTTAATAAGCACAGAACAGTGTCCACGGCTGATTCCCTGGGTACACGACTTACAGAAGGCACAGCAAGACCTGGTATGCCCCCACAAGGAGCAGATACTATTAAGAGTTAGTCATATACAAGAGCATACATTGAAGGAATTAAAATTTTCTGGTATACTGGGAGAAGACTAAGATATTCGGACCTTCCCTTTGGGAAGTATATAAGGAGAACAGGTCCATATCGTAATGCTGAGGGACACAGGAATGAAATTAGGAAATGGCTCAATGCTTCTTATGCAACATGGTACACATGCTGCTTCATGCCCCTTAAGGAGTGAAAATTGTTCTTATGGCTTGTTTCTCAGGACTCAATATCTGCCACCTTCTGACCACAAAGGGCCACCACAAAGGCTAAGAATGTTCAGGAGGGCACCTGGTGGGCTTGCTGAACCTTAGAGAGCAACAGCAACTTAGATGTTTGCTGAACTTACTGCCTTTACTTTGAAGAAAAATGCTGTAAAACGTTGATTACCTCTTTCATTCTGGATATTGAAAAATAGGGCCAAAATAGGTTAAAAATGGTCTTTGAAAAGATCATACACATCTTGGATTCATTAAGTCTGCTTTCTATTTACCCGTGGCTAGGCTATTATGCAAACATGGAGTATAAAAGGTGTAACCTCTTTTCAATAAACATCCTGATTCGCCCTTAGATTCTGTCAGTCTCCTTTCCTTGCAAAGCCCACGTCTCTTCTTTGGGACCTAAACCCCCTCTGGAGCTGGACTCTGGTACCTAACAGCTGGCATTTGATCACCCATGTGATCCAAGGAGAAAACCAACTCCTGCAGGTTATCCTGTTTCTCCACATGTTCGCAGTGACACACACAATAATCAATCCATTGATTGATTAAATACTAGCTTAGAACTCCAAGCTAGTAGCATTTTATATACAAGTAATTCGTACCACCTTTCACCAGAGGAAGTGGAAGCAAATTCAATTTCAGAGATGGGCCCCTTTAAATGTAACAAGGCAATCCAACAAATTTAGGGTGCTGAAGCACCAGAGATGGGGAGTGAGGAGTTCCTGGAAGCAGCCTACCTGGTACTCCTAGCATAGACTGCTGTCTCCATCCTGTGAGTTGATTAGGAATTGCTGATCTCAGAGATCTTCTGCCACTGTGTTGAAATTAATTCCCCTCTGGGCACAAAAATCTCCAATAAGCCTTTTGTACACCAAGTGACCAGATTTCTTTTTAATCCGCTGATTATGGTTGTCACTCAGAATCCTGCTTTTAAAAGGCAGTGAAGAAGAGGAGAAGAGCAGGAAGAAAAAGAAGGAAAAGTACAAGGAGAAGGAAATGGATGGGGGAAAGAGGAAAAAAGGGCAAACAGGTCAGACTCATACAGCGTATAGCAGCTGGGTGTTAGCGGCCTCCGTGTATAGATGGCTGTCACTGTGCACATCAGCAGAACTTCCAGATAATGCCCATAGAGACAGAGATGCAGCCTGTGTACTACCTACGCCTCAGCTGAGTAGTGCCCAGGTCACAAGACAGAAAACACCTGATACCTACTGCGAAGTTAGACAGAGATATGTGTTTTGAAAACACATCTTAGCTTTCTGGGTATTTATAGAGTTTTGTTCTTTTAAATATTAAGAGAGAATTAGGAAGTTTTTAAAAAAGGAGTGGGGAGGAATTTATTACTAGAACAGGTGATTAGAAACTACTTTGGCTAAAACAAAAAGAAAAAAAAGAAACAAACAAACAAAACCAAATACAAACACACACACACACACAAACAAAACAAAAATCACACACACACACACAAAACCTTCTGCCTGGAAGAACCAGAACCGAGACAATGATCAAACAGACAGCACTCTGACCAGAACTCCTCCTTAAGTCTCTCTCCTGCCTCAATTCTTCCTTGCTTAAACCTAAAACTCCATCAGCACCACGCAGATGGACAGGGGGAGAGTCACTGGAACTCTTCAGTCCGCAGGAATGGAATCTCCCTCCTCTTCCTTACACGATCATCCATCTCACTAACTGGCACAATCGTACAGCCTAACCTGTCTGGGCATCTGAAACCTGGGGCTTTTACCCTTAAGACTTTAGTAACGCTAGCATTATCAAGCTACTAATCCTGTAAGCTTCTAACATTCAATAAAGCAAGTAAAAATTACTATAGTTTATAAATGTATAAAGGATGCATAACATAAAGATTTTAAACTCACTTGCCACCTAGAAGTCCCCTGAATCCCTGGCAGTCATGCTAAGACCAAGGTTTAATTCACAAACTCGATGGTGAATCTCAGGAGTGTTCTGGAGAAGTGAGGCTCAACTTTCAGCGATGCTCCTTCCAGAGGAGAAACCACAGCACACCGAGAGGCACGGAAAGCCTGCTCAAATAGGAGAGGGTGGGGAAACAGCCTTTTATCTGTACAAGCAGTGGCTCGGAGCCATCCTGTGCCTCAGATGATTCACCTTGATAATTTACTAGGCGGTCACTGACTCTGTGAGCAAAGTTTTGCTTCTGAGATAATGATACAAAATGCCGCAGAGCACGGTGGTACCTGCCTACAACCAGAACACAGGAAACTGAAGCAGGATGCTTGGAAGTTTGAAGTTATCCAGAGCTAGAGAGAAAGACTATCTCAACATAAAAGCTAAAACACAAAGTAATGACATAAAATGCAGAAAAATATGTTTACTTCTTCCAAGGAATATGGGCAGGCAGAGGTGGGGTACAGACATATATTACAACATCTGAGGCTTGCTGATTACAAAGCCTCAATAAAAGTAGGTTGCATTTCTCCATCTCTTTTTAATTTTTTTTTTACGTGACAGAGCCTGTGGTCAGTTATGTTTGGGGAGATCAAGCATTCCTCAGGGCTCAAATGTATTAATCAACAAATATTCTCTTAAGGTCAAGGGTATCTGCATCATTTCTCAAGAGCATCAGGACCTAGCGGTAAAGCAGTAAGGATTCTCCTGCAGGAAAACCACAGGGAGCAGGTTTTTTTTACTGGTGCAGCAGAGGCACAAAGGCAAATGAGCTATATACAGGAAGCAAGGGCTCAGATTTTATCAGAACTGACACAAGACACCAGGCTAAAAATAAAACATGTCCAGCAGAATTCCGAGAATGGATGATAAAGAAACCTGAGTACGGCCACACAGCAAGGAAACTGAAGGAAAACAAAAATACAATGATAATAGTAATAATGACCGATAAAA
The DNA here is from genome assembly GCF_978045245.1 of Mus caroli. Taxonomy (NCBI): domain Eukaryota; kingdom Metazoa; phylum Chordata; class Mammalia; order Rodentia; family Muridae; genus Mus; species Mus caroli. Next base: position 178,747,099 of record NW_028227257.1, on the reverse strand, counting down.
TAAACAGAGGAGCCAGCTGGTGCAAATGACACAGGACGTAGAAGTTAGACTGCTGGCAATGTAGACAAGCCACAGAAATAAAATAGTAGAATTTACTTTCAAGCAAAGTAAAGAACCACACAGGAAGGTGTGTGTGTGTGTGTGTGTGTGTGTGTGTGTGTGTGTGTGTGTTGTACATCCAGGGGCCTTGCAAATGTTAAGTGTGTGCTTTAGCACTCAGCAACAAAAGCATCTCAGACCCAGCAAAAATGCCTCATAAGAACCCAAGCATCTGGAAGGATTCCCTTGCTCTTCCTCCCATGGACGGGCCCACAGTCAGGCACCTATGGAAACACTGACATCAACAATAACCTGCCATTGGTGGGTCACAATAAAAAAGACAAGAGAGGGGCTGGTGAGATGGCTCAGTGGGTAAGAGCACCCGACTGCTCTTCCAAAGGTCCAGAGTTCAAATCCCAGCAACCACATGGTGGCTCACAACCATCCGTAACGAGATCTGGCGCCCTCTTCTGGAGTGTCTGAAGACAGCTACAGTGTACTTACATATAATAAATAAATAAATCTTTAAAAAAAAAAAAAGACAAGAGAACATATGGGCTATGGAGAAAGTTGGAGAAGGCAAAGGCAGATGTGTTCATATTTTCATTGTATATCTATATGAAAATTTTAATAATAAAGAAAAAATTAGGGCTGGAGAGATGGCTCAGTGGTTAAGACCACTGACAGCTCTTTCAAAGGTCCTGAGTTCAATTCCCAGCAACCACATGGTGGCTCTCAACCATCTGTAATGGGATCTGATGCCATCTTCTGCTGTGTCTGAGGATAGCTACAATGTACTCATATACATAAAATAAATAAACAAGTATTTTAAAAAAATCTTTTAAAAAAAGGAAAAATTAAAATAAACATGTGGAAGAAGAAGCCATTATCTACATAAAATAATGCTGGTTGAAATATGATTTACAACACTGTTTTGCTATATTTGCCATCTATTTTCAGTATTTTACAATTTCTTCTATACTCCTAGGAAAATTGTAAATCATTAAAAGGATAAACAAACAAACCAACCGAAAAATAACCATGTACAAACATCTTCACAGTAGTGAAAACATAGACTGTCCCCTAAGTGGAGACAAAGTAACCCACAGAAACAATATGGGATGCCTGAAGTGACAAAAGGCATGAACAGGGGGAAATAACTGAGTGAACAGAGACATTGATATAATAAAATATAATTGTAACGTGTCTCATATGCACTTACCGTACCAGATCAAACACGAGTCAGTCAGCAGTATGTGAAGAAAGAGCCCTCCCCACATTATAAAATATTTAGACTCTGTAAGTTTGTAATTTCCAATTTCTAAGCAAGAGACAACCAGTCACCAAGAGTTGGTGTTGTCTATATATTGTCTATATATTTCTGTGTGGGGTAATTGTTTAGTCAGTCAAAAAGGAAGGAAGATGAAACATAGAGCCGGCAAAACACATAGGAAGCCCAAGCCGAGATTCCAGGTTTAAACCTGAGTTCTGTCCCTAGGTAAGAGAGGATCACTTCACAAATCTATCCTCTGGCCTTTTCACAGCCTCCGTGGCACATAAGCACCTCTATGTGTTTGTCTCTATCTCCAGATGTTGTATTATAAGTAGGTACTTTATGAATTTCTTTTTAAAATAAATGTTTTTATTATTTCTTTGATGATTTTATACAATACATTTGTATCACTTTTACTCGTGATTCTTCCCCTTAACTACTTTCAGGTACACTACCATATCCCTTCCCACCCAACTTCCTGTCTTCTTTTTCTTTTCAAATCTAACAACCCAACAACTCCAATTTGTGTTGTCTATATATTTCTGTGTGGGGTAATTTCCTGTAGTATGATTAACTTACCAGGAGCTATAATTGTAATAAAAGCTGACTCTCACAGCTCTCAAGCCATCAACAGTGCATAGCACTTCAGTTAGGACTGGGTTCTTGAACTCCTTCCCATTCCACACTCGAATGTTGCCTGGCTTGATCTTGTGCAGGTCTTACATAGGCAACCAGTTGCTGTGAATTTGTGAACGCAACAGTCCCACCTTGCCCAGAAGAGCAACAGCGTCAGCCTATATTGCTTTGCAGCTAGTGAAAATAACAGCTTATTGTTAATCAATTCTGACATTTTGGAAAGATTAAAAATATCCATCTACATTTCTAACATAGAAAACTCATGACGGTTGAGAAGTTCCATATCTTGCCTTGATGATTTTGTGTATAACTCTCTGTGAAGATAGGCAGGGAAAAGCAATCACTTATCCAAGCAATTATCACTCAAAATAGCTACGGACATACCAAGCTGAATCCTTCTAATAACTTTGTAAGCAAATAGTGTTAATATTGCCAATGTGGAGGTACAGTGTAAACTTCTGAAATGTTTCCAAGTTATTGAATTCTGGAATAAGAAATTGAGTAGAGATACACGCTTACAGCAGAAGCAAGGACAGTTCAGTAGGAAAAATTGCACTTCCTAGTCGGGAAACAGGCAGAGGGAGTAAGTTTAGATGTCTCTGATACAAAGAATTAGGGCTTTTAAGACACCTCAGCATAAGCTTTTGGGTCATTTGTATAGTATATACTTTTGCCTCCTTTGCATAGATTTTTTTTTCTGTGCAAACAAGTAGTAGTTCTACATTCGATTTCATGAATCACATGACTCATTAGCATCTTAAATCTACACCGTGGTTTGCACAGTTGGCTTTGGGTGAGTGAATATCCATATTTCTTTTTCCACTTTGCTACCTTGATTTTTTTTGTACACTAATTTTGCAAGGATTTACACAAAGCGTCCCAGATCTCTCTCTCTCTCTCTCTGCCCCTTTCTCCTCCCTTAGTATTAAGGGGTTTAGACTTGAGTCTAAGAATGACAACTCAAGATGTCAGATTAGTGTCACAACCAACTGCTGCTGTCCTATAAGATGGGTAGGTGTGGGCAGGCATTGAGGTTTTGTTAGGAAGAAGATAGACGTAAGATTAGCTACAAGGTCAGCCACAAAACCATGACTAGTCTCCAAAAGAAATAAACAATTTCCAGTTCAATTTATCCTAAGTCCACACGTGGAGAGGGAAGTGTGTATCATGCCCACCCATCAGGAGGCAGGAAGAGATGATGTAAGCAAGACCAAGTAGAGGAGACAAGAGTTGAACCCAGGACCCTGTGGGACAATGCTTAGTCAGATAGGTGGCTTGTGTCTAAGTGGATGTATCTACCCATCCTGAATTTAATATATTTTGCTTACTGCATTTTTTCTTCTTTCCTTTCTTTTTTCTTTCTTTCTTTTTCTTTTTTCCCTTTGCATCTTGTTGAATTAATCTTGACAAACATGTAGGCATCAAGGTAATCCCATGGCACCCTGGTGCCTTGACTCAAATCACTTAAAAGCAATTCTGTCTTTGGTGAATAAGGGTCTGTGCACGAGTCTGCTCGAAATAAGACTCACTTTTGCTCCTTTTTCTCCTCTCCCCTCTCTCTCTCTACTCCAAGAATCTTTGCTGCCTCTTTCTTTTCACTCTTCTTGCCTCTCCTCATTGAAACCCTTTAGTGTCCCCCGAGTGCCACAGGCAAGATATACTTGGAATACTTCAATGGGGATGCTGATCTCGCTCCTACTGTTCCTGAATCATTAGCTCACGTTTTTTTGCCTTTTCTCTCCCTGTTGTGGCCAAGAGTGGCTGCCCTAGACTACTTCCTACAACTGGTATTTCCCATTTTCTCTCCCATAGTCCACTTTCCCTACTCGCCTCCAGCCTTGGGCTCTGGTTCACTCAAGTCCCAGCAAGGCAACTTTCACTTTGTGGGAGCCTCCCCCTCTTCTCGAAGCTGCCTCTGCCACAAGCATGTCAGATAAAAGTTTGGAATGTTTTTTTCCTTTATAGGTTAAGATGAACTGTTTTGCTTTCTGAAACATCTTTAGGCATAACACATACTCAGCAGGAGTAAGTCTTCCTCTGGTTGTCCTGTTGGTACTGGGTGTGTCCCAAGATCCTGTAAGACTTGATTATATAAATTTTAGGAACCTCAGGGGCATCCCTTTTTACTTTGTATCAACCTCCTGAATGTCCTTGTTTAACCTGACAGTGCCTCTATGGGACCAGAACACCAACTAAATTACTAAATTAAGGGGAAGAGCCCATTTATATGGATTAGCAGAGAGAATAGGGGAGCTGCTGACTTTGGGGACTTCATCTTAAGTCACCTGTCCTCTCCTCCATCATTTTCCTTAATACTCTTCTTTATCAGCTTATTAATTTATTTACTTATCAAAGTGATAGTACTTTTATTAAGGAAAAGTAAAAAAGAGCCCTGAGGGTGGGAGGGGCTCCAAGAGGAGAATTCTGGCAGCTCATTTTAAGCCCTGAGATCCAAACTTCATTTTTCAGGCTCCTCCCTTGGTTCAAATACATGATTAACAAGATTTACTTGGGAATGGAGCTTGTGAAAACTGTTTGTGGAATTGCCCAACCTCTGGATGCTGAACACAGAACATAAAGTTGCTTCTAAGCTACACACATCTTCCAAGTCATAGAGGAGACACAGGAAGAGATGGGGGCCAGACAGACTGAGTGCTCCTCATCTTCGGGATCCCACAAGTATCTCACTTATCACAGTTTGTTTTGAAGGAACCCAAACTGCAGCAGGAGCTAGAGGCAACCTAAAGGACAAATACTTCACTCAAAGGTAGCTATGATGGTAATTCCTTGTACTCTTCCAGATGGGAAAGAAGCTCTTTGTACCGGTGCATACCCCTTTGTGGAGCAGTTCAAGGATTTGAGACCTATGTGGTTCTCAACCCACTGCCTCCGTTCCCAGAAAAATCTTACATTCCTTTTGTAACGCCTGAGTCTCTGTACTCTCTAGAGGATGGTGAAGCCATTCCCACAAAGGAAACTTGATCTATAACACTGTTCTCCAATGAGATCTTTTCTATGAGATGGTACATGGCCTGAAGTCGCTCACATAGAATAATTCTATTTGAAGGTGTCAACAAGCATGACTGTAGGAAACAAAATGGAGCTTTCTATTTTAGCCTTAATAGGGTCTGCCCCAGGAACTCTCTTCAAAGCTTCAGGAAGCTTTCTTCTTTTGACGTACGCTACAGGGAATAAATAAATATGTCTTTCACCTCCCCAGATGCTCCTTCCTACCCACCACTACCCGCTCTCTACCTAGATTCATAGTCACTTTCCCAAGTCACCAACCACCTTATCTGAAGTCCTCTACTGGACCCTGGAAGCCACTGTAGGCATGCTTCCTCACAGGACCACCCAAAGAGATGCTTCCTCATAGGACCACCCAAAGAGAGGAACATTGATGGAGAACATTTTCCTTTTAAGATTTAAAGGAAATAAGAAAAGACTTAGAGAAGTTTTTCTGATGACTAATAAAAGTATCTAGATGAATTCTAACAAAAAACTCAGGCCTTTGAATTCTCCTGAACAGACAGTACTTTGGTAAATGGCAAACAATTACCCAGAGTGAGAACCAGACTCACAGAGAACTCTTAGATCCTTTGTGTCAACAGCTGACTATCCGTCTAGATCCAGGTATCACTGTCATGAGTCCTGATTGGGATCTTAAGAACCTAGTAGAGCAATGACAGCAGCATCACAGATTGTCAATCTGACCGGGAGAGTTAGAGCCGGTAGAGATAAGCCTTTCAATTGTGATAAAGTATGTACCATTGAGCAAGGAGCCAATGAAAATACTGCTGCCTTCTATGAGAAGCTCAAGGAAAACTTACTGAGGCACATATATTTGATACCAGAGTCCTCAGAAGGAGGATTTAAAAATGAGTGTATCATTCAATCTGGCTTAGATATTAGAAAACAATTACAAAATACCTTGCAGAAACCTGAGATTTTCATCGATGACCTCATGAAGGTTAGCTTCTGTTTTCAATGTTTGAGATCAGAAGGAAGATAGGCAAGTCGGAGAGGATCTTATGCTTGATGGTTTGTTGAAACCTGTCTTAGAGATTAGCAGAAAACTTGGATATCATGGGGGAAGGCCTTCAATGACATAGGACAACAAACTCATAGACAGTTACTGTTCTCAAGAATGAATGAGCCTTAGACGGATTAACTGCTGCTCCAGAAAGAAAGTGCTTGATGTTCCAAGAGGAATTCTGCTACTGCATTAATAGACCATGACAGATTCGTTCTCTCTCTCTCTCTCTCTCTCTCTCTCTCTCTCTCTCTCTCTCATGTGTGTGCAAGAGAGCACATTTGCATGTGTACATAGGTATGCATGTATAAAACAGAATAGTCTTTTGAATTCTAAGAACAAACAATCTAAGCTTCCTTGGACTGAGAGTTTTAGATGCCATAGTTATTCTCATTTCAAGAGTTCTAGTCTCGATCCTCTTACTATTTATAGGACCACACCCCTCAACCTCTTTATCAAGAGATGTCTTCTAGACTCTAGGCTGTAAAACTGTAGTGATGATGACTTCAGGGTATGAGTCACTGTCGCTGCTACTACCTCCTTTTAAAAAAATCTAGACACCACTGACAGGCATTGAGAACTGGGAAGTCACACTCCCCAAGCCTATGACTCATTTCAAGAGGAAAGAGGCACGGAAGATGTTATTTTGTGGCTCCTAAAGATTTTAGAGTCTCAAGTTCTACAGGTTAAACATGAAGTAGAAAATATACATGAGATAAGCTGTCAGGAGCCCAACCATGAGGTTAATTAGTATCTTAGAAGAGGGTGACTGATGTCTACGGATGAGAAGGGCTGAGACAGAAGCTTCAGGGGCTCACATGATAGTCTCAGTCACAAAGAGAAGTGATCTTTTCCTAATTAAAAAGAAATGTCTAGAATCTTTCCATCCATTGTAGTTTTTTCAATTTATTGGAATATAAGTTTTAAAAATATTTTAATAAGTTGCTTAGCAGAGAGATTTCAAGAGAGCTTACCATACCATCCAAGCTATGGTACTGCCAGTGCTTAGTGCTCTTAATCAGAGCCATGGAAGGGGGAGAAGGAGGAGGAGGAAGACATTAAAATATGTCATTTAGCAAGGAAAAGACTGAATCTAAAGTTGTAGACAGGGGGGTTCTGAGAAAGCAGCTGCATTATTAGTGAGATTGGTACAATTATGGAGAAATCTTTCACTCTATAATGAGAGCAAATTAAGAGGTATCCTGAGGGCAAGATCCTACCTACCTATCAAATGCTCTAGTTTTTACCAACATAAATTTATCAGAAAGGGGCAGTGAACTGTGAACTCAACCCCAGAGATTCCTTGCTCTAAATGCCTATTTTTTCAGGGTAAATCTCAGAGCTCACAGTATCCCACAGCTGAGGTCCACATGACCAGCATGCATCCTGACTGCCAGCAGAACTTGACAACTGTCGCCTCAGATTCTGACCAGCAGAAAGAAAGCGACGACACAGCGTTCTTCTCAAAGCTGTTTATTCAGGAACCTTTCAACATACATGCATGAATCTCTCTCTAGGAATAGTCTCTTGTGTATATCTCTTGTGTATCTCTCTGCCCCCAATTACAATCCCTTATATACCCCCTCAACCACGCCCCATCAGCCCAGTCCAAGTAACAGCAGTCCATTGGCCAGAATCATCACTGGTCATATGGTTCGATCTTGCATCATGATGCACCTGCGCAGTTCTCATGATGGTCATGGCTTATTTTCAGGTGTATGAGGAAGTCAGGTGCAAGTCATAAGACTTGGCTGCAGTCCTGGGCGCCATCTTGGGACTGCTGCCACATCTGCTCCTCACAGGCAACATCATCCACACGATACTGGTATTTCAGGTATTGGTAAGAGTGGGGGAGTCCTCAAGGCGTACATGAAGATTCCAGATTGCCATGGAGGCTAGTCACTATGTGGCAAGGTTGAATGCCCTGCAATGAGGCCCAGAGAAGGTGAGGGGCTGGCGAGATGGTTCAGCGGTTAAGAGCACTGACTGTTCTTCCAGAGGTCCTGAGTTCAATTCCTAGCAACCACATGGTGGTTCGCAACTGTCTGTAATGGAATCCGATGCTCTCTTCTGGTGTATCTGAAGAGAGAGACAGAGCACTCACATACATAAATATAAAATAATTAATTAATTAATTAATAAGGAAGCCCAGTGGGGTCTCTGTATGAAGCAGTAAAGTGAAGTATGAGCTACAATAGAGACTCAGGATTGTGGAGATGGTAGGACCATAGGGTGTCTACCATGAAAGCTGCAAACCTGGAGTAGACAATAGAGTCACTTATGCTATCCATGGGGCTGCACGAAGCTGATAAAGCCCAGGTGATTCCAACCCAAGTCTTTAATGCCAGACGTGGCACTTTGGGGATTGTTGCTTGCCCTTCTGGGTTTCAGTGTTCTTCTATTTGATCTTTCCTTGGTTATCTTCCCATCCCTTCCTTTCAGAACAGAAATGCTTACTCTGTGCCCTTGGACAGTGGAAGTGTACAACATGGGTTTTCATTTTAGAGAGGTCCCCAGCTAGGAGTTTACCATGAGTCTCAGATGAGACTTTGGACTTTTGGGGAGAAATTATTAAGAGACTCCAAAGACTTTCGCAGTTGGGCTGGATAGGTTTTTGCATTATGAGATGACCATGACCTATGGATGTCAAGGTGACAAGGGGTGGACTTGTGGTGGTTAATCTTGATTGTCAGTTTGATGGGGCTCAGAATTACCAAGGAGACACAAATGTGGAAATGTCTGTGAGGGCATCTCCAGGAAGGTTTAATTGAAGTGGAAAGATAAAGCCTCCCTGTGGGTGGCATTAGTCCATGAGGTGGAGTCCTAGACTGAATACAAAGGAGAAATCAAGCCAAGTACTAGAATTCACATTTCTTTGTTTCCTGACTCTGACACAATGTACCCATTACCTCACACCCCTGTTGTCATGCCTTTTTAGCCGTGATTGACTTGTCCCTCCAATATCCATCCAAAAATAAAACCTCTCAATCCTTACTTTAGTTGAAATTTTCAGGTACTTTGTCATAGCAGTGAAAAGCAGCCAACGTGAGTTCCAAATCATGAGGAAATGTTTAACGTATTTGGCCAGTATGGAAATGTAAATCAAAGTTGTGCTTACTTTACTGAGAATGGTTGTCATCAAGGGGAAAAAAATGCTGGTTGGAGGCTTCTCAGAAAATTAAAAATAGAACCTTCCTATGGTCATCCATACCCAGAAGAATAAAAAAGTCAAGAGATACCTGCATACCCATGTTTATCATGGCACTCTTCATGATAGCTAAATTATAGAGTTATCATTGGTGTTCATTAATAAAAAGTGACAAGCACAAACACACAAACACACACACACACACACGATGGAGTGTTACTCAGACATACAGGAAAAATAAACAAATCTTGTTAGTTATAGGAGCAATGATTGGAGCATGGATATCACTATATTTCATGAAATGAGGCAGTCATGAAAGACAGGTATTTGTGTATTTTTTTCTGTGTGGACTTTAGGGAAAGCAGTGAAAGTAAAGGTAGTCACACCAGAGATGTGGAAGGGAGGCGGAGAGGGTGAGGAAGCAAGGGTATGAAAGAGTAGTCAGGCAAGGCTCAAATCCCAGCACCCACATGGCAGGTCACAACTGTCTGTAACCCCAATGCCAGGTGATCTGACATCCTCACACAGACATACACAGAGCCAGAATACCGATGTAAATAAAAGTAGAGAAAAAGGAAAGAAAAAAAAAAAAAAAGAAAAGGAACAGTAGCCAGGGGACTGGCTATAGTCAACACATATTTTGTACATGTATGGAACTGTCACAATAAGATATCTTACTTCATAAAATTAATATAGACTAACGAAAACATATACTAAACACACCTACAAAAAAGTGAGGAGAATCTAGGAGCTAAGGAATATACTTCTGTGGTAGCATCCTCACCCAGCAACAGAGTCCCTGGATTTTACCCTAACAATGGGAGTTGGGGGAACAATCATCCAGAGGTAAGTGACAAACAATCAAGAAGTAGAAACAGGTCTGATTTGGTAAGCTTGCTTTGTAGGACTGGAGCAGGAAAACAGAATCCAGAGTAAAAACAATGTCAGCTAATTTACCCTCATTTCTTTTGAAAACATTAAAACAAAGGCACTGCACGAATTCCTAACTGAAACTCCTGCATGACCATATGTGGTGGTGCACACCTGTAATCTCAGCATGTAAGAAATTCTCAGCTTCAACCTGGCCTGCTCAACAAAAGGACGCTGTCTTTAAAAATAAAAGAAGAGGGCTGGTGAGATGGCTCAGTGGGTAAGAGCACCCGACAGCTCTTAGCTCTTCTGAAGGTCCGGAGTTCAAATCCCAGCAACCACATGGTGGCTCACAACCATCCGTAATGATCTGACTCCCTCTTCTGGAGTGTCTGAAGACAACGACAGTGTACTTACATATAATAAATAAATAAATAAATAAATAAATAAATAAATAAATAAAATCTAAAAAAAAAAAAGAAGAAGAAAGAAAAAGGAGAAAAGGAAGAGAGAAAAAAGAAACAAAAGCAAAAGTGAAAGAAGCTGAGGAGTTAGGAGAAAGAGGAAGACATATGTCTGTCTCCTGATACAGAAGCTCAAATAACAAATTGATTTTTATTTGGGAACTTGGAGCCTTAGCACGAGTGACTCCAATTTAACTTTTAATTCAGTTGGTTGAGACCCAGTGCAGAAGCCTAATTGCAAACAATGGCCTTCTATAACACATCTAAGAAATCAGATGGGGCAATCAGTGTCCCATTGTGGCCCTGAGATGGAAGGTTGTAAGGAATTGTCTTTTGCACATGGGCAAAGCTCCAGGAAGGCTCCTCAACACACCCTCATGCCACAAACACACATGGAGATGGGGAAGAAGGGGTTTGGGTAGAGCACCAATAGCTATGTTTAAAAGGGACACTTTAGGAGAGTAAGAAAGATTGATAGACACTAAATGATCAAGTTAAAAAAAAAAGCCTGCAGTCAGATGATGGTCAAGGGTCAAGGAAAGGCGAGGGTACTTAAGAAGGAGGCAGAATTTAAAAAACAAAACAAAATATCATTTGAGACCAAGAGGAATGAATCGATGAAGTAAAGTCTCTGAATAAAGAGAGGATTTTGTAATGTCTATTACTATTCCTCCCAACCCTGGCAGATGGGAAACTTTGAAAGTAGGGGCCTCTGTGAACCCATTCATTGTGGTATTTCTCTGCTGTCTTCTACTACCCAGTTGTTTGGTAAATTGAATGGACAATGAAAAGTAGGTTAGAAGATAGGCTGGGTGGTTGTCATTAGAAAAGCACAGAGAGGCCAGGTGGTGGTTCTAGGTGGTGGTGGTACCAGGTGGTGCAGCACCAGGTGGTATGGTATTGGTGGGGGGCGGGTACTAGGTGGTGTGGTACCAGATAGTGTGGCACCAGATGGTGTGGCACCAGGTGGTATGGTACCAGGTGGTGAGGCACCAGGTGGTGAGGCACCAGGTAGTGTGGTATCAGGTGGTTTGGCACCAACAACATCCCAGCACTCAGGAGGCAGAGGCAAGTAGATCTCCACTGAGGCCAGCCTAGTCTACAGAGTTCCAGGACAGGTAGCTAGGACTACACAAAGAAGCCAGGAAAGAAAGAGAGAGAGAGAGAGAGAGAGAGAGAGAGAGAGAGAGAGAGAGAGAGAGAGAGAGAGAGAGGTTCCTAAGAGAAGAGAGAAGGAAAAATGGAGAGCATAAGAAGAAAGCTAGAGGTTAGACTTACAGGCCTTTCCCCACTGAAGCTGAAGAACACGTGGGGGGGCAAGGAAGAAGCTGATGATTGACTAGAGTGTGACTAGGGCGACAGTTTTGGCAGGGTTCCTCCTTAGAGACTGTGACTTGGTGAAGCCAGGCCCTTGACTACAAGAAAGAAAAGAATTTCTGGTTGTATAAAACTAAGCAAAGTTAATGAGTTTATAAAGCAGAAACAGGAGATAGAATGTGTATCTGTGTCCATGTGTAGTGTGTGTGTGTGTGTGTGTGTGTGTATGTGTTTGCATGTGCTTGTGTATATGTATGTCTGTGTGTATGTGTATATGCATGTGTATGTGTGTTTGTGTGTTTGCATGTATGTGTATGCATGTGGGTGTTTGTGTACGTGTGTTTGTATATGTGTGTGTGTCCATATGTGTTTGTGTGTTTACATGTGTGTGTGTGTATAGATGTGGACGTGTGTGTTCGCTTATGTGTGTTTGTGGATGTGTGTGTACATGTGCATGCTTGTGTATGTGCCTGTTTGTGTGTGCATGTGTATGTGTGTTTGCATGTGTATGTTTGTGTGTGTATACACATGATGTGGAGGAGGCAGTAGTCAAAGACAACTGTGTGGAGTCAATTCTCTTCTCTCCTCTTTCTATGGGTTTCAGGAATGGAGCTCAGGTCATGAGGTTTGCACCAGGAGAGAGTTTGCCAGCTAAACTATCTTGCCAAGGCCACTTGCCATCTTTATCATCCTTACTTAGCTTTAGAAAACTGAGCGTTGTCCCTACACAGGCTTTCTTTACTGGCCTTATCAGTTGTGTTGGAATTTTCATTTTTTTTTTTTTACAGTACTTGAGCATTGACTTTAAGGACTAGGAAAGTTGCACCATTGAGCTAACCCACAACAGGTGCTGAATTCCTTGGTTCTCAGCCAGCTCTGAACATAACCGGGCTCTAGAATAAGAGACTTCTCTTCCTTTTCATGCCCCCTAAGATTTCCTAAGATTCTTCATTGAGAGGGAGTTGAATTCAGAGTTCAGAGTTGCCAATACCTGAACTACAAGTCTGCATCTTTTAACACTAGCCAAGATTCCAGAGTTTCTGAAGTAAAAGACAGTCTAAGCCGGAAAACAGGCAGGGTGGAAGGCCAGAGAGCCAAAGAAGAACAAGACTTAAGGATACCCATGAGGACAGAAGGTATCACGGGGAGCATAACTAGACAGTGTGAAATGAGAGGAAGTGGAGTCTGACTACCAAGGCAAAGACCTCAGAACTGGAACCTGCAATAAAAATGAGTAGCAAGTTTCAGTGGGAAGGAAGGAAGGGAGGGAGGGAGGGAGGGAGGGAGGGAGGGAGGGAAGAAATCTGTCACCTGCAATACCTGCAATACGAAGATAAAGCCGCAGGCTTTGAGACGTGAAGGTGAGCTCCTTCCAAGTATTGATCAACGCATGGAACCTCGTGAACCTTTGAGGCTTAAGCATTGATCAAAGTGAGTTAAAGACAACAGACAGCACCCAAAGCCCTGCAGACTTGCAGTGTCTCAGGAGCTAAGGAGTAAATCTAACTGCACCTTCCTAAGGGGCACGCTTGTTTTCTACAACTCAATGCAAACTTAGCTTTAAGACCATGCTCACCACTGCATAGCCAGGGGTGGGGGTAGGGCATCCTCACTTTGAGGTAATGTCTCCCTTACTGACTTACTGTCCTGTATTGTTCTTGGCCAGCTCCAGAATCATTCCATTTGCTAAAACAAAGGAGTGCCTTGGGCTGAGTGATTTACAAAGAATAGAGGCTTATTTAGTTCATAGATTTGAAAGAGGCTCATAAGTCAACCCAGGTTACTCTCGAGACCAATCCTGACCAATCTACTAATGCTAATAATCTCAGCAATCCCTTATCTTGAAAGTGATCAGTTTATGAGCTTAGAGATTCAGTTTCGTTTAAGCCAACGGTAATGTAAGAACTTGGCTCTGTGCTCTGCCATTCGAGACAATGGGAGGAGGAGGAGATGCTGAAATTAATACCATGCATTTAGAACAATTGTTTTACCACCCCCTGAATATTAGTGATTCATTAGTAGGTCACAGCCTCCATTCGCTCCATTTCCCACATCCCTCCCCAGTGAGTTTTAATACACCCCACCTTTTCACCTGATATCTCCTACATCTCACCCGTTGCCTAAGACCTCTGACAATGCTTTTCCTCATCCATCTGGCAAAGTCCCTGGGCTTTGGCTTTCCATCTTGCCAACAAAGAGGACATACTCTGCTATATTCATTTCTGGGCCAAAATTGCTCCAAAAGATATAAAGATCAGTGTGTCCAATGTCCAATGATGAGACTTCAATGTCCTCAGGGCTCCAAATGTAAGGAATCTGGGCCAAGGAGCAAATGTCAGCATAGGACATTTAGGAGATGTCTCAACTACCCCTTGCCTTTCTCAGATACTGTCACGTGTGGGTAGCTCGTGAAAAAGGCTGTGTACAGTCTAAGAAGACATTAAGCATATCAGCTCAGTCCATGTGTGTGCCATGACCACAGCAGTTGGATCCACAATAACTAACTAATACTTCTTATTCTCAAAGAGTCATAGAGGGGGCTGGAGAGATGGGTCACTGGTTAAGAGCACGTATGAGTTTTGCAGAGGACTCAAGTTTGAATCACAGTGCTCAGGCTGGGTGGCTCATGACTACCTGTATTTCCAGCTCTGGAAATATTCAGCATCCTCTCCAGATCTCTGAAAGTGCTTGCACATGTGTACACAAACAGCCCTGCCCCTCCCCAGCATAAGCATAACTGAAAATAAAAATAAATCCTATGAAAAGAGGACTGAGCTTCCCTGGAAATCAGTGTCATCAGAAAATAATGGAAAGGCACTGGTGTGATTTACATGTGTCCTTGAACTTTGGGCTAGGGTCTCCCTAGAACTCATGTGTCGTCCTTTCTTAGATTTCTCATTGCAGACAGACAGCACTGTGCAGGACAGAAGGATTCTGGGTTGGTTTCTAGCATGACTCCATCACTTTAAAGGACAAAATACGCATCCCTCAAAGCTTGGATTCACATGGCTTCTTTCCAGGATTGTTGCGAGACCAGAGGGTGTCAGGCCACAAGAACTCTGCAATGTGCTTTATATACCCTGTGGTTATAAACACAGAGACTGAGCCTGGCTTGAACATCTAAAACCTCAAATCCCACCCCAAGTGACACACTTCCTCCGACAAGGCCATAACCCCATGCTCCTACAGCACACCTGCCCCTCCTCCTCTACTGCTTTCTCTCCTAGGAGGTACAAGTAAGTCTCTCATCCCCACTACCTTTAAATAGATTTTATTACATTTAAACTTACTGTGTGGAAGATGGAGGTCAGAAGACAGTATGCAGAAGTTGGTTCTTTCCATCTATCTTGTTATCCTGGGCATCAAACTCAGGTTGTCAGGTTTGGCAGCAGGGGCCTTTACTCACTGGGTAATCTCACTAGTCCACATCCCCAGCTATGACTGCCTAGTTTGGGATGTGAAAGATGCAGAAGCTTCCTCCAAAACTGATTTGTCCACTCCTAGGGAACAATGGGCTCTGAATCCTGAAAGACCAGAATCTTCACTAAAAAGCATTAAGGCCTAGGTAACTGTTACCTGTCTAGCCTGCCATTTTGTGCTGTTATTAATGTCATAAGGAAACTTTCCCATGAGCTGTTACAGGGGTTACTAGGATGTTCTGTGCTTTGGTGTTCTTGGAAACCAATCACAACAGAAGTCAGTCAGACCTGCTCTGTGTAGTTAGTCACAGGAAGCTTGGACCTACACCAACCACCCAGCAGCACTTCCTGCAGTTTTGTATGAGCTTTTGTGGGTTTTGCCTTTAGAAGTTGCTCCTGGGATGAACCCCAGCATAAGAGAATTCTGTACCAATATAAGAAGCTATTTGGAAAAGGACTTCCATTTTGAATAAAGGTCAGGTAAAGTTTAAATTCCCAAGACCACTCTGGAAACAGATATTTTGCTTGGCAGAAAGAGACATATACATGGATAACTGGCCTTCTGGATAGCAAGATAAGACATGAATATTAGGCAAGGCAGGTCCCCTGCCACAGCTGAATACCCCAGCCAATGGGAACAGGGTAAGTGTATTACAGAGACATGTTCCTAAGGAAGTCCCCTATCTCTAAACTGATTGGTGGAATTCACAGATGTTTGTGAATTTTAGACTTAAATGCCCTATAAGATTTTAACTCAAGGTCCCAGACAGCTGGGATTCTGGTCTATGGTCCTGATTGATCAGTCTTGGAATGTGGCATTCAAGAAACCATCTCTGTTTGACTGAGATCAGTGTCTGAGTGTTTTGTGCCTCGACTCCAGGACCCCAGCAAGAAGATCCCCAAAGAGAACCACAAGTGCTGCCTAGTGTGCAGACACACAAAGTGTCACACAAAGAAACATGGGAAATATGGAAAATAAGGCACCATTAAGGAAGGGAAATAGATTGGAGAACATCAAGATTAACATATGAAAGAAACTGATGGGAGAGAAAGATGGATTGCAACAAGCCACCCAAACGTTGCCACCGCCACCACCACCTACATGAAACAAAATAGAGAATATGCAGAAAAAGTTCACATTCAGGGCCCGTGGCTCTTTCCTTTGGAATCCTTGGCCTGGCCCACAGTTAAGCTCAGACATCTTCTCTTTAATAAACTGTCTCATTTCCTGTTACAATATATGTGCCTCTGCCAAAAATCTTTTCCTAGGACACGAGGAACCTGGTAATCACCGCAGGTGCCCTCCAAACTCAGATCCATGCCTATACCAGTTACCAAGCTGCCAGCCATGGGGTAAGACTTGCATCGAAATGCTTTCTAATTTCTCCATCTTCCTTAACAAAGACACCCATGTCACCAGGCAATATTGGTTTTTGTCCCTTCTCTTCCTTCTTTCATTTTCTCCCATGGCATTTGTAAATGGTGGGGAAGCTCCTATGGAAGTTGTCCTAGATGGCTTTGTCAATCTGGCAGATCCTAGAGTCATCTGAAAGTTCTATTAAAGAGTTGCCTAGATCAGATTAGCCTGTGTGCTTGTGTGAGTGTGTGTGTGTGTGTGTGTGTGTGTGTGTGTATGTATGTGTGTAGGGTTGTTGATGACTAATTGATATAGAAGGACCCATCCCCCTGTGGGTGGCACTATCCCCTGAGGTGAGTGGCCCTGTATATAATATCTAGTAATAAGTGTGTCAAATAGAGGACCCGAGATTGAGCCAGCAAGCGTCATTCCTCGAGTTCTTGCTTGACTCTCTGCTCTGACTTTCTTTAATCACTATGACCTGGAAATGTGAGCCAAATAAATGCTTTCCCCATTTAAGTTGGTTTTGGTCAGGGTGTTTTATCAAAGCAACAGAAAAGTAAATATAGCAAGAATCCAGATGCCAGCCTGTGGACACTGGATCCAGGCTGTGCGTTCCCCCTTCTTTTGCCTCCTCAGCTTATGGTGCCCTATGACTCAGACACTTCCATCTGCATTACTGCGACGAGGGCTGGGCTTATGCTGGTGCAAAGAAGCATGTGCACCAGCAGCTACGATGCCTGCATTAAACCCCGGGGTTCAAGTAGAGCCACAGCTGCTGGGCCCCTGCAAGCCTAGCTGACATGATGTGTGGATCCTGCTAGGGACTTCTCTCTGCAAGCTGAGTAAAGGAAAGAATGACTAACTGTGTAAATGGAGGTAGCGTGGAGCACCGTACAGTAGGGAATGAGAGTTCATCTAGTTCCTACTGCCTACTGTGAGTTAGGCACAGACAGGGCTCATTGATACATCAGAGCTGTCCCCCTTTGCCATTTCTTCACATTGTCCTATCTATCTTTGTAGGAAATCATGAAGGAATGAGTATAGGTGCTTCAGACCATTTTCTTTGAATCTTAAAGAAGTCCAGCTGCATGATGTTCCTTCCAGCTTCTGACCAACATCCTTGTCTTCCAGCTTGTACTGAGGCCAGATTGTGTTACAGTAAAACCCTGGCATCTTTCTTTAAGATTTCCGGATTGAATCTGTTCCAGTTCTGGGGAGTACAGCACAGCAGGAGTCCAAGGGAACTGAAGGTGAAATTTCCAGCTTGAATTGCTACTCTCCCGGGACTAAGTCCTATGATACTGAGATGCAAGTACTCGCTGTCAGCATCTCTGAGGTAATTTCCTCTACATCTGTGAACTGGGGCTTCTTCTAAAAAATAGGTTCAACATTTTGGGTTGGTAAGTTTAGAGATGAGGTTACTTGTAGAAATGGTTCTAGCTTTTGTTTAGATTACCACTCAAGTTAAAAGTGTATTTGGATGAATGGTTTTGCTATTTGTTGGCTTGTCTTCTGGAACCATGCTCAAGGAAATTAAATGACTTACTACCAGGGGAACTAAGCCCATATTCTCAGAAATGGCACTAAGTACAGTAAACAAACAGGAAGAACTTGTGAGCAAGTAGGATATGGTGAAGCCTAAATAAATAGCATATAGCAATAGAGCAAAGTTAACCAGAGAACTGAGGGCGAGAGAAGCTGTTGACGAAGCCTGATCCTTAGCCCTTCCACCCAATGGGCTGCTTGTCATTTAGGTCATGGGCCATGATCTTTGTGGCTTTGGATGTCCATCCTGTCGGATCGAACTGGTACTGGTGGCTTCACTCTTGAACTCCCTAGTAATACAAGTCCCTGTGTCCCCAGATGTTAGTCCTATAGGACAGATGGGAGCCTGGAAGCAACTGGTTGGATGAGTATGTAGAACTGGTGGTGTTGGGAAGCTGTAGGTGGCAGTAGAGCTGTCCTCAACACCCACCCAGCCCTCCTCTTGAACTTCAGAGCAGGCAGGGGTGAGGCTCTAAAGAATTACTTCTGATACGAGTTGGGAGAACTACCATTGCTGTCCTTTTTACGTAAGCCCTAATCTCAGGGTCTTTGCAGATCTCCAGGAAGGTAAATAGAAAGAAAACAAAGGAGAGGTGTGTGGTAGGCAAGCAGATGTTCTCTGTGTAAAAAGGTGTGGTGGTTTGAATTTGCTTGGCCTAGGGAGTGGCACTATTAAGAGTTGTTGTCTTGTTGGAGGAACTGTATTACTGTGGTGGTGAGTTTAGAGACCCTCCTCCTAGCCATGTGGGAGTCATTCTTCCCCTGGCTGCCTTTCAATCAAGATGTAGAACTCTTGGCTCCTCTGGCACCATGACTACCTAGACACTGCCATGCTTCCTGCCTTGATTATAATAGACTGAATCTCTGAACCTGTAAGCCAGCCCCAATTAAATGCTATCCCTTATAAGATTTGCCTTGGTCGTGGTGTCTCTTCATAGCAATGGAGACCCTAATTAATACAGAAAGTATAAGGTTATTGTGGTGTTTGGGTGAACATGTTATCTGGATGCAGTGTAGACCCAGAAGAGCAATATGGACATCATTATCCTTTTTTTTTTTTTGGTGGGGGGGGGGGGGGACATTGTGGTCATCCCTATATAGACTCTGCCATCTTGGTTATCCACATAACTACTGTTGCTATAGTTGATTAATCTGCTCTATTTGCCCAGTGGTGGCAGCATGGGTTCCTTGCTACTGTTCCAATGTTGTAGATTCTCCAATGAAACACACACACACACATACAGCCTTACTTTTAATATGCCCTAAGCAGATCAGTGGTTGGGCCACTCCCTAACTGCTACACGGCTAGCATACTCTCCCCTCTGATATTCCTGAATTATTATTTAATAAAACCTATATTCCATCCTGGCTGCCCTAGTCTGCAGCCCTGCTGGGCCACAATCCCCAGTTCTTACATTATGGCTGTCTCTCTTGCACTTCTCAGACCTGATCTTTTTGCTTCTCCAGCATGGTGATTCTAAATCCTCCTTCTTCCCTGGGTTTCCTTGCCTGAGAAAACTAAAGTCCTATCTCTGTCTCCCTGCCCCACCATTGGCTGCTAGCAACTTTATTGGCCAATTAGAACCAGCTTGGGGCAGGGACCCTCAGTGTCTCACATGCTGAATTCTCGTGCAATTTTGGGAACCCATAATGCAAGCATTAAACCAAATCCAGAAATAAACTACTGATAGGGTTCAAGAATTGCTGGAAGAAGACCCCAGACTCTAAGAGAATGCAAAGAATGTTTATTCTGCAGAAATTGCCAGCATGCAGGGGTCAACCATTGATCAAAATGGTGTCCCTAGACAAAGGTACACAAGCAAAGGTTAGGTAGTCTAAAACTTCATTGGTGGGTGCAGGGGAAGTTACATGGGTCGGTTTCTGATTGGTTGCTATGTTAGTTTTGCTATATTTGGTGAGGCCTTGAGGAAATTCCAGGAACCAGCTCAGCTCTGAGCTCATACTCCCTTTGTCAGAGCCATCAACGATTGACAGCCCGTTTTCAGTAAATCCCTCCAAGGAGAAAAAGAGAGAGAGAGAGAGAGAGAGAGAGAGATTTCTCTATGTAGTCCTGGAACTCACTCTGTAGACCAGGCTGGCCTCGAACTCAGAAATCCGCCTGCCTCTGCCTCCCAAGTGCTGGGATTAAAGGTATGTGCCACCACTGCCCAGCCCAAGACTTTTCTATTCCCATATTCCCAAGGTTTCATTACTATCTTTGCTGTCCTTACAGTGGCTGCATATTTTGTTGGTATCTTTCATTTTCTGTGTAGCTGCTATCTTGGAAGTTCATCTTGTCAGTGGAGAGCTACACACTGATGACTGATGTGTTAGTGTTTGTCAACTTACAGCAAACTAGAAAGAGCCTCAGTTGAGAAATTTCTGTTATCAGATTGGCCCATTGGCATGTATGTGGTGCATTTCTATTGATTAAGGACAAATTTGGGAGGGCACAGACCACTGTTGGTGGTGTCAGCCCTAAGCAGGTGGTCATGGATTATATAAGAAAGCAATTTGACCAAGCCATGAGGAGCAGGACAGTAAGTAGTAGCGCTCAGCAGTCTCTGCTGTGGTTCCTGCTTACAGTCCATGCCCCACCCCACCCCCACCCCCGTGACAATCTGTGATGTAGAAGGCTAAGTATAAAAGAATTTTTTTAATTAAAAATAAAAAATAAACCTATCTCACCAATTGGTTTTGGTCAATGATTTATCCCAGGAACAAAAAGTAAAAAGTAACTAACATGGAAATCAGTGCTAGAGAATGAGGTATTTCTGTGAAAGGCCTGATAGTGTCTGTTTTTTTCCCCCTAGGGTCTGTAGATGGATTTTGGAGCTTTGGACTGGAAAGAGTTTTCAGATCTTACTCAACTATTATGAGATCTTGGAAGGTAGGAATGCTGCGGGAGAGATAGACTTTGGAGGCCTGGCTTGTAAGATCTCAGAAGGAAGCAAAGACTCTATTAGGGTCATTTGTATGGTGTGACTTGGATTAAGAATCCCTGGAAGTCAAGCCTTTGCTAGAGACAATCAGTGCTATTTAGCTGGGCCTGAAGAATCAGCTGCGATTAGGAACAGACTGGAACCATTGAGGTGAAATCATATGGGGACATATTCTCAGGGTCAGCACATACAAGTTGTGGTTCGTGAAGAGGCCAAGGACACCTTTCAAGCCGATAGCTGAACTTGGTAATGTGTAAGAGAGAGCCTTCCACATGGGACTTGTTTTGAAGGCATAAAAGAGTAATGGGGACAGCGGAGGTTTGTCACTGTGTAACAGTGGAGTCCCTGCAGAGAGGCCAGTAGGCTGATGGTGAAAGTACAGCTTTAGTTGTAGTGGAAATCTATTGGTTGAAGAGGGCCTTGGAGAAAAGCTGTGGCTTGGCACCACAGGGCAGGGTCAGAGACCCTGGACAGAACCAAGAGGAGCTATGATGACTCTTGGCAGAACCAAGAAGAGCTATGGTGACCCTGGACAGAACCAAGAGGAGCTATGAATGAAGCCTTGGTTACATTGGAAGCCCCTGTATATGGGAAATTCCAGGTCTATAGAATGACCACCAAGGACCTCAGCAAGTGGGGAGTGGATTCTGCCTGAATCTGTTAGATAAGCTGTTTGTGTGTGTGTGGTGGATAGTAGATCAGGAATCCAGAGATCATACATTGAGCTACAGCATTTGGAGCTGCTGGACTTGGCTTAAGTGTGTTGTTTTTATGCCCTGGTAGTTTTTTCTTGGAATAACAAAATATATAACTTGTTTTTTTTTCAAGAGCCCACAATAAAAGAAAACAATGGATTATTAAAGAGAAAACTTTAACTTTCAAAATGATGAAAAATTTAAAGACTGTGGAACCTTTAAAGTTATACTATGTTGTTGTTGGCTGTTGGTTGGTTTTTAGTTTTTTGAAACATGGTTTTTCTTTGTAGTTCTGGCTGTCCTAGAACTTGCTCTGTTGACCAGGTTGGCAACAAACTCACAGAGATCCATCTGCCTCTGACTCCTGAGTGCTGGGATTAAAGGCATGTACCACCATTGCCCAGTTGATACTATGTTTTATATTGTGTTGTTAAAATAAGATCTTGGAAATAAACAAGAAAGGATGGATTATGGTTCAATAGTGATGTGTCTGTATGTCATGTTTAATTGTGCTTGCAATTTTTATTTGTTAATTTAACACAATAGTTACTTTGGAAGATGGAACCTCAATTGAGAAACTGCCGCCATCAGATTGGCCTGTGGGCATACCTGAAATGTATTTTCTTGGTTAATAGTTTGTCGTTGAAAGGCCCAGCTCAAGACGAAAGGATGGACCATCCAAAGACTACCCCACCCAGGGATCCATCCCATAATCAGCCATCAAATGCAGACACTATTGCATATGCCAGCAAGAATTGCTGAAAGGATCCTGATATAGCTGTCTCATGTGAGGCTATGCCAGGCAAATACAGAAGTGGATGCTCACAGTAATCAATTGGATGGAACACAGGGACCCCAATGGAGGAGCTAGAGAAAGTACCCAAGGAGCTGAAGGGGTCTGCAACCCTATAGGTGGAACAACAATATGAACTAACCAGTACCCTTAGAGCTCATGTCTCTAGCTGCATATGTATCAGAAGATGGCCTAGTCGGCCATCATTGGGAAGAGAGGCCCCTTGGTCTAGCAAACTTTATATACCCCAGTACAGGGGAACGCCAGGGCCAAGAAGTGGGAGTGGGTGGGTAGGGGAGCAGGGCATGGGGAGGGTATAGGGAACGTTCGGGATAGCATTTGAAATGTAAATGAAGAAAATATCTAATTAAAAAATTGAAAAAAAAAAAAAAAAGGCCCAGCTCACTGTCAGTGGTACCTTGCCTGGCTGGGTTGTATAAGAAAGCAAACTGAAAAAGCCATGAAAAGCAAACCTTTAAGCAGGACTCCTCTGCGATCTCTTTTTCAGTCTCTGCCTCCAGGTTCCTTCCTGCTTGCTTCCTGCTGTGACTTGCTGCAATGGCTATGATGTGGAAGTATAAATCTAATGAAACCTTTCCTCCCCAAGTTGTTTTCATCCATGGTTCACTACAGCAGCAGAAAGTAACCAATACACTGGCCTGCAGGGTACACAAGGAGTCGGGCTTCCTATCAACCATCTACCCCTATGCATAAGCATCTGTACATGCAAAGTGTATGGACCTTTAGGGATAATTAAGAGTCCATTTCTCTTTTTCAATCATGAACCCTCAACAACACAAGGCAAAGACAAGGTGCTTCTCTGATTTATACTAGCAGTGAATTGTCCTAATTTAACAGTTACTGTCAGACTTCACTTTGGCTTAGAAACTCATCTAGAAAGACATATTTAGTCATGGCTATGTGCTGTACCTCTAAGGAAACACGGGATCTGGGAGGAAGCTAATAGAGATGAAAATGAGGTATTTGATCAAAGTCTTAATGACCATTTGCTTAGTGTATGGGTGTTCCCAGGTCAGTAACCCAATGTTTGGATTATAACAACTCACCAGGAACCCATCTGTGTAGGGCAATGATAGAAATATCACTGCAGGAGTGAAAGTTGCACTAAGAAACTGTTGACTATGATGGCTATCTCCATCAAAAATAACTTCCACTAAAAAGAGGAGCTAAGTGGTTGGAGAGATGGCTCAGTGGTTAGGAGCACTGAATGCTCTTCCAGAGATCCTGAGTTCAATTCCCAGCAACCACATGATGACTCACAACCATCTGTAATGGCATCCAATGCCCTCTTCTGGTGTGTCTGAAGACAGTGACAATGTACTCATATACATGAAATAAATAAATACTTTTAAAAGGGGGGGAGGGTAAATCTTAAATCATGACTTGATGTTTTCTTACCACCCCAACCCTGTTACATCTCAATCCTTCCAGTAGTCAAACCAAGCAGACAGCTATGTAAATCAACTCGCTAACTGGACTTCTTCACCCTAGACCAAGCATAATGAAGTTTATTAATGAGATTCTTCCATCATGGGTCCCTGACAATGTTAGACCTGAAAGATATACTTGATTCCTTTACATTCTACACTTGGTACTCATTTGCTTCTGAGGAGAAACACCCAGGTACTAGAGTTAATCAGCAGTATCCTTGGCCATGCCTTCCTCAAGATTTGAGGGGCACATTCCAGACCTTTGCCTGGGCATCAGAAAAGGATCTTAGAGAACTTGTTTTCATACAAGGAGTCATTCTAGGATAATGATGTATTAGTATATATTCCTATTACAGAAATTTCAGATCAAAATACCATCAAAGCCTTCAACTTCCTGGCCTATTAGGGCTCCAAGATGTCTCCCCCAAAAGGCCCAAATAACTTAACAGGAAATAGAATACTTAGGATCTTAGGTCTTGGCTACTGAGGTGTGATAACTACCCTTACCTTGGCATAATTAGCATAATTGAATTTATTCTACCAAGAACAAACAGCAAAGCTTCAGTCAATTCAGGGATGGCCAAATTTTATTGAATTTGTTTTTCTCTTTAAAGGCGATACCTCTGCCTGTGCCTCAGCACCGTCGAGTCTCCAGCTCCACCATTCTCCACTGTGTCCGAGCCCCACACCTTCACTTTCTCCTCCATCTCTCCACCACACACTCCATCTTTCTCATTTCTACATCACACATTGGTTCCCTGTAGTGGCACCCATAGTAGCTACTCTAGTGTCTTTGGGGGGCCACCCCTGGCCCAGCAGGACCCAGGCAGGCACTTGGGTGTCTTCCTTCTGGGCATCTCAGTCAGCAGAAAATACAGTACCATCATCCCAAGCCCTACAGTGGAGAATAACTAAGGGAAGATGTGACTCCTTCCGTGTGGGGAAAGACGCTCTCTCTCCATAATAACTCAACTGTTCTTCCAAGAAGACTGATTGACACAGTGAAAATATCTATCAGGATCAATGTTTATTCTGCATACATAACAGCTCCAGCCAGCTTCATCCTCCATTAATCCATGAACCAATTCCAAGGAAAACACCTAGCCACAGGAGAACTGACAAATACATTTGACTCATATGCCCTCCTGTG
The DNA here is from genome assembly GCF_978045245.1 of Mus caroli. Taxonomy (NCBI): domain Eukaryota; kingdom Metazoa; phylum Chordata; class Mammalia; order Rodentia; family Muridae; genus Mus; species Mus caroli. The sequence goes on along the minus strand of NW_028227257.1, from coordinate 178,721,964 downwards.
CCAGGTACAAGTATCTGTTGGCATTTGTAGACACTGTCACTGGCTGGATTGAGGCTGATTATAATGGTAAGGGCTACCCTAAAGGGAATTGTATCGAGGTCTGACCTTGCCTACTGAGGTCTTACCTTGCCTACTGAGGTCTGACCTTGCCTACTGAGGTCTGACCTTGCCTACTGAGGCTTGACCTTGCCTACTGAGGTCTGACCTTGCCTACTGAGGTCTGACCTTCCCTACTGAGGCTTGACCTTACTGAGATTTGATCTTATCTACTCAACACAGAGTGACAACAGGTGACAGAGGGTGACAAATGCCCATCATTTACATCCCAAGTGACTTGGTCTATACCTATGGCTCTGGAAATAAAATATTACTTAAATTCTGCTTGGAGATCAGTGTCTTCAGGAAAAATTGAAATGACTAACCAAACTATTAGGCAGCTTCTAGGAAAGCTTTGACAAGAAAGCTCTGGGGGGAAAACCAACAACAACAAAGTTGTTACCCACCCTCTAAAGAGAACAACTTCAAAGTCCAATGCCCGTTCAGCCCCTAGAGTGACTGGGTAGTAGGCCCTTTCTCATAGAAACAAGGTATAGAATAAATTTAAAGCAAATCCAGCAAACCCTATACAAAGATGGAAACAAGGCTGGACTCAGCCAAAAGTGTCTAACCTGAAAGACTGTGGACCCTAGACTGGATCCTCCTTAATATCTAAAAAGACAGACCTATAGAACAGTGGGGTCCTCAATGGAGCAGACCTTTCCAAGTGGCCCTAAGTGCTGGGGACAGGACACCATGACAAGGGGCTACCTGCAGCAGGCCACAATAGATCATCTTAGAAGTCTGCAGCAGCTTTTTGTGAAAGAGGATGGTTTCTGGGAGCCTGGAGACACATCCCTCCAGGGGATCCACCATCTGAAATAAGGGACCGCCTGCAGTAGGCCAGGTTGGAGACATCTCTGTAGTTCACAGCAGCTCCCATTTCTCCTAACCTTAGCCTGGACAACGGCTGTATAGATTTCATTTGTGCGTGACTGCTTTTCAGTTGCCTTGGTGTGCATAATTATTCTATTATATCTGACTTTCCTATTTCTTTCTCCTTCTGCTCCAGTGAATTCTGTGAAACTAGATCCTCCTTGATGTAATGATTCTTAAACAATTAAAAATTGAGGCATGGGGATATTGTTTCCAAGATGAGGCACAGCACAGTCCTCATGGTCCAGGTGCATGCTGCGCGTTCTCATCTTGGAAACAATGCAATAACTGCATAATGGTAGTTCCAGATTAATGTTTGACTTGCAAAGAAAGTTTGAAGAAATAAGAAAATTGAAATACAGCCAACATTGGGACACCAAGAAAGAAAAAAGTTATTGAAGTTATGAAATAAGTTTTGCATAACATTTGAGAGGCTCCTGGATAGGCAAGTATAGAATGCATAAAATTATATATTAGTAAAACTAAGTCAAAACACTGGGACTCTTAGGAGAGTCATTGTGTGCAATGTGCAGAAGCAGAAAGCTAGCAGAACTGCTGAGTTAAGGGTTAACTTGATTCTTTCTGGCCATTGCCCATGTCATTTATCATTAGAGCTTCACAGGAAAATGCAAGTAGCTGATCTCAGAGCTCTGAGCACTGGAGTATAATAAGTTAAAAGTTAAAGTTTAAATAATGATGTTTGCAATTATTATTTTGACCACAGGCCTGGGAATAGGGGAAGCTTGAAACTTTAGGGACCTATTATAATTCTTAATTCTTTGTGGGATGTAGTTATTCTTTTGAATTTGATTTGGCAATGATTTTACAATGTCTTTTTTTCTACCTGTTTTTGGAGTATCAGTGAAAGACTGGGGCAAGAAAAAGGCTAGGAGCAAGTGGTGGAGTGTGAGTAAGGTGTGCATGAGGTGAGTGAAGAGTGAGTGTGAGGAGAAGAGAGTGTGTGGGAGTGTGGGAGAGAGAGGGGGACAGAGAGAGAGCAAGAGAGAGAGAGCAAGAGAGAGAGAGAGCATGTGAAAAGTGAGAGGAAAGAATGTGAAGAGTGAATGAAGAGAGAATGTGAGGTGTGTATGGAGTGTATGTGTGTGTGAAAGAAGAGTGCATGTAGTGTGTGTGAGATGTGTGTGAGAAAGGGAAACACACAGAGGTGTGTAGGAGTGTGGGAGTTAGAGAAAAGAAAAGTGCACAGGAGAAAAACAGAGTGCATAAGAGTGTGTGCAGTCTCAAGCTGTGAGCATGAGAGAGAGAGAGAGAGAGAGAGAGAGAGAGAGAGAGAGAGAGAGAGAGAGAGAGAGAGAGAGGAGAGCAACTTTAAGCCTTAAAAAATTGCCTGTCAGTTTGTACCCGAAAAGTAGTTTGTGTCTGTTTATTATGCGCCTTCCAGTACCCCTGCTTTTAGTTGGGAACTCTGATCCTGTGTTGAGGCTGGACCCCAACATCTAAGTACTCTCCATGATTGCCAAACTGTTTGCAGTTAACAGCTGGGTTCATATCTCCAGCATGAAACCAAGGGACCCCAACCCCAAGACCAAGACCTAGAAGAGAACACCTGTGAGCCATGAAAGCTCTTGAACTTCTCTGGACAAACAGTGTAGCATCCTCATGACTGGTCTGGGGCTGTTCTGAAGTATGCCCTGCTCTGGATCTTCATGCTTCTTTCAGTAGAGTCAGAATCCTGAGCTAAAGCATGGAGAGCCATGTACTCGCAAGAGAATGGAGTCATTTCCCCTTCCCAAAGCACAGCTCACCTAACATTGCCTCTCCTGCTTTGGTTTTGGTCTTTGCTTTTCCCAAGAATAAGCTTCCACTGGTTCGCATTTTAAGCAAGGTGGCTGACCTGCCAAATCCTCTCATTGTTAACACTTCCTTACCCTGCAGGAACCACACAAGGAACAACTTTCCCTGAGTGTCATCTTCTCAGTAAGATGTGGGAAACGGTGCACACTAAGGCCCCATATAAGGTCATAAATATACTCTATACCATGAGAACACTGGGAAGGTGTGGAGAGGCAGTCCCAGACATAAGGGTCCAAGTTGGAAGGCTGTTTCCTTGGGATGTATCTCCAAGCAAGACAGCTGCATAAACTTACTTGGAAAAAGAAAAGCTAAGGTTTTACTTTTCTAGTTTTGATGAAACTGACACATTCATAGTTATTCAAAGTTTCTCTGAGCACTTCCAGTCTGCAATTTGTTTTTTTTTTATTTGTTTGTTTATTGGGTTATTTTTGTAATTGGAAATGCTTTTTAAAAAAAATCTTTCTCTAACAAAATGAATATCAAAATAACCCAATCAGCCGGGCAGTGGTGGTGCATGTCTCTAATCCCAGCACTTGGGAGGCAGAGGCAGGTGAATTTCTGAGTTCAAGGCCAGCCTGGTCTACAAAGTGAGTTCCAGGACAGTCAGGGCTATACAGAGAAACCCTGTCTCAAAAAAAATAAAATAAAATAAAATAAAATAACCCAATCATACTCACAGGAGGTGGAGGGTGGGAGGAACTTGGGAGGAAGAGAGGAGGGGAAGGGGACAAAAGTGGGGCAGGATCAGGTATGAGAGGAGGTGGGATGACATACAGAGGTTCAGGAATTTGAACAGAGGTGTGTAGCAATGGGGGGTTGAGGAACTGGGGGTAACCACCAGAAAGTCCCAGATGCCAGGAAAGCAAAAGGCTTCCAGGACTCAATGGGAGATGAGATTATCTGAAATGCCCAACAAAGGGGAGGGGTAACCTGTCAAGACCATATCCAGAGGTTAGTCAAGGCCCCTGTGTAGGGGATGGGGCCACCCACTCATCTCCAAATTTTTTAACCCAGAATTGCTCCTGTCTAAAGGAAATCCGGGGACAAAGTGTGGAACAAAGACTGAAGGAAAGGCCATCCAGAGACTGCCCCACCTGGGTATCCATCCCATATACAGACATCAAACTCAGACACTATTGCAGATGCCAAGAAGTGCTTGCTGACAGGAGCCTGATATAGCTGTCTCCTGAGAGGCTCTGCCAGAGCCTGACAAATACAGATGCGGATGCTCACAACCAACCATTGGGCTGAGCATGGGGACCCTAATGGAAGAGTTGGGGAAGTGACTGAAGGAGCTGAAGGAGTTTGCAACCCCATAGAAGAACAATAGTATCAACCAACCAGACCCCCAGAGATCCCAGGGACTAAACCACCCACCAACCAAAGAGTAAACATGGAGGGACCCATGGCTCCAGCTGCATATGTAGCAGAGGATGGCCTTATCTGGCATCAATGGGAAGAGAGGCCCTTGGTCCTGGGAAGGCTCCATGCCCCAGTGTAGGGGAATGCTACACTGTGGGGAGGTGGGAGGCAGGAGTGGGTGGGTGGTGAACACCCTCATAGAAGCAGGGGGGAGATAAGATAGGGGGTTGTGGAGGGAAAACTGGGAAAGGTGATAACATTTGAAATGTAAATAAATAAAATATCCAATAGAAAAATTAAAAAAAATTAAGTAAAAAAACAAAAAACAAAACAAACAAACAAAAAACAATCCAAAGACTGCATGGATACACTCTAAAGTCAACACTTTTCTTGTTTGGAACTCAAGGTGGTGCACAGGATTTGCTGAAGGAGGCAGAAGCAGGAGGATCACCAGTGTACAATTTGTATACAAAGAAGAAGGACCAGACTCTCTTGAAGATGGATACACCAAATGCAAACTCATCCATGGATAGGTACTGCCATATGAGTAGCTCAGTCAAATGGAGAGAGTAACTTCTAGGAGAGGTGGATAATACGAACTCCTCAGTAGAGAACAGTAACAATTTTGGGTTCCATTACATATGAGAGCACATGTGGTGGGGTTCCCTGTGAACTACCAGACTGGACACACCTGTAGGTGAAGAGAAAAACCTGTTACAATAGAAGGCAGAAATCTACCTTCCAAAGACAGAGAACTTCTGCGATGTTGAGATTTAGGGCCACAGCAGTCACTGAGCCACATCCCAATCGGTATGGATCCTAATAAGAAGGGAAGAAGACCCTAATTAATTCAGTGCGTTGATAGTTGGGTCATTTTCAGGAGCCCTGTACTGTAGGTCCCTTGGTGGCAGACTCCACAGTGGGTCCCTTAATAGTCACACTCTGTGCGGCAAGGTTTGTGGGAATTCCATGAGATAACACAAGCAACTTGTGTGAGATTCTGTTGCTCACCAGTCTTTATAATCGCCTAAAAGTGGCCCTGCTGCTTGGCTTGGCTTGGCTTGGCTGGAGGATCCAATGGCTTGAAAAAGCCCAGCTGAAGGTGTATATTGCCTTCTGGCTGAGATGCTGAATCTAGCACGGAAGCTAGAGAAACATGTGGGCCAGTGCTCTGCACCGGGGACTCACTTCAGCATGACAGACAGTACTCACTCTTGTCAGCAGAATGTGCTCAGAGGCTTGGGAGTTATAGAGAGTGACTTTAAGACAGGAAATATGCCCGTGCAATGGTAGCAGATAAGATCACACCAGTCCTCTAAGCTAAGAGAAAGGTCAGCATGCTAGAACTACCTTAAAGAAAATCAGAACTCACTAGGTTGAACTTGATGTATAGAGCTCCCCCCCCACACACACACATAATAGAAAGTTACCAAAGGACCCATTTCACAAGTCATGAGGGATGACAGTGGGCCTGTGACCAAGACATACTATAGAATTTCTCCCTTCTGTATAATCATGCAGGAGCAGGGCTCATTCAGTTGCAAATTCCTAAAGCAGGCTTTACAGACCTGTGCACACTGTATGAAGAGTGAACCAAGCCTTGAGATGTCTTAACTGAAAGCCTTCAACAAGACAAGCTAACAGCAATTCCACAAACACCCAACTGCAGTTTCTAGGTCCAAAACTACAAGTCAAAACGGACAGGTTCCTCAAGCGAGGGCAGAGACATGATTGTAATTCATCGTGTATGGATACAGCCAATATAATACTAGACACAGAGCTGGGCAGTGGTGGCACACGCCTTTAATCTCAGCACTTGGGAGGCAGAGGCAGGTAGATTTCTGAGTTCGAGGCGAGCCTGGTCTACAGAGTGAGTTCCAGGACAGCTAGGGCTACACAGAGAAACTCTGTCTCAAAAAAACCCTAAATAAATAAATGAATGAATAAATAAACATACATACATACATACATACATACATACATACATACATACATACATACTAGACACAGAATGCCTGATTGTCCCTGGAAGTCTAAATCAGCTCTGGATAGTTCACCATATCAGCTCCCTAAGGGGAGGGGGAGATTAGATATGATGTTAACTGTCTTCTAATATGTTGTGAAAATGGTCTATCAGGATTTAGGCATGTTGGAGGGAATTATTCTTAAAGAGATATATACAATATTATGACAGTCACACCTCCCTGAGGTAATCTTTTCCTGTCTGTCACAACTGATTTAACCTTGCTTTTCTAGTGTGATGAATTACAATTGCTGTGGTATCTAGTAACACAGCAACATACCTGGTGCCTTGTCTCAGAGACACACAGAGGCACAAGAGGCATCAGCCTTTGAAGGGGAGCATGGGACACATGTCCATGTCTGAAGTAGTCGTGGAGACCTTGTCCTTGTAAAGGTCTCTGACTGTAGTAATCAATGCCCATGTGGGAAATAGATTGCTGGCCTCTTCCTTTCTTTGAAGATGGTGGTATGGAGAAGGAGGCTAAGAGATAACAGGCAAACAGAGAATGACTGTTTGAACTTAGTTAATACAGCCTGGAGTGTTGAAAGCCTCCTCATTCTGATTATGCCTGTGACTGCATTGTAAGTGCTGTGTGGATCCTTTCCTTTCCAGAAGCCACGGCCAAGGACTAAATAAAACATCCAAACACCCACAGAGTCTTCCTCATCCTTTCTTTGCTCTCTTGAAACATATACTTGAAGGTCTCTGAAGTCTTTGAATAGTTGATAGCCAGGCAAACAGAGGCCAATGAGAAATAAGGAATAAGAGATGATACAGGAATAAATTCCATGATCAGGATGCAAGCTGGTTGGGAGATCTTAGAGTCACCTAACTAAACTAATTCTGACTCTAGTTTTTCCTGTGACAATGGGGTCCATGGATTCCTGGGGCCAGTTGGGGAAGGCACCAATGTATTCCGGCCTATTTCACAGAGTAGGTGGAAGGCTCATACAAGCACTCTTGCAGAGAACATCTTAGGACACTAGGTCATAGAAAGATTGTTCCCCTCACCCCTTTACCATGGAGCCTGGCACTCCATCCCAAGCTGATTGGGAAGGACATCATAGTGTCCAAAAATGAACTATGGAGCATGGACCAAAAAAAAAAAAAAAAGCAGCTATTGGGAGAGCGGGCAGTGAAGCCATTAACTGGTCAGCTCCATCGTGCAACAAGCATGAAAACAAAAGCCCCAACTTTCCTATACTCAACTGTCAGTGTGGTAAAACCAAACAGCAGACTGAAAAGATATGGAGAGAGGAGAGAGAGGGAGAGAGAGAGAGAGAGAGAGAGAGAGAGAGAGAGAGAGAGAGAGAGAGAGAGAGAGAGAGAGAGAGAGAGAGAATGGGATTCTCAGATTTAGTTTAGGTGTCTAGAAAGTTGACCTGTAAACAGAGTTGGTTTTCTGCAAGTTAAATAATCCTGGTTAAAGGCTGCCTGAGTGATTCTAACCTCAGGTCAGGAGTTGAATCCACAGCACTAACGAATCACTATTCATTAGTTCCTTTACGCATATATTAGTCTGTATTTGTTACATTTCCATTGTTGTGGTAAAATACCATAAGCAAAAGGAACTTATGGAATTTATTTCTGCTTACGGTTCAGAGGAGGAGTTCCCAAGGATGGAAGGAGGAGTGGCAACAGGAAGCCGGAGCAGGAAGCTACAAGATCGAGTCTTCAAATCAAACAGAGTAGAGGTAACTGGAAGTTGGGCAAGGCTATAAGCTCTCAAAGCCCGTGATTTTACATCCTCCAGCAAGGTTTCACTGCCTAAAGTTTTTATAATTTCCCCCAAACGGTGCCATCAACTGGAAACCAAGTAATCAAATATCTGATCCTACAGGGGGAGGGGGCAATATTCACTTAAGATGTGGTCCGTATAATTAAAGTGGCTGCTGCAGCGGCTTGTAGAAACAGTCCCCAAGTACTGGTAAGAGGATTTTTGTCATTCTTACTTAAGGGTAAGATGAGGTGTCTTACATCTGCTGTCAGCACTTTGAATATGAAGTCCCTCACAGATCTTATGTACAGGGTTCCGTTGTCTCCTGGTGGGATTTTAAAAAGTGGATCCTAAAGGTTCGGCCCTAGTCAATGACGTGGTCCCATCCATCATGGAGTCATACTATGATGGCCTTATTGGGAAGAAGTCACCTTGTCCTTTGCTCTTTCCTGGCTTCCCAGTTGTTACAAGGTGAACTGTGTTGCTCCATCTATGACCCCCCAGGGTACTGCCCAGAAGCAATGAAGCCATTTAACCTCAAAACAAAATCCTGTAAACTATGGACCAGAACAAATCTTCCTCCTTTTGGATGACACGGGTGATGTAATTTCCTAGGGTCACTGTAAGCAAATACCACAAACCAAACAGCTTACACAGCAGAAAACGTCTTCTCCACGCTCCGGAAACTGGAAGGTCATCCAGTCAGTGTGTCTGTAGAGCCAGGCTCAATCTCAATGAGCTGAGCAACAATTTCTGCCCACTCCTTGTTATTTCTGTTTGCTGGAAATGTATGATTGACCTTCACTCAAGATTTCTTCATTCCAACTTGTCTCTCCATTGTTCCTGTGACTCCCTAGATTTCTGTGTCTTCAGACCTCAATGATAGCAGTGCCAGGGCCCACTCGTTAAATGATCATGCTTTAACTTGATTTCTCCTCTAAAGACCTTGCTCCAATTTCCATCACAGGCACATGTGCTGAGGGGGCGGAGTGGGGTTTAGATGAATTTGGAGGACGTAATTCAGCTGAAAACATGTGACAGGATGTTCTCTGGGTGCCATCAGCACAGACCTTCAGGCCTAACTGAAAACATGTGACAGGATGTTCTCTGGGTGCCATCAGCACAGACCTTCAGGCCTAACTGCTGAGAACCTATGGGTTAGAAATGGTGGTGTAACCCAGAGCTTGTGTGTGTTGGGGGGGTGGGGGGGTGAAGCAAGAGGATCATGAGTTTAGAGACAGCTTGGGGAACACAGGGAGACCCTGTTTCAGGACTACCTAGCCGACTGACTAAGCCAATACCAGGGCTAGAGCTTGGTGGGAGAGTGATTGGCTACAATTTGTGAGGTCTTGTATTTTACCCCCAGAACTGGTAAATACATCATTACGTGTTAATTTTAAACGTGTAAATACTTGTGCTTGTATAGTAATGTGTAATGACTCTCTCTGGCTCTTTGGCTCTCTGTGCATGTGTGTATGTTGGGGGGGGCGGTCCTGTCTGTCTTCTTGTGTTGCTGGGGGCTAATCCTATACACACACGGACACACAGACACAGAGACACACACACACACCATCATGAATGCTTTCTACATTTGTGGAGGGCTCCTCCAGGGTGCACCTCATTCTTGCAATGTAAAATGACAGTCTTTGTATTTCCAGTATGTCCAGCAAGAGGCAAAGGACCTGAGAGACAAAACCAAAACCACCAGGCCAAAAAATGCAAGTACTGTTGTAGGCAGGGAAATGCCAGGATGGGGGTGCTGCCTGGAGCACCAATGTGCTCTAAGGAAATACACGTCCTAATTCCTAACTGCTTCTAACCGGCTGGTTTCCCAAGAGAGTCACCAACATGCTCCACAGGAGGTGGAGGGGAGGGCCAGATTCTAAGGTTCTCAGTAATTGCATTTCACAACTGGACAAGATAACTGGACAATTCAAGGTTTCAAGGTGGGTGTTTATGTTGTGTAAGACACCATGAATTAAAGACAGAATTGTGAATTGTTTTGTATAATGACATTTACACGATGGAAGAATGTAAACAACCAATTCTTAAAGGAGCATTGCCAAGCCGAAGAAAGGAAAAGGTCAGTAGGCGTAAACCTTCACTTTGTGGACCTCCTTGTCCTCGCACTCCCTCTGTTTGTTGTAGTAGTAGAAAGTATTGTCCCTCCGCTGAAGTTTCTTCACATACCCTGTCTCTGGCCATCGGTCGACCTGCACCGGGAGGAGGAGAGGACCGATGAATTCCACGCTAGTACGATTTTATGTCACGTTTCACCGTCTGACAATTTGCATCAAAAATTAAAATCTGCGATTAAGTTTTAAAGCCCTTGCCCTCTTGGAAAGTGGAGTAGACACGTAACACAAACTCAGTTTCCAACTTAATCTGGAGAGCTCGTACTAAATTGAGTGCTTCTCTCTAGAGTCGTGATTTGAGGTTTTGGCATCTACGCTATAGCCAAGACTGAAGACATGTGACAAATAAATCAAAACTCATTGTTCTTATGTTTCTAAGTGATTCAAAACACTGTCATTTCTAAAATAACAACCCCAGGGAGACACTGGGAGGAGTCCAGGGCTCTATGTCGATCACAGGCTTCAGAGGCAGGGACTAAATCAGGGGCTCTCTACCTGTGGGTCGAGACCCCTTTCACAGGGGTTACATGTCTGATATCCTGAACATCTATATTTACATCACAACCCATAACAGCAAAATTATAGTTGTTAAGTAGCAATGGAAGTAATTTTATGCTTGGGGTCAACACAGCATGAGGAACTTTTAAAGGGTCGCAGCATTAGGAAGGTTGAGAGCCACTGGACTAGAGGAAGGTGCTCTCCTAGAAGAGGCAGCAATGCACTTCCAACCAAGCTTCAAGTTCAACACTGAGCCCAATTATTGATGGACACTTAAAACCATAAATACAGTCTTGAACAATCCCTTTCTTCTCCCTGCTATTCTTTGTTGTGTTTCTCTGATGTGTTTGATCTCTCATGGGCCGTGATTTGTATGTTCTCTTTGCTTTTTCTCCAGTTTCGGTGTTCTGCTTTCTCGACCAGGTCCATGTGTGGTGGCTGTGCTGTGTGGGTTGGTTTTAGACAGTGTTTCATGGAATTTGCTGTCGGTGCCACACTGCTCAAGGATGATCTTGAACTCCTGACCTTCTTGCCTCTGCCAGGGGATTATAAGACATGCCCAGTTTATGTGATGCTGGGAATAGAACCCAGGGCAGGGCAGGTTCTCACATGCTAGGCAAGCCCCAGTGTGTGTGTGTGTGTGTGTGTGTGTGTGTGTGTGTGTGTGTGTGTGTGTGTGTATGTGTGTGTGTGTGTGTGTGTATGTGTGTGTGTGTGTGTGTGTGTGTGTGTGTGTGTGTGTGTCCTTTTAGGAACTTGTCAAGTTTCAAGAAATAACTTTTCTTTGGTTCATAACTTACCACAAAGTATTCTAGGATCCAGTGTGTTATTATTAATAAATTTTTCTTTCTGAATTTTGTGATATAACTTATCATTATCAAAAGTCCAAACCAGATATTGGAAAAATGGAGCCCCTTTCTCCAACTACCACTCCAGAGTGGTAGTGTTCATTTTCACTTTGCTCTTATAAATCACAGCTTGCAATGGAAGAAAAGATGGTGCCTACTGCTTGGGGAACTGTGCCTGTTATTTTCTGTCAATATTCTCTTTTCCTTTTTCCTCTCTGTTCCTTTAACCTCTCTTTGAGACAAACTCTCCTTATGTAGTGCAAGCCAGAAACCCTCAAACCTAATATCCTATTTAAGTCTACAGAACACTGGGACCTCAGGCGTGGGCCACTAGGCATGGATTTTACATTTTCTCTTGAACGGCTTATTTCTGTGTCACTAGAACCCAGCTCAGTTGATCAGCGTGGCAGGTCCAGCTACATTTACTCCCTAGGAAAATAGCAAATGTTTCTGGTACTAAAGTCAAAGCTGTTATCAGCAGGACAGAGAAGTGTCCTCAAGACTCTGGGATAGCTTCTTATACCTTTTCCTGGTCCCAAAGATAATTGTGTTATTTATAAACTGTGCACTAGATCTTCAGAACATTTGAGGCCACCTGATAAGCATCAACTGGAAGGTTATTCTGGAGGGAAAAATTCATAGTAGGACAGGTAGATGGTCAAATAGGGAGGTACTCAATGGTGTGAGTTTTCTAGCTTAGTATCCATTAATGAAAGTTAGTTGATTGTAGAGTGTAGCTACAGTGGACAGAATGCTTGCATCTGTAATCCCAGTGCTTGGGAAGAAGAGGTACGATGCTCTCATCTGTGTACTGAAGTCAAGGCTAGCATTGGTTACAAAGTGGGATCTTATCTCAAGAAACAAAACAAAACAAACACAAAACTACGGGAAAGGAAAGGGAAAAGAAGAAAATAATATGTGCAACTTCTTTCTAATTCACAGTCCAGATAGTAGAGGGGAAATGATATTTTGCTACAAACTGCACATGTGATAATAGAGCTACCAAAGTAAGAAAAAGGACTGTTTTTGTGGTCTACGGAGAAAGACTCACCCTGTGTGTGAGAACTCTGTAGTTCACTGAGTGTCAGTGTGTCCAGCCAAGGAACCACATTGTTACCAAGTGGCAGGCCACCTGGATAGGCCTAGTCTCCCTCTCTTCAAATCGTGTCAGAGAAGTCCCTTCAGTTACATTTTGTTGCTGTTTTAAAAATATATTTCACCATCTGCAAATGCTTATCAAAAGCAAAATGTTTATCAAAACAAAGGAGTTTATCAGCTGATATTATAAAAAGCAGCAAGTTTACCATGGCAACTTGTTTCACTTGTTTATATTCAATTTCATCCCGATATCCTGCTTGTTGAAATCTGTACAGATTTTCTATTTCCTCTGACCATTTCTTGGCACGACTTATTGATTTTGGTTTCACGTCAGAAGTAGCCATGGCTACAGAGGCCTTATTAGCAATTATTTCTGAAAGAAGTTAGAACAATATTAATAGGCAACATGATGATTACAGTTTTCAAGACCTTTGGAATGAACAAAAATGAGAGAGAGAGAAAGAGAGAGAGAGAGAGAAAGAGAGAGAGAGAGAGAGAGATCCTCAGAGTGAACACTTTACATTTTTAACATTCATTTCCAATACTGTTATTTTTGGGAAACAAACTGATATACCTAAACTACTTCTAAACCCTGGAAGGTACACAGAGAATAGCTAATTTCATCATCAAATAAAATTGCATTTGGAGTTATTTAGTAATGTTCTAACATTCCCATTCTGAGGCTGGGCAGTAGGTAGTGTACATTTAAGAAAACATACTGTCATTTCTATCTGCTTAATATATTGTCAAAATATTCCACCACTATTCCATTGATTTATATTCTTACTCTCTTCCCCCTCCTTAAAAAAACAAAAACAAAAACAAAACAAAAACAAAACAAAAAACAAACAAACAAAAACCAACCGAATGTGAAGATAATGATTCTCATCAAGGTATGGTGATGGCTTTGGAAGGTCAGGGCAGAAGAATCTGGGGTAAAGCTATCCTGGGCTGCTTACAAATCAAAAGAGTAGACACTCTTCTCTTTCAGTTCACTTTCTTTTTCGGTCTTCTTTTTCTGAAGACATCATAACTTATTTTTTTGGGTCACGATGTCACACCGTCCTCTAGCAGAGCAACATTCGAAGACAACTGCACACGTCCCACACTAGTTGCTTGGCTGCTGTGTTAGATCGTTGATTTAATGACTCAGGTGGTTACTGTAGGTCTAGGACATTCAGCTCTTCGAGTCCAGTTCACATTAATTATTCTCTTACCAAACTTCTCTTGCTTCCTTTTCACCCTGGTTACTGGCATTGAACTCGAGACCTTTTTGAGGGTTAGGTTAGGCAAATATTCTACCATTGAGCTACATGCCCAACACCACAGTCAGCTTTTCAAAGATATTGTCTTGTATTTGTTTTTCTCAAATACTTATATTGTTACAAAAAATATTCCACATAAAGTACCCAGAATATCCCCCATGATTCCTTGAATCCATTTTATTAAACCTATATCTTTTGTTTGAAGCATAAAGGAGTTTGTCACTTCATAAAGAAGTTCCAGGGGAATTTATGTATTCTTCACTGACTGTAACAAATTCTCATTAGGTTAATTTATTTAAAATGCAATGATAGAAAAGATAAAATCGTTCTTGCATCAATTGGAAATATCCCTCCTTGTCACTGGGTGAACATTATCCCAAACATAGGATAAATCAGGAGCGTATGAGCAGATTCACAACAAATGCATTCATAAATGCCTTTACAAATGCATTAAATTTACTTTTGTGGAGGGAAAAATAGGAAAAGGAAAAAATACGGACTTGCTGAATTTCCTTGAATATTTCCTTAGTGTGAAAAATGTAGCCTTCAAGTCTCTTTTCACAGTTAATGAAAGAGAGGGAGACAGTCAGGAGGCCAAGCCCTCTGCTTAGCTCTGAGATCAGTCACACACAAGTATTAACGATGGGCCTAGGAAAGACAAACAATTTGCCTAAGCTCCTTCTCTCCCCTCTACACTTGTCACATTACTTATACCATCACATCCCACATAGAAGGCTGCTTACATTCTATTTGCAAATCATAGTCTAACCTTTTCTGATTTAGTTCCAGATTTAAATTAACTTAAATAAAATGAGTTGTGTAATTTCAGTTCTGATGAAATCAGTGACATGTCAGACAAATCACTAGAATTGCTTTTGGCATTTTTTTTCCAGTGTGCAAATTTTCGCACACTTTGGTTAGACTAGAGAAAATGAAGGTTTCGTTAGCATGTGGGTTTTAAACTTTTGCCTCTCAGTTCTGTTAGATTCCAGCTCATGTTGTATTTTATTGATTTTATTGTTACAGTATTGTAAGGATTTTGGAAAGCATGAGAAAACAACAAACCAGTTTCTTGTTTTGTAATTTCCTTCATTTCACTGTGAAGCCCCTCACATCACCAGTACACTATGCACTAGCTATGATAACAAGTGAGTTAGACATACACTTGTAGAGCTTGGTTAACCCCCTTATATAGTGGAGATGAATTATATATAAAAATAGAAAATATGATATGAAGAATAACAAGAAGGAAAAGTATGGAGTGACTATATTAAAAATACATTCAAACTGGGTGTAGTGGTGTGCACATTTAATCCCAGCACTTGGGGGACAGAGACAAATCTTTGTGAGTTCAAGGCCAGCTGCTCTACATAGGGAGCTTCATCCAGGACAGCCAGAGCTACATAGTAAGATCCTTTGTCTCAAACAAACACAAAACAAAACAAAATCAGTCAAGTGGCTAGCGAGATGGCTCAGTGGTTACAAGTTTTTAATTGTCCTTGCAGAAAGGAGTTCCGTTCCCTGCACCTAGCAAGGGCTCACAACCACCTTTATGTCCAGCTCCAGGAGACAGATCATCACTGCCCTCTACTGGCCCCTTGGGCACTGCACTTAGTTGTACATGAACTCATAGACACACATGAATACTTCATTGGAAATAATTTTAAATAATAAAGCCTTTTAAAATACTCAAACTTCGTCGTGTCTTTCTATGGAGTTAGTGGCTGAGTGGCTTCTGTGCTTCTATAGATATAAAGTGGTTTCATCCTCAGGGCAGTGGCTTGGGGCTCGGTATTGCTTCCCCATCATGCCTACTCTAGGCTCAGCTGTTTGATGGATAACAAAATATTTTGACTTATTTGTATCATTCAAAAATACTCTCCTGAGGGTCATGCCGGGGTCCCATGTCCCTTTGAGGTTAAGCAATTACATTAACTATGCATATAAAAATGCCACATGTTATATACGGGTGGGAAAGACGCTACCTTTAGTTGAAGTTACAGGAAATTACTGTTTTTCTCAGTAGGAGTACCCACCCACCTTAAAGACACTATCAGACATTTGAAACTTTAATGTGAATCTCACCATAACAGAAAAGGTAAATTTAGTATCTGCGGTGACCATGCTATGACTCAAATTCTATTCTTTCTAGTTATTAAAAATAATGAAAACCAACAATGACGTAAGCCTTGTGAGCCGAAGCTCCCTGAAGCTCCTTGAAGCTCCTGTGCTGGAGATCTGCACAGTCAGTCACCTGGGGCCCTCCTCGGGCGCACACATTGATGGCTTGGAGGAAAACTTATCAGAGTGTACTATTTAGCACACTACTACTTTCACCAGTCCTGAAGCTAAGAAATTTTACATCAAACATCCGCAGAAGCCACTATCCTGCTCTGTACTAACCTGCCTGTCTCACATCCTCACAATATAATTGGCAAATGCACTGAGTTATGACTGTTGTACGTATTATGTCTTCTCAGGCTGCACTTAAGATGTCAATGACTCCAAACAAGTATAAAGGCCAGAAAGCAATCAACTTTATCTACCACTCTGGATTTTAAAATATAAACATATGTGTGTGTAAAATATATGTGTGTGTGTGTGTATAATATAAACATTCTATAATGCTTTGAAAAATAAAAAGGGGTGGGGAATGTCAGAACACACTCAAAAGAATGTCCCAAGGTGAGCCATGCCTTGGAGGAACTGTGAGGAACACTCCAGGAAGGAAGACAGAGGGCCTTTTACTTCAAGTGCATTGGGTTTCCTGGATTGTCCTTGGACCTGATTTCATGCCTCTTGTGTTAAATATTTGCATTCAATTTATAAGACAACTTACTGGAGGTTGGTGCCTAGCTATAGATAGAACCCAGTCTGGTGAAAACATACAGCTGAGTTGCTGTCCTTAATCTCCCTGAATCTGGCCTTCTGCATTGCTTTCGTGCTAGATATAATCAATAGCAGGGCCAGGCTATTGTGTTTACATTGCTCTGTCCTGAGAGAGTTCTGGGAAAGGGCTACTCTGTTTATTTACATAAACTTTTGTGCTTACTCATGTTTATTCACACAATTTTCTGATCATGTTTTTCTGAACTCAAATGACCTGTCTTGAATCACTACTCTCTTTATTACATGTATGAAAAAAGGCACACTGAAACTGAAGGTATCTACAGCATTGACTCTAGTCCATTCCCTTCTTTAAGATCTTCAAATCCCAGAAGACAGATCTTCACAAGTCAGTGAAAGCCAAACATCCTTAAAGCTGTTAAAACTGCAGACACTGTTGGCAGAGTTATTGACCAGACACCTAGCATTCTGGGACAGAAGCATATCTTGTTGAAGAAGTCCAAATGATAAAAACGTATCACAACCATTTCAGAGGAAACCTTGGGAAGAAAAAAGGCTACAGCACTGCACAGTGAGAGAAGTTAACAAGGTGGCCCTGGGGTAGGTAGCCTATGGTACTAATATAGTGGTCCATAGCACAAGTCTTCATTGCACCCAACATTGCATTCTGGGCAATGAAGGAATTCAGCATGACTGGTGTGCATCCTACTGAACTGGACGCTTCAGGAAGTGTTTTTTTAGTCTCCACCAAGGTATTTTTATCATTTTTTTTCCAGTTCAGTGGAATCTTCTGGAACTCCTTCAAAATATCCCATTGGCAGGTTACAAACAGATGAGTAAGAAAGTCACAACTGCTGAGCCCATGCAGATGAGCCTCAGCGTCAGTGTAGTCAGCTGCACCCACTCCTGCTAAAGTTACAATGTATGTAGGGAGCTAAGGTGCAAAGAGCTCCGAAGACTTCAGGAGGCAGAGACTGTGGCAGTGCTGCTAAAGCTTCTTTCTGACAAGGATGCTCATCACTGCTTTAGGATTGGTTGGTGTAGCTGAATTTAAAGCTAATTGTCTGAACTGGTTGCACAAAAATAGGAAGAATGAAAAACTGTAGTGAAACTTAGCTGTGGGCATTTTCATTATGCTAGAGATATGACTTGTAAAATCCCAGGTAGGAGATTTGTGTACAGATTTTGACACAGGGTCTCATATTGGCTAAACATGGTCTCGAACTCCCTGAGGATGAACTGAACTTCTAGTCCTCCCGCCTCATCCCCTAGAGCTGGGATTTCAGATATCTGAATCACACCTGGTTTAAGGGATGCTGGTATCAATGTATGCCAATAAATTGGGGGCCATTATTTAGTTTTCTTCTTCTCTGGCTAAAGTTCAGGCATGATGCATCTTTAAAATGGCTATTCCCTCAGATTCTTTAGTGAAGTATTTTTTGTTTTTTGTTTTTTGTTTTTTTTAGACAGGGTTTCTTTGTGTAGCCCTGGCTGTCCTGGAACTCACTCTGTAGACCAGGCTGGCCTCGAACTCAGAAATCTGCCTGCCTCTGCCTCCCAAGTACTGGGAGGCGTGTGCCACCACGCCGGCTGTGAAGCATTTTTTAAAAACCATTTATGCTATTGGCTTTTATAATGAATGGGTGAATTTTAAGTAGCACAAAATCATTTTAAAATTCATAACTGCAAAACAAGACTAACAACCTTAATGGCATAAGATCTAAACAATATAAAAATATTGATACTTTAATATTTAACTTGTTGCCAGAAAAAAGAATTCTTTTGTGAAAGACATAACTTTTTCATTAATTTTTACTCTTTAAATAAAGACACTAAATTACAATTACATATTTCTTTCTGTTTTTGTTAAGACTCTGTAAATCAGTTTTCCAATTTTGCTCAGATAAAATACCCATGCATACTATATGCATAGTAAATATAATTATATAATAAAACACACTTAATTTCTATCATACATATGTGTATACCACTATAAACAGGCAGTGGCAAGGCTTGAATGTCTACTTTTTAGAAACTGGATTTCATTAAGCACTATTAAGGGTTATGTATGTAATTAGGTCTCTGACATTCAGTTCTAATGTAACAGTAGTCACCTATGCTGGAGCCAGCTACTACCTCAAGCTCTCTTCCTTAAAACAGCCATTTAGAAATGACTACAAAAACACAACACAGAAACTCTTCATTTAGGCCCACAAGGTAACTAAAAGGAGGCTGAAGCCTGGTTCCTTCCCCTTGGCTTTGTCTGACCCCTTTACTTTGGGTCAGAGGAATGCCTAACTGCACCGGGATGTTAACCATCCAATCACGGTCTGTCTATTTAAACTATCTCACCACCCTTCAAAGCTGAAGATATCTTGGATTTCCATCAGGTGCCTTATAGCATGAGAGTTGACACCACAGGGGTGAAGGACACTACAACCTGGACTCACAACTTAAATGAGACCGTTATGAATACCTTTTATGCCCTGTTTAGTTTCTTCCTCTACTTAACCCTTACGCTTATATCAGCCCCCCAAATACAAACCTGGGGCCCCAGGATTTTTTTCCTTATTACCCTCGCTAGTGTACCATGTTAATTACATCTTTCTCTACTGTTCACTTTGTGTGTCTCCTTAATTGGTGTATTTGGGAAGGGTGGCCAAGTCCAGCGTGCTGTCGCTGGAGCATTTGCCTTGTAACCCGTAATTAGATAACATGCCTAATCTTCCAACCCCCATCTCCTCACCTTATATCATTATTTATGCTCCTAGCAGGTGGCAGGCCCCCTTTAAACTACATGTAAACCTCGTTTGAGATAACGAACATACTGGGACTGTATTCTAAACTCAGTTCTCACATTGGGTCCGAACATCGTTTTCTGAACACAGTCCTTAAAATGGGTGTTCATTTTAAAGACGAAAGTACCACCACCCCCCCAAGCACTCCCTTCTGGTCTAGGTGTGCCACGTTTGTGTAAAGCCAAACAAAGAGAGTTCTCACAGCTAGCATGCTCTGTCTGCCAGAAACCGCTTCCCCCCCCCCCCCCCATATATCACGATGTCTGTAAGGTATAATCTGCCCGGAAGAAGCTGAACTAGCATCTGAGCCCTGGCATCACATATATATACACATATGTGTGTATATATATACGTATATGTGTGTGTGTGTATATATATATATATATATATATATACACACATATATATACACACATATATATACGTATATATATTCAGTACATATACAGTAGCCAACTTGAGGAGGCGGATAATTCAGCAGGGCAGCTGATCCTACGGTGTGGGAGTGACTAAGTGAAGACCCGCCCTAAAAGAAAGAGGGAAAAACCCCAGGTACCAGGGCGGCCGGACGGAAGGGGCGGGCCCTGAGCTCTCGGGGCGGGGCCGAGCCAGGGGCAAGGCGGTCAGGGCCCGGGTCCTCGCTGCGCATCCGCTCAAGTTCGGCTCCCGCTATCCGCGGTTACCCTCGTTCAGCCGGCCTCGCAGGAGGGCGCAGCGGTGCTCGTGTTCTCTACTCGGGATCTTGGGCTGAGACAGCCAGGGGCCAACTGTTGCGGCCGGTGCAACCGGCGCGTCTCCTAGCAACGCCGTGACGCCGCTCGGCCGGTCCAGGAGAGCGAGCCACGCCCAGTTTCCTCCGACCCCGCCCCCCGCTTCTGGGTCTTTGTGCGCATGCACAAGGGCTAGGCTGGGCGAAGAGGTCTCTGCAGAGATTCCCGGGTTGGCGCTCGCTGCTCGCTGACGCTCACTGTTGAAAGCGTTTGAGAGAATAGACATTTTACAGGTTCTGAATCCTGATAGAAGATAACATAGTGTGTTTGGATCACTAAATGAAAACGTACCATCTATAGATTTTTCCCATTAGTATCTAAACGGATAGTTAATATATCACCTATTTCGGTGAAAAGTGATAACGAGCCGTGTTTTGAGTCGAGAGTCACGATGATTGTCTAATAAATCGAGGGTGAAAGGGAAAAGGTCAATGCCAAGTCATTGAAAAGCCCCGGAACCAGTAGTTAACAATGAAGGGATTTTGTGAACTAGTTGTTAAACACAAGCCGTATTTTTTTTACAGATTAAATTCTGCAAAGTCCTAGTTAAAGGTGTCATTTAACACTAAAGAGGTTTTAAGTTTAAAAAAGAAAAATGGATCTATAACTCTCTAATTTCCTTAGCCAAGATGTATCTCTGAACTTTAGACCTATCTAAACAGTTTATATTCCATATCCAAACAAAGGAAACTCTACTTACACATTTTCCTCTTTGACTAGCTGCTACCTACAATCCTCTGTTTCTATTATTCCATCCATCAGCAAGACCTGTTGGCTTTAATAGCTCCCTCACAAGTCCAAAAAGCCATCTCTTAGCAGTCTCTGGCCACCACACTAATTCCCATCCTCGTTCCCCACCCCCATAGCCTGTTCTCCACACAACAGTCAGCACGAGACACTTAAAATCTAAATAAGATTATGTCAGTCTTGGGCTTGGGCTGTGACCCTGTAATAGCTTTCCATTTTACCCACAGTAAACAAACAAACAACGAAAGCTTCAGAGGTTTATAAGGTCAGTAAAGCCTTGAAATTTCCATATGACTCTTAAAGGTTTGTTGTCTTCCTTGGTAATCCTGGGCCACTTTGCACCAGCCATACCTAGTCGAACAGCTCCTAGCATGCAGTAAGTGTGTATGCAGCATGCTCAAAGTGAGGAAATATATTTCACCATCGCACTGCTGCCCCGGCCCCTATGAGCAGGAAACAGGAAACGCAAGGTAGCGATGAGGGAGGCACTTCAGAACACAGGCCTTGAATTTAAGTCGGGACTCTGTTTACTGAGAAGAAGACCTTTGTGCAATTTACATAACAATGTAACAACTGAACAATAAGAACCTGTCTGCTTGGGTTGCTGTGAGACAGAAATACTAAACACGGAACACTTCAGACAGCATCTGGAACTCCCCAAGTGCTGGCAACACATTATGCTGGGTAGTCATTCTGTGAACAAGGGTTCTTTGACTGTTTTACACTGTGCCTTGGTGTCCCGCCCAGGAGCTGTAACATAGTAGAGAGCAGGTAACTACTTGTCGAACGAATAAATGAGTTTTGACCATCAGATTTCCTAGAGCATGGCAGTGGGCTTCTTTGGTTCCTTACCTGAAACCTCCATAGAATCCAATATTCAGATTTCATGCATGTATGTAAACATTGTAACTTTTTTAAAAGTCTGTCTCTGTCTCTCTGTCTGTCTATCTGTCCCTCTGTGTGTGTGTGTGCTGTGCCTGTACATGCATATACATGTCTATGTCTCTGTGAGTATATGCACCTGTGTACAGATGCTCATGGAGGCCAGGGTGTTGGATCCCCTGGGACTAGAATGACAGGTGATTTTTGAGCTACCCGATGCAGGTGATGAGAACTGAAGGTGGTCTCTCTGCAAGAACAGTACAAAGTCTTAACTACCAAGCTGTCTCTCCAGTCCTAAACGTCCTTCAATTATAGCCACACCCACCTCTCCCTCTCATTCTCCCCAAACACCCTAGCTGTTCCCCTTCACCCTCCATGATTTCTCTCCCTGTCTTAGTTTGTAAAGAGAATAAACAATTTCTGAACCCAAAATAGCCAAAATTGAACTCAAAAGCAAGCACATAATTAATCTGAGGAGATCATACCACAGTGTATGTCTGTATCAAACAACACAGAAGTCTCTGTTCTAGTGTTTGCTGTTGTTGGTTAGTGATGGGTCTCCCTATGTAGCTGTGGCTGACTGGGATCTTGATATGTGGACCAGCCTGGCTTCGAACTCACAGAAATCTACCTGCCTCTGTCTCCCCAGTGCTGGGAACAAAAGGTTTGTGCCACCACACCTGCCAGGCTCAATTTGAAACACAAAACACACTCCACATTGCATAAGCTGTCATGGCACACAACACTGACAAACACTGCTTGAAGTACCTCACATTCAAGAACTCCAATTATTTTTGCTGTACATGCAGTTTTTTCTTACATAGAAACAATGACTTAATTATGGAAAGCAAAGATTTTTTAATATTTTCCTACCATTATCCTTCAGCATGTAAGTATATATGGATGGATTGTATTGTGTTGAAATGTTTAATTTCCAAAATTATCCTTTGAGATGCTGATTTGAGCTTTTTAAAAAAGAAAAAATTGTTGGGCATGGTAGTGCATGCTTTTGAGTCCAGTACTCAGGAGGCAGAGGCAGGCAGATCTCAGAGTCTGAGGTCAACCTGGTCTGCAGAGCAAGGCCCAGGATAGCCAGGGCTACATAGAGAAACCCTACCTCAAAAAAAAAAAAATCAAATTTACTTGGAAATAGAACAGAATTTTCAACAATTTCTGAAATGATTGTAAATATCCATCTGCCATTTTGTTTGTTGTCTATTTGTGCAAGGCCATAGTCTCTGCACAGATGATTATAAAATTAGTATCAATTGGCTCTAAACAAAATGCTAAAGTTATTCTGCATCCTGAAGCACCAGATATTGTCAAGATTTAATTCTTTCTGTAAAAAGAAACAGACCTGCCCATCCATTAGTAGACAGATTTACTTTTTAAATATATGTATACCAAAGACTTGTTTTCAAATAGATCTCTTTAGGACTTATTATCAGCAAACTTTTTATTTGCATGCCTGTTTTATATACCTATGTGTCCAGTGTTGTGTAAAACTTCTCAAAGGGTCTTGAACGGAAAAAGTTCAGTCATAAGAATATAAGCATGCATGTTGATTACAGTGACAACTTGACTCTCACGACTGTTTCCTACTGTATACATCGTAACGAGAAAAGCAATGAACAAGTACATAAGAATGAATCTTAGCTTGCCTTGCCTCTCAAGGAGCTCCAACTTCTGAGAAATTCTGTCGACGATCAGACTCAGTGCAGAATGTATTGTCCTGTAGAGACAACCCATCCACAGCAATTGTCCTCCCGTAGTCTAGGAAAGACCATCTTATACAAAACCAAGGCTTTACCAGTACTACTGTGTGGAATGTATAAGTTGGTGTGTATATCCAGAACACTTCCCTCTACTTCCCTGCTTCCTCTTTATGAAAATCTGAATGTGAATAGAACCAGGTATTATGACTGCAAGAATAACCAGATGTTCTCTGACCCTGGCATTCCGACCCCTCTGCTTAGAGCTTACTCCTGGCATCATCCCATGATCACTTCTGCCTCTGTGAAAATATTCTTGTCATATTCTTCATTTTTGTGGCTTTTCAAATGTGCTGAACTCGGATGGCACATCAGAGTTAGCCATGTAACCACTGTGGATAGAGAAACCTCATCTTAAAGGGAAAAAGAGAGTTTATTCTGGGGCCATTTTTAATAACCTTGGGGCTGGAACAGAGATTTGGGTCATCCTAAATTCCATGTTCCAACAAGGAAAGAGTTTCACAGTTTTATAGAAGAAAGTCGTAAGTCAGGTCATATTTAGAATATAGTGTACATCAGAGAGCAAAGATGAGAAAGCTTTTCTATAGGTCCGAGATGCTATCTGATGACGTTCTTAATTTGGGGGTTTGGTGAAAATAGTGGTCTGCTAAACTAGTAGATTCCAAAAGGTTTTCATCTGTTAGTCACAAGATGTTAATTCCAACAGAGATGGACAAGGAATGGCTATTCCCAAGGGCTAGAAGTAGCTCAAGATATGATAATTGGCTTCTGGATCTGCAACATTCTAATCTCCCCACAGTACTAAAACCAGTCGCTCAGTTTTTGCAGACACTGCCTCTTTTCACTTTTCCTCTTTACCTCCACAAGGCTTGCCAAAGTGTTCTGCATAGCAGGATTTGGAGGTTCCAGTTGATCAACAGTGCTGAGTATCTGAGGAGAACTTGCTAGGAAGGAGACAATAAATGCCACTGACAAAGTCTTTGGTGGATCTTAGTATGATTATACACACTTTCCCACCCTTCTGACTTCCTCAAAATACAACTTAAATGATTACTGGAGGCCAGCATATCAATGGAATCTTTACTCCCCCCCCCCCCCCGCCTTGCTCTAAGAATCTATGTCTGAATTGTAGCCTTCAAAATATAGTTAGCTTATGTACAGAAGAGGGAGCAACTACCAATGGAATCTAATAACCAAGAGTCAGAGGCAATGACTCATCCAATCCTCGTGGTTATCCTATAAAGTACAAATTGGGAGAAGATTTTTTAAAAAGTGATCTTCAATAGATCTGAGGAAATGCAAGGCAATATGGTTAAGAAAAGGGAAGCTCTCTGGCCTCCATTCTCAGCTGTGTTTCGTTTCCTGCCTTGGTTCCTCCACAGATGAGGGCATATCTGCATTGTGCAACAAACACTTTCGGTTTCTTTTTTTGCTTTCTGGCAGGAACATGACTTTCCATGACCAGCCGGTGCTACCCACAAACTACGCACAGCTGGTTCTCCGTGCCCAGCTGGTGCAGTTATTTAAACCAAGGGACTTGGGAGGCTGGATCAGGATTGGATGCCCATTGGCTCCGCCCCTACCTCAAGGGTCCTTTGATTGGATGTGGCTGAGCTCTGCCGGCCTATGGGTAGGCGGTGCTTAGGTTCCCGGAAGTGGCGCCCAGGGTCAGTGTGTACTTCGGTTTCCGAGGTGGGCTTTGGGTCTAGTGTTCCCGGGCGCGATGAGCTCCTTCCAGGGACAGATGGCGGAGTATCCAACCATCTCCATTGACCGCTTTGACAGGGAGAACCTGAAAGCCCGTGCCTACTTCCTTTCGCACTGCCACAAGGGTGAGTGAGCGCTTCTCGATACCTATTTCAGGGGTGCTAGGGTCTGAAGAGGCAATGGCAGAGGTCGGTACCTGGTGAGGGGAGAACAGGCTGGGACTCCGCGAGGCACTGGGAAGCACTCCTAATGCCAGTTGGCGCTTAACCTCTGGCTTTATTGAGCTCCAGGTCTGTACCACCTCTGTAACCCCAGCTCTGGTTGCAGTCTGACCTGGACGCTGTGGTGAGGCAGAGCTGTTAGAAGTGCTGGTTGCTCTCCCAGCGGAGGGTATGTTTGGTAAGGCTTAATTAATTAGCTCATGCCCAAACTTCCCTAATTCTCGTTTATCACGAGTAAGGAAAACACGTTTCAGAACGTCTACACCCAAAGACATTAGGTAAGAGCGAAATGCCCCTCTCTCACACAGGCACGTGTTTCAGAAGTTCTACATCCCGGAAATATTTGGCAAGAGCCCAAGATCGATCTGTATGTCTATCTCTCTCTCTCCTCCTCCTCCTCCCTCCCTCCCTTTATTCCCCCCCCCCACGCCCATACAGATGTTTCTTTCACACACTAAACTCTTGTGAGTGTGTGTGTGTGTGTCCAAGTGTCCCCCATTTTTATTCTTTATTATTTACTTATTTTAGGTTGTGGGGCAGAGCTTCACATATCCTAGGTGGAGTCATATCAGCCCACCTAGGTTCTCATACTAGCACTTGATCTTCCTGCCTACGTCCCCTGACCCAGGTGGGACTTGAATAGCTTTCTTTCCTCAGCTCAGGGTCTAACCCTTTTTAGTGGTTCCTGTTCCCTACTCTGAAAGGTTCCTCATGTGCAGAAGAGCCAAAAGCCTGTGGGAATCTATTTGCTCATAATGGTGAGCCTTAGGTAAGTTTCTCAGAGTAGGAAGCTTACAAAGACAACCCAGCTGTTGCAGGGAAGAGGAATCCTCTAAAAAACCCAAATCAAACAAAGCATGCTTATGATTTCTAATTCTTTTCCTTGTAGATCACATGAAAGGATTGAGGGCTCCTTCCTTGAAAAGAAGGCTGGAATGCAGGTAATTGGCTTTGCTACTTATTTGTATGTAAGTAGACATCTTAACTGAGAGATAACACCTAGGCAGAACAGGACATACACCTTAGCAGGGTAGCCTGTATAAACTTTATGAGTTTATATAAACATTATGTGGCTTCCACACAGATAAGAAGTTGAACACTACCATGTCCCAGACCCCTGTCTAGTCTTACCTGCTTCTTCTCCCAGAAGTATTTCCTATTTTGAGTTTTTGTCACAATGAGCTAACTTTGGTTATTCTTGAATTTTAATATAAACAGGTGGCTTAATATGGTGGTTTAATCCCAACATGGAGGAATCACGAGGATTTGTGAGTTCAAGGCCAGCTTGAGTTACATAGTGAGAACTTGTCTTAAACAAACAAAAATAAATAAATAGGATCATATACTGGATAGATTAAGACATCTTCCATATTTTTCAAAGGCTTATTTATTTATTTATTTTACATGTATGCTTGTTTACCTGTGTAGCTGTCCTGGGAGTGCTAGGGATTGAACCTCGGCCGGCTGGAAGAGCAGCCATCTTAACTATTTCTCCGGCCCCGCCTAGCTCTTACGATTGGATTTCTGTGATCCGTCTGTGCTGCTGGCTGATGTACCTTTGTCTTTGTAAGAGTATGTTTATGTGTGTAAATGGTGGTTCTGCTGGCAAGAATGCTAGGCCGGAGAGGTGGCTCAGTGGTGAGCGATGGCTGCCGCGATGGGCCAGACATGATAGAGGTTGAGAATGTACTAGTTCACTGTTGGACGGAGTTTTGAGTCAAGGGTCAGTCAAAGAGGGTCACTCCAGAATGTAACCAGGCTCTGATGCAGCAGGGAGGGCCAGCCTTGATGAACAGAATGTCAACCAACCTCACAGGCAGCACATTTACTGATTACTACACAAAAGGCTTTTTTTGGGTAAGACGAGTTCCTCCAACCAAAGCCCCTAATGTAATGTATAGATGTTTTGTGAAGGAAATCATCCTGCCCTGCAGCTTTTACCCTCATGGTGCACTATTTGCAGTGTTCAATAATGCAAGACATTCCAGGTATGCAAAGGATGGAAACTTCCTTCCGAATAATAACTATAGAGAACAGAAAACAATCCCTGTTTTCTACAGTGATCTCTTCTAGGTCAGAGTACTTGCAGCAAGCAAGCCTTCATCCTGACGCCCACCCGAGGTGTGGGAAAAACAGCTATTTCACTCCATGTCCTATGAGAATTCTACTACTGTCTACTGGGAGCTGGTGTCCTCATTAGAACTGTTCTTATTACTTCTAATTCACAGATGAGGAGACAAGGAAGCCAGGCAGGTTAAATTAGTTGCCCAGTGTCACAGAAGCAGGGCGGGGCAAGACCAGGGTTTGAACCAGGTCTGAGCTTGTGCATCTGCTCTCTATTGCTGTGTGACACATTACCTTGTAACAGAGTGTTTTCAAATGATACCCAGCCTCCAGTTTCTCTGGGGAATTATGACAGTGCATAGTGGGAATTTCTGGTTTCTGCCTGCCTGGCATCAGGCAAGACTGAAATTATCTGAAGATAATTCTGAAACCTGGGAAGACACACATAACAGCAACAAGGCCTAGAATAGCTGGTTTCTTGAGCTTGTCTGTCTCTGAAAGGTTTCTTTAACCTGGGACGGTTGGTTTTGTTAACAGAGAATGTAGGTTTTAAAACTGTTCATCCTGGGACAGACATAGAGGAACGTGCTTTCAGTGAACGTCCTCACGAGGAAGATGCACAGACACATCTCTGTGCATTAGGAGCCAGCCTGGTCTACATAGCAAGTTCCAAGTTAGGGTGACATAGTAAGTCAGCATTGAAATAAACAAACATACAAGCTAAACCCCAAGAGAGTCAGGAGGCAGGCATATTCCCCTAAGAGCAAGCTTTAAGACTCTTGCAATTCGCTGGAATGGTAGTGGCTCATGCCTTTAATCCCAACAGTCAGAAGGCAGAGATATAGGTAGTTTGAGACCAGCCTAGTCTACAGAGCGAGTTCTAGGATAGAGTGCCACACAGAGAAACTCTGTGGTGAAGAAATCCTGCAGCTGCTGGGTGTGCTGGTGCACGCCTTTCATCCCAGCACGTGGGAGGCAGAAGCAGGTGGATCTCTATGAGTTAAAGGCCAGCCTGGTCTACAGAGTAACAGCCAGGGCTACCTTGTCTCAAACCAAAAAAAAAAAAAAAAAAAAAAAAATTCCTGAACTTACAGAGATCTACCCAGTTCAAGATGAGGGGATACAAGTCCCCCCTTCCTGTTACTGGGGGAATGTGTGGGTGTATCAGACTTACCATATAGGTCTGGCTGTTTTCCTGAACTTAAGTACATCAATCAAACTTGCCTCAAACGTGTAGTATGCATGTGCTTACCACACAGTTTTTTACCTTTTTTTTTTTTTTTTTTTTTGACTTTTCGAGACAGGGTTTCTCTGGGTAGCCCGGGCTGTCCTGGAACTCACTCTGCTGTAGACTAGGCTGTCCTCGAACTGAGAAATCCGCCTGCCTCTGCCTCCCAAGTGCTGGGATTAAAGGCGTGCGCCACCACGCCTGGCACCACACAGTTTAATGAAGGATTTTGCTGTCCATTTTCTAAGAATATAAACAGATGTGTTTATAGTGGTGTGGAAATATAATCTACCTTGGTGTATTCCTGATCTCCAAACTATACCATTTTTTTTAATTTAATATGAAATTAATTCACTGGAAATATAAATACAAGGACTGGATGTATAGCACGGTGGTAGAGTACTTGACCAGACTATGCAAGGCTCTGGCTTTGCTCTTTTGCATACATAAATAAGTAGATTTATATGAAGCAAAAAGCAGAATTTTCTGTTGTCAGCACCCCTTTTCTGTTCTCTAGAAGCAGACTAGCATTTGGCAGTATCCTTTCTAGATGTACCTGAACTCATATAAACATTGTTCATTTCTACTTTCTTCTGATGCTACACTTCCAATCCCCAGGACATATGTGTGCTTACCAGCACGGCGTAAGACAAGTGGTGGCATTCTTAGGAAGCAGAAGGACCCTACGTGGTCTCCTACTCCTGAGCCATGGACAGGGCTGAGAGAAATAGTTGATGGGAGCACTGGTACTGTGCTAGCCAGCTTGCTGTCACTGTGGCAAAGCACCTTAGAAAAGCAATCTTAAAAGGAGATTTACTTTGCTACAACCAGGCTGTGGTTGGCTGGTCCCATTGCTCTTAGGCTCCTGGTGAGGTGGGAGCATAGCAATGGGCAAGGCGGATGAAAACTGCTCGCCTCCTGCAGACATGAAGCTGAAAGCCAGAGACAGAAGACAGTGAAGTTTGTCCATTCCACCTCCAGGAATGCTGTCAGTTCATGGCCGAATCACAGGATTAATGTATGGATTAGGTCAGAGGCCTCATGTACCTCCAAAGCTCCACCTCTTTCTGAACATTGCACTGGAGATCCAAGCCTCAGCTCTGGGTTTTGGAGGGGATTTTATTTCCAAATCACGGCAGGTGCATTGGGAGCCACTGTCAGATTGTTGTCAACTGATTGTGATTTGCTAGAGAAAAATGACATCCTGCACAGAGCATTGCAGACTCAGCAAAGTGGCTTGTTTTGAATTGTGCTGAGACAAGCTTTTTTCCCCTCTGTTTCTGTTTTGCTTTCAGCTTGAAGGTCTTCCTGTACTGTTCTCCAGTCACTAAGGAGCTATTGTTAACTAGCCCGAAGTACAGATTTTGGGAAAACAGAATTGTAAGTCAACTGTAATTCAAAAAGTTGTAATTTTTGAATAGCACCCCTTTGTTGTGTACATGGGGAGTATTTTTAGAGGCATCTTTTGAAAAATCATTGGAATTATTCAAACCACCTTTCTTCGTGCGTGTTCATGCGTGTGAATTCATCGTGAATTAGAATAGTGTCTGAGGTGTGGCTCAGCAGTTTAGGAGGTAGCAGGTTTTCGATACTTGTTCCTCAAGAGTGTGATTTCGGTCTTAAACACTTAATTTACTCTCAGGGACTGCCTAGCAGAGAGATTCCTTAAAGTGCAAATAAGATGTACTTTATTATATAGTTTTTTAAATCACAGGTTAACTCAGGAAAAAGAAACATATTTTAAAGGTTATAATAAAAAGGGTCGGAGCTGAGAGATGGTTCAGTAGTCAAGAGCACTTGATGCTCTTCCAGAGGACCTGTGTTTGGGTACCAGCACCCACGTTAGGCATCTCACAACCCAGTTACAGAAGATCTGACTTTCTCAGTCCTCAACAGGCTCCTACACACAGGTGGCATTCTTACACACATGTGCATGCACAGACACACACACACAAATAAAATTAAATCTTAAAAAAAGGAAAAAGTAACAATAGTAAATATTAAATAAAGATAGAATGGAGCCAAATGTGGTACTACAGGCCTGTGGTCCCAGTGTTTGGAAGTTTGAGGCAAGAAGATCACAACTTTCTTTTTCTGTGGTTCTGTGGAGTGAACCTACGGCCTTGTGTGTGGCAGGCAAGTGCCCTACCACTGACCTATATCCCAGCCCCAAGAACAAAAGTTTCATGTCATCTTGACCTACATAGCAAGAAACAATGAGAAATAGAATGGATAACTTAGAGTGTGTATGTGTGAGTACGTGTGTATGTGTGTGTGTGTGAAAGAGAGAAAGAGAGAGAGAGAGATAGAGATGGAGGGAGTAAGAAAGAGAGAGAGAAGAGAGACTCTTACTGTATAGCCTTGACTAGTCTGGAACTCACTCTGTAGACCAGGCTGGCCTCAAACTCAGAAATCCGCCCGCCTCTGCCTCCCCAGTACTGGGATTACATGTGTGTGCCACCACGCCTGGTCTAGAATGAATAACTTTTTATTGTGGAAAAATGAAATAGATCTATCCTCCAGGAAGTAGTCGGAAGAAAATTGCTGCAACATATAAAATGCCAATGTGACAGGAAAAGCCCTGTTACGATCCTTACTACTTTAGGTAGGACAGATGTCTCAGTTGAGGCGCCTTAAAAACTTTAAGAAAGCCCAAAGGAAGACCAATGCTAATCTAGATATAGATAAAGCAAAAGGATTGATTTTAAAAAGAAAGAGAAAAAAAAATGAAAGAAAGGGAAGGAAGAACATATACCAAACAGAAGTCCAAAGTGCCAGAGTAGCTGTTTTCCCATCATATAGACTAGAGCCTAAGGTCACAACCAACCAACAAAATACAACAGCCAAACAACAAAAATAACAGAGCTGCGTAAGACCCAAGGAGGATGTTATTTGCTGTTTCGAGAGGGTATGAACATGTATGAACATGGATTCCCTCAACAAAATGCCTCTGACTCCTAACGTACTGACTGCTGCAATCCATCTGTCTGCTGCCCCACCAGAGGAGGATTAGAGTTAGGACTTACTAAAAGTTTGCATGAAGGGTATCATCTTGCTGATGTCTGACAGATGACAGCTTAAGTCCCTTCTCTTCTGTCCCCTCTGCCCCACATCTGGCCTGCCTCTGAAAAAAAATAAAAAAATAAAAAAGCAAGATCAAAGCAAGCAAGCAAGCCCAAGCCTTTACCACAGGCCAGGTGTGCTGCTCAGAGGCGTTGCATGTGAGCCTTGGGTGTCTGATCCCTAGTGCTACCAAAACAATGGAACAGTATGACAGGAGCCTGTACTACAGCTTAGCGGGTAAAGCCAGCAAGCCTGATGACCTGCATTTGACAGTAGGAGAGACCGACTCCAGCTTTGACCTCAACATGCTCACGGGCCCCGCCACTGCACAATCACTGATTAAATAGGAACAGTCTTTTAAAAAAAAAAAAGACAAAATGACTTTCTGTGGACTGAGTCTACAACAGTCTGTGATAATAGAGTCCAAAGGATGACTAGGTAAGGAGGTGAATTCTGATAACTGGATTTGATCATGACAGCACAAACCAAAGGTGACTCTGTAGCCAATAAGTATATGTGGACATTATGTTTCAACAAAAACAGCTGCCAATACCCATCTCTAAAAAAAGCCACACCAGCCCTCTCATTCTGCTTGGGTGCTGCCCCCAGAGGATCCTGTGCTAGGAGGAGCATTTCATCATGCATGTTTGGTCTCCATATCCCATCTGCCAACTGAAGAATGTCTGTCCAAACCTGTCACGGCAGCTAGGCTGCTCTTCCTTTGCCTCTGGGATTGGGCCCGTAGTTGCCATAAGTTAATCTGTCTGGGGCATTCAAGGAGCGAGGAAGACCAGACACAAACTGGAATTTAGACGTCTAGAGTTTGGGAGAGCTGCCCTGTCAGAGTCTCCCTCCAGCCTCGATGCCGATTGTCTGCTTTGACCCTGTGTGTGAGTTACACTTACATGGGCCCCTGGCTGGGGAAGTGCATAAATGCCTGTAATCCCAGCACTGGGGGACTGGAGACAGGGGGATTCCTAGTACTCACTGGCCAGCACCAGGTTCAGTGAGAGAGGCTGTCTCAGAGAAGGAAAAGGTCATCTCTGAAAGACACCTGACACCAACCACTGGCTTCCATAGCACAGGCGCACGCACAGGCACACGCACACACCCAGGAGTTCTAGCTAGCTTTGCTGCTTTAGCTCAGTGGCAGAGTTCTTAACATGCCCATGCATGTCACCACACACATATTCATGCAAATGGAAAAAGTAGAGAAAATTAAAGTTATCAAAAATCTCTTCAAACCACATCTGAACATTAGTCCCCTTTCACCTCCTATATAGTCAAGATTTTTACTAGGCTGTCACTGATAGTCAACCAATAAAAATCTCTAAACACCTCAAAAAAAAAAAAAATCTCTTCAAAACCAGTCTCAAGCCCGGGTGGTTTCATGGTGCATCATGAACACGATGCTTTTCATGTGTAAGTGTGATATGTTACTAGTGTGTGTGTGTGTGTGTGTGTTTACTGATTATGTGTTTGTATGCAACTCACTGGATGTATGTGTGCTGAGTGTGTGTGCTAAGTGTGTGTATGCACCGAGTATGTGTATGCTAAGTGTGTATGAGTACTGAGGATATGTGCGCTCTTTGTGTGTGTGCTGAACCTGGAACCTATGGCCTTGTGCATGCTAAGTGCTCCAACCCTGAGCTGCAACCCCACTGTAATAAATGTGTGTCTTGTTACAGCATTTTTCACTGTGAATTCTACTGAGATCAGGAATGGTTATATGAAATCAGAGTGTATACATGGGATCAGAGTCTATACATGGGATCAGCGTGTATACATGGGATCAGAGTATACATGGGATCAGAAGTGCTTCTCCACTTACTCTCTTTTCAGATAGCAATTGAAATTGAAACTCCTACGCAGATATCTTTAGTTGATGAGGCATCGGGTGAGGTAACTGTATAATAAATATTTTGTATTTTCTTCTTAGTGTTGAAATGATTGTTTAACTTTCTCTTTAATTTAGACTGATTGTTTATTCATAAGGAATGATTTATGAGTGAAGTACATTTTAGAAAAATAACTACAACATTGGCGAGTGTTTTGATCCCTATATACTGGGTTCTCTCACTGTGGGCTGGGGCTCTCTGACAGTGGCCTGGGGTTCTCTCACTGTGGGCTGGGGTTCTCTGACAGTGGCCTGGGGTTCTCTCACTGTGGGCTGGGGCTCTCTGACAGTGGCCTGGAGTTCTCTCACTGTGGGCTGGGGCTCTCTGACAGTGGCCTGGGGTTCTCTCACTGTGGGCTGGGGCTCTCTGACAGTGGCCTGGGGTTCTCTCACTGTGGGCTGGGGCTCTCTGACAGTGGCCTGGGGTTCTCTCACTGTGGGCTGGGGTTCTCTGACAGTGGCCTGGGGTTCTCTCACTGTGGGCTGGGGCTCTCTGACAGTGGCCTGGGGTTCTCTCACTGTGGGCTGGGGCTCTCTGACAGTGGCCTGGAGCTCTCTCACTGTCTCTCACTGTGCGTTCTTAGCTATCATTTCCTGGTGTCTTCACGCAGTGGTTAAAGTGAAACCGTTAAGGGGAACTAAACAGTAGGAGCACCAATCACCAGTCAACAGCTTCTTCATCAACCCCCAGGCTTCAGGGAATGGACATTCAGTCATAGAGTGCTATAATTATTCCCAACATTACAAGGATTAAACACGGTGTATTTAATTTTTAATTTTTTGCCTTTTTTATTTTTAGTTTTACATGCTCATGATGAGAATGCTATTTATTAATAGTACACAAAGTCACTGTCACATTTATTAAGTTTCTTATATCTCAGATATAAAGTAGTGGTTAGTTAATGTTTCTTGAAGCAAATTCAAGTATAATGGTTATCTCCTTCTAAAATAATTTCCTTATTCTAAAATAAAGTCTTGGGCTGAAGAGTTGGCTCAGAGGTTAAGAGCACTCACTGGCTGCTCTTTCAGAGGTCCTGAGTTCAATTCCCAGCAACCACATGGTGGCTCACAGTTATGAGATCTGGGGCCCTCTTCCAGCACACGAGTGTACTTGCAGATACTCATACATTAAATAAATAACCTTTAATAAGTAAAGTCTCTGCCCAAGTCAATAAAATTTATTTTTCAACTTTAAATTTAGTACTAGAACTTCTTTTTTTTTTTTTAAGATTTATTTTATGCATGAGTACACTGTAGCTGTCTTCAGACACACCAGAAGAGGGCATCAGATCCCATTACAGGTGGTTGTGAGCCACCATGTGGTTTCGGGGAGTTGAACTCAGGACCTTTAGAAGAGCAGTCAGTGCTCTTAACCACTGAGCCATCTCTCCAGCCCCCGTACTAGTACTTTTTTAATGTATTGTTTTAATAGTAAATAAGACTGCAGATCTACCTTAAAACAAGGCACACACACACCCCGCTCCCGCCGCCCCACCCCCCACCCTCGGAGATGACACTGAAGTGTAAAAGGGATTTTTCTGTTTTCTGGCAGCTGACTTAGCATTTGCTCTGTAGTCTCTTATAGCACCATCATCTGGGGCTTTACTGTGTGGAACTCTGCGGGTGATTCACGCTTGTGACCATAATCAGAAGAGAGGTGACCTTTTAGATGTTTCTCCTTCGGAGAAGGTCACAAGTGTTCTTCAGAATTTCATCCTGGTAGAGCCAGGTTTAATAGGGAGTGGGGATGAAATGTGAGACAAGGAGGGAAAGAGAGAGGGAGGAGGGGAGGGAGGAAGGGAGGACAGGCAGACAGGCAGGGGAACAGGCCTGGAATCTTTGTGGCTTGGGAGGGATATTTTTATTGACCTTGTCACCTTCAGATGTTTCCTCCAAACCCAGCAGTGAGTGGTAAGGCAAGCTCTTGTGAGCAGTCTTGTGCCAGTGGTTACGTACCTTGTCCTGAGCCTGGCTTTTGTGCAGTGTGTGTCCCGCCCCAGCTGGAAGACCCCTGTGGAAAGGGCCTGCAGGATGAGTAGTGGGAGTGGAGGGTGAGGGGTTATATTATTGGGCAGTGAACTGTTGCAGACAGAGCTCTGTCCCCTTCTTGGAGGGCTGGAGAGTCTAGGCTCTGTCCTAAAGGGACAATGTTATGTACAGGGTTACTGGGACCAGGCTGCGTCTACTCCCCCAGTCAATAATAGCGCCATTGCAGTATTTATCGTCTCACAGTCCACCCATTTGAAGTCTTGATGGCTTCAGTACATTCACAGAGCTATCTCTACAGCACCACAGTCAATTTTAGAGTATTCTCATCACTCAGGAACCCTGGACCTAATCCAAGCACTCCCACCCCTCTGTCCCAGCTCCTGGTAACTGCCATTTCCTCTCTGTCTCTTTGGACTAGCCTATCTGTGGAATTATTCTCCACTATGCGACTTCTTTCTCTGAGTGTTTTCCAAGAGGCATCCATGTGTATGGGTGGCATACTTGTATAGATTTATCTTTATGGCCAAATGGTATTGCATGGTGTGAACAAAGCTCATGCTGTTTATCTGTTTATTGGCTGCTAGACATTTTGAAGTGTTTCTGCTTTGGGGCTGGTGTGGATAATCATGCAATGGACATCTGTAAACAAATGTCTGTGTGGGCATTCTCCTGAGTGTATACCGAGAAATAGACCCGGTCCTGTCATAGCCCTGTTAAGGGAGTAGACAAGGGTTCCACTTTCTCTGGGCTTTGGATCATGAGGGAATAAGAAACAGGTATGTTCTTGTGATGTGTTGTGAATGTAGTCAGTCCCTAATGATAACTTCCGTTCCTGTTTTGTTTTTTTTTTGTTTTTTGTTTTTTGTTTTTTCTTTTTAGAAGGAAGAGGTTGTTGTGACTCTCTTACCAGCTGGTCACTGCCCAGGATCAGTTATGTAAGGGGGCCCATCTGTTTCTGTTTCTTTCTCTCTATATATACATATCATATTTGTAGAAATAGCTTTTTAGGATTTAAAGGTATTATGTGAACAGAAATAGATACTCTTTTTCTGGCAGTGCCTTTAATCTTTATTTCAAAATTGAGCTCAGGAAACTGAGAAGAAGGCCATATGGAGTGTGGATGCCTTTAATTGATATTTCCCCTGTGACTTTGGCCCGTCTTCTCATGGGCATGTCTCTCTCCCTGGAATGGAATGATCTGAGTGTATGCATGAAGTGTTAGACTATTACAGGCTACACCTAGTGCTTGCCCACCCTGCTAAATACCCTATATTTATCTTTTGCTACTCATGGGGAAAGGTGGCATTACTTGGGCTTAGCTCCACACTGGAAGGGATGTGTTGGGCAGGAGGCCTTTGCTGCGATTTTAGCCTTTGCTTGCTTTCTTAGGACTTTGTAATTTGGAAGTCATTGAGATTTACTTATTTTTCAGGTTTTTATTTCAGGGCAGTAATGGAACTGTCTTATACACAGGAGACTTCAGACTGGCAAAAGGAGAAGCTTCTAGAATGGAGCTTCTGCACTCTGGGGACAGGTACAGCACCTTCTGTAATTCTTGGCTGTGTACCTTGAGTTAAATAAATATGTGTGGGTGCATGTGCGAGCACACAGGCCCCATCATTCCAAGCTTTTGTCGGATTAGATATCAATTTGATTGTAAAAGTTGTAGTGAAGCTGGAGGTGGTGGTGCACACCTTTAATCTCAGCACTTGAGAGGCCGAGGCAGGCAGACAAATCTCTGAGTTCCAGGTCATCCTGAGTTCCTGGACAACCAGGGCTACAAAGTGTGACCCCATCTTTAAAACATAAAAATTGTAATAGTAGCACAAATTCCCCTCTTTAAAATGAGGTCATGCAGTGTTCTCTACATGGAATGGAATGATGGCGACATAAATCCATCTAAGTCACTGGATCAGCTGTGCAAAAGTCAATATTTTTACGTTTTATTTATTTGTGCATGGGTACTTTATTGTATAGAAATTGTTTATCAGTAAAGTTGATGAACAAAATCTTTGCAAGTGAAATGGAACACCCTCAAAAATAACTGAGGGTCTATCTCATTTTATACACAATTATGTCCCACAAAATGGTTAACA
This sequence comes from Mus caroli, assembly GCF_978045245.1. Classification (NCBI taxonomy): domain Eukaryota; kingdom Metazoa; phylum Chordata; class Mammalia; order Rodentia; family Muridae; genus Mus; species Mus caroli. Next base: position 178,684,189 of record NW_028227257.1, on the reverse strand, counting down.
CTATTTTTTTTTTTCTTTTCAGAGTAAAAGACATCCAAAGTGTGTATTTAGACACGACTTTCTGTGACCCAAGGTTTTATCAGATCCCGAGCCGTGTATGTTTCCCTGGGGTGACAGATATGCCTTGGGTAGTGGGTCTGCCTGGGGTGACAGATATGCCTGGGGTAGTGGGTCTGCCTGGGGTGACAGATATGCCTTGGGTAGTGGGTCTGCCTGGGGTAGTGGGTCTGCCTGGGGTGATGGTTCTGCCTGGAGTGGTGAGCGGGGCTGTGGCCACTGTCTTGTTGGGAGGGTGTAGCTGTCCCCTGGGGTGTGATTCCTTCTGAATGTCACAGAGGAAACAGGTTATGTGCGTTTCTTCACAGTATCAAACTTTGTTGGTGTCTAGGAGCAGTGTTTGAGAGGGATTTTGGAGCTGGTTCGGAGCTGGGTCACTAGGAGTCCACACCACGTCGTGTGGCTGAACTGTAAAGCAGCTTATGGCTACGAGTATTTATTCACCAACCTAAGTGAGGAGCTGGGAGTCCAGGTACCAGTTCTTTTCCAAGCTCTTCCCATCCCTTCCTCTCCTCTCCCCCAAATCCCTGAAACCAGAGATATGTGGGAGCAGCTTGCTGAGACACAGCTGTAGCAGAGGCTGGCCCCCTGGGGCTCTTCTCATCTTTGTAGGGGTCTATCCTCACAAAAGGATGTCACAGCCCACAAAGGGCTGAAGAGGCTTCAGGGCCCAAGAGACAAATTTGTTTTTTTTTTTCCCAAAGTATGGGTTGTGAAATAAATACAATGATTTGTGACCAGTATCAAAAGTAAATTTGAGCCAATTAATATCTGGGTGTATTGCATACAGTTAAGGTATTAGCAGTGTTTTGCTTTAAAATTAAAGTCACAGTAGTGATAATATTCACACACATCTCTCTCTCTCTCTCTCTCTCTCTCTCTCTCTCTCTCTCTCTCTCTCTCTCACACACACACACACACACACACACACACACACACACTTACCTGAATTACTTGTCTTTTAAATCCTTTTTTCACACCTTGTCTCTGTAATGTATAAAGGTGGCATTTGCCTCCCCTGAACTTGTGGTGTAATTCTAGGGGTGTCTAAAGAGTGGAAGCTACCTCTCTGAGCCCTAGGAGAGAAGCCAGGGGCAGAGGAGGGCTTTAGGGAGAGGCATTTGATGGTGATCCAGAGTTTCCTTAAGTCCCTTTGCCAGAGATGGGGACATTTCTAGATCAGGCATTCACAAAGAGAAAATGGTAATGTTTACAGCTAGGGTAGCTCAGGAATGGCCTGCAACTGCCTTTCCAGGCATTCCTATGAGGATTCTCTTGTGCCGCTCACTCTGCCTCCTTCCTCTTTTTTGTAGAGAGTCTGGGAAGTCATAGTCACTGTTACTTCTTTATTTCATCTTTTTCTGTGGGAAGCGGGTGCATGGCCCAGGCTGGTCTGAAAATTCACTCCATAGCCACATTGACCCATGATCTTCCTGCCTCAGTCTTCCAAGTGTTGGGTTATAGTCCGGTCACTATACCTGGCTTAACTTTTAAATTTTCTCTGTATGTTTGCTCTGTGTGTATATGTGTAAATAATGTGCATGTGACTGTATATGTATTAGAGACCAAAAGTTAATTTTTTTTTTAACCTGGCTGGCAAGTAAGGACCAGGGGGTCACCTCTCACCTCTTCCCTTGGGATCACAAGCACAGGCCACCATAGACAGAATTTTTTTTTTTTTTTTTGCATGGATTCTGGGGATTAAACTTAATTCCTTATGCTTGCAAGGAAGTCTTTAGTGGCTGTCCCCCCTCCACCTCCCCCATTCCTTCCCTTCCCTTCTTATTGGTCATAAGAAAATCAGTTGTAAGCTGAGTGGCCATGTGGTAAGTGAGTGGCTGTGCTGAGTTTTTTCTGCACCCTGCCTAGGTATAGGCCAGTGCAGAAACTGGACATGACTTCGTGTGTTTGCTGGCCTCACATAACATAGAATGTGGACATGACTTCTTGTGTTTGCTGGCCTCACATAACATAGAATGCTACTATTTTAATTTTGTTTCATGATCCTAGTATCAGTTTAAGCTAATATCATTTACTTTGAAAGAACTAGAAAACAAGTTTTTAGTCAAGCTGACATAATTGGTTTTAATATTTTAAATTGTTATTAGCCGTAAACTTCTTAGGGGCAGCCAGATTTGAGGGGTTTTTGATTTTTGTTTTTTTCCTACATTTTTCTCTCCTCGCACAGTTAAGTTTTATGAGACAGGATAGTCCATGTCCTGCTGTTCTGTGTGGCATGTAGCATGCCATTACAATGGGCTGTACTTTGTTGGGGGTGACATGCACACCAGAGTACTTGTAGAGGTCAGAGGACAACGTCGTAATAGAGTTTGTCTCCTTCCTCCTTTCTGTGGGTTCTGGGCCTTGAATTCACATCACCCAGCTGAACACACCTCTCTCTACACATTGAGCTGTCTTCACTAACTCAGTAGGCAATTCACGACTGCTTCTGTCTTCCTTGTTCCCTGCTATATATATTACTAGGGTTTAGAACTGAGTTTGATATCCAGTAGATGCATAATCAATATGAACCAAGTGATTCTTGAAGGACAGTATTAACACAACCAGATGGGGTTCAAACTTAATTCTTTATGCTTACAAGGCAGACTTTTCTGGCTGCTCCGTCTCCCCATCCCTTTTCCTAGTGACATCCTGGCAGGATACTACCACTCACTGAAATAGTCCAGAACTAAATTGCAAGAGAAACTTGAAGATTTATTCACGCTGGACAGTGCCCCTGACTAATGATCTCAGAACTATTTATTCTTAGGAATTCATTTCAGACAACGTGCTTTCCTCTGCTGTCATGCACAGGTTCATGTGGACAAGCTGGACATGTTTAAAAACATGCCTGATATCCTGCACCATCTCACAACGGACAGAAACACCCAGATCCACGCCTGCCGCCACCCAAAGGTACTGGGGAAACACCCGAGAGATTGACAGCAAGAAGGCAGCCCAGAAATACTCTTCCAAGCCTTTTTGTGATCTAGACTGTTAGAGTCATGCAGCTCTGCATATCTGTATTCCATGATCATGGATTTCAGAGTGAGGGACAGGCACGGGTTCTTAGATAATTTTTTTTTACATAAAATTGATTCTTCAGCATGAGAATGGAAATTTACTTATAATGAAGTTAGTAATCAGCTTATAATTTAAGCAAATTATTAATTCTTTGAGAATGTTACACAATGCATTTTGGTCATATTTACCCTTTACTCCTCCCCAGATCCTTGCAGATCCACCCCCATCTCCCTACTGACCCACCGTCATGTGCCCTGAGAGTTTTATTTGTTGGTTTTAATATCCCATAGAGTTCATTTTGTGCTCCCCAAATATTCCTGGGTGTGGGACCACCCACTGGAGTGCAGTTGACCTGCTAGAGCCTCACCTTTAAAGAAAACTGACTCTCTCTTAGAAGCCATTGACTTTTCATAAGCGTTTCGGGAGTCGGGGCTCGTGAGCACTTCTCCCTCTGTGTTAAAGTGTTGTCTGGCTTGCTCTTGTGCAGAGAACCACAGCTGCAGTAAGTATGCAGCACTTTGGTCATGTCTACATGACACTGCGTGGCCTCTGGCTCTCACGGTCCCTCTGTGCCCACTTGTACGATGACCCTGGGCTTCAGGGGTGGGTATGAGATATAGATGTCTCCTGTGTAACAGAGCACTACTCCGTCACATCTCCACATTCTGACCAGTTGTGAGTTCTTCTGTTATCCGTTGTCCACTGCACAGAGAAACTTCTCTGATGAGGTCTGAGAGCTGCCCTGGTCTATGGAGGGAGGCAACTGCTCTGGAGGCCAGTGTGTGCTATGTCCAGCTTATCATTTAAGCAAATGTATTCATAGTGCGTTACTATTTGTCGCTAAGACTCGCAAAATGTGCATGCTTATAAACTATATTTTTCTCCTTCTTGCTTAAAATACATGACTAGACATAACCTCCGTCCAACTTCAAAGGCGTTACCTTATTGGTGCGATTCCTAAGCACTTCAGCTCTTGGCTGCTCGCTGGTAATTTCTTTGTAATTCTCCCGTAGCCTCTCGAGTTACTGAGTGCCAGACTGCCTTTTGAATTTGCCTTTGACATTTTTCCCCTGTTGATAATGCCTTTCCCCTACATTTTCATGTATGTATACAATGTATTTTTAATCCCATTTACTTCCAGTGTCTTCTGCCCCTCTCCTACTCCCTCTGATTTGTAGCCTCTTCCCAAGTAGAGTCTTTGAGATTTAATAAAGACAGTTAACCTAGTCACCTTCAGATACAATATGAGCCTGGTCACAGTTTTCCCCTAAAATGGAAAGTGCCTCAGCATAGTCCCCTCAGTGACACGAGCTTACATATGTAGCACTCTCTTGAGATGGCAGCCTTGCTTCATCCATGTCCTGACAGAAGCCTTTGTAAGAGAAGGGCCTCAGAAGGGCCAGATGGCTCAGTGGTTAAGAGCTCCCGTTGCTCTCTCAGAGGACCTGGGTTTGCTTCCCGGCTCATGACTGTCAATTGATCCAACTCCAGGAATTTAATGCCCTCTTCTGGCTTCCTTGGGCACCCACACACATATATGCATATATAGACACACTCATATAAGTATAAATAAAAAGAGATCTTTTATTAGAAATTACTCCTAGTGCAAGGTAGGCTACATATTCTAGCATGCATGCTTGTATTTAATCATATGGAGCTATATATCCAGTAGATTCTTGGATGGCTAAAAGAATGCAGGTAAAATGTAAACTGAGAGGTCTGGGTATATTCAGGCTATTGGAGCATAAGCTAGGCTAAAACTTTCTATCCTCCTGCCTTTGTTTCTCAAGTCACTGTTGGGTTTCAAACCCAGGACAATTGGATGAGATGCCTATTTAATGTTATCAAATTGGACCTGACAGCCAGGTTCTCCCAACATCACTCAGGCCCTACCTGTTACAGGGCCCTCCTGGCTGGCATATCCCACCCCCCATCCTCAACTCTGCAGCCTGGAGAGCGGTGTGGGCTGCTCTTCCTATATGATCCATTTGGGTTACCTGCTCTTCTTGTACCTTTGGGCTCCTGGCTGCTGCACCTGGTTCTCCTGCTCTCTCCCCACTTGATTCCCTTCCCCTCTCCCCATTGTGGCCCAGCTTAGTCTGATCATGTCCTGGACTTTCCAGGATGTCCCTGCCTCTGGCTCTGCTCTCCCACGTATCTACAGAAAGCCTTCTCCTCCAGCATACCTGGGACCAGTCTTCTTTGCTTTCCTTTTTATTTACTTTTGTTTTTCATCCAGTCATGTGCCACCTTACCCAGCCCAAAGAGTAGCTTGCTTTTGATTTTCTTTCTTGAGAGTCTTCACTCTAGACAGGGTCAGGTTGCTGTAGTCTAGGCTGGGCTCAAACTCATGAACTTCCAGCCATGTGCTCCTCCTTCTTCGCCATGAGCCTGAGGATTCTCTTGCTACAAACCTATTCTCCAGCGTTCTGTCTCTCTTCCCTCATATGGACTATGGTGAAGCGCTCAGGTCCCGTGTTCTGTAGGCAAGCTCCCAGGTAGCTGACCTGCTTCTTTTCTTGTGTCTTTATTTTTTTAATGTCCAAAATCTCATCTGCAATTGCTTTTAAGATTCATTCTATAGAAGCCTTGCTAAAAATATGTAACTGCAAGTTAAAGCAAATGTGCTTTGGGGATTTGTTTGTTTGTTTTGTTTCTTTCAGGCAGAAGAGTGTTTTCAGTGGAATAAACTACCCTGTGGTATAACTTCCCCAAACAAAACTGCACTCCACACAATCAGCATCAAGCCATCTACCATGTGGTTTGGAGAGAGGACCAGAAAAACCAACGTGATTGTTAGGTAGGTGCAGTGCCTTGGTCTTCTGAAACTAGAGGTGAAGTGTTGAACTGAGTGTGGTTTACACACACATCAGCATAAGCCCAAGGAGAGGATGTGTTATAATTGTGGAAATACCCTTTTCACTTAAACATGACTTAAAGTAGAGGGGTGTTTCTTTCAAACTATGGCAGTACGTTGGCTGGTATAGCCAGGGGCTTCCTCTGTGAGACAAGATGGCTGGACTCTTAGCCAGACCTCCTTGATTTGGGCTCTTTAGAATGTCTGTAGCAGGTGTCTACATCTGAAGAAGCTGACTCCTGTTCAAACAGCAGTTTCTGAAGCCAAGCTTCCCAGAGCCGCCTGCTTGAAGTTTAAGCCTGGGCCCCATTTAGTTTTGCTCAGCATCCTTTTGTGTTCTGCTTTCCCCTCAGGACTGGAGAGAGCTCATACAGAGCTTGCTTCTCTTTTCACTCCTCCTTCAGTGAGGTAAGCGTTCCTGTCAGCTTCTAACTCGGGGCAGGCTATGTGAATGTGCATGTAGGTGGGGTGAGTGGGAGTGGGGGCCAGAGGACAGCCTCAGGTGCCACCCTCAGGAAGGCTGTCCCACCGTTCGGCAACAGCTTCTCTCATTGGCTCCGAGCCAGCTCACCATATGCTAGGCTGTCTGGGATTACAAATGTGTACTACTGTGTCCCACGTTTTTACATGATCCCAGGTATCAAACTCAAATCCTCATCCTTTCCTGACAGAACTATCTCCCCAACCCTCTTCTCACTGTTTTTAATGATGCTTCTTACTGGTCCAGTCCACATTTCTGTGTTTGCCTGCTCGATACAATTTCCCCAGAGCCCCAGAGTCACTTGTTATTGGGCTGCAGGAGTCCTTTGCAGTGGGGTGGAGGAAGATGAAAACTTGGATCCCTTGACATGTACATTGTCAGCGCCTACAAATGGGATGATGCTCTGTGTCCTTGATTTATTCATATTATAAACAGCTATTCTTCTGTGGTCTGTGAGGACTTGTGTGTGTGTGTGTGTGTGTGTGTGTGTGTGTGTGTGTGAGAGAGAGAGAGAGAGAGAGAGAGAAAGAGAGAGAGAGAGAGAGAGATTTCTCTACTTAAAATGGCATGTAGTCATACTGCTAACATCCTGTCTCGTTCAGGAAGACACAAATGCCTGGTAAGGTTTGTCAGACTCGAGTTACGGTGGTAGGCACTGGGTCAAATAGTCAGCCGAAGGTGAAGTATTTGTTTGTATGCAGGCAAAATAGAAGGATGGTAGGAGAATCAATAAAACACAACCTCTTGAAAATGTCATAATGATATAGAATAGTTTGCATACTAATTTAAAGAGTAATTTTGAGCTGGGCGGTGGTGGCGCAAGCCTTTAATCCCAGCACTTGGGAGGTAGAGGCAGGCAGATTTCTAAATTCAAGGCCAGCCTGGTCTACAGAGTGAGTTCTAGGATAGTCAGGGCTACACAGAGAAACCCTGTGTTGAAACAACAACAACAAAAAAGGAGTAATTTTGAAAAGACAGGGCTGTGCATCTGTTGTCAGAGATGCCCTGTAACTTCATCCTCCCCATCTTACCCTTGGGGAAACAATTCCATGCTCACACATGCATTATACGCGGTCTTGTAGAAACCACGGCAACAAGGCTTGAGGGTATTTATGTACGCTGTTTAGGCAAGTATTTGGTGGTAGGTCACCTTGAATGATAGAAAGAGGATGTTTCTCTATTGACTGTCTCCTGTCTTCCTGTGGCTGCCTCTTCTCTAAGGAGTACTGAGTCATTCAGACAGAGGCTTGTCCTTCCTGGGTCAGTCCTTTAGAAGTCACAGTTTTCTCTAAGTCCAGCAGGAGGTGGGTGGGGGCAGGTCATTGTTTTTGTTGACATATCTTCCTAAAGGTATAATTAGGAATTGTGAGAAGGATAGGTATTCTGCAGTTAGAATGTTTTCCTGGTTACTGGAGATCCCTGGCGCTCTGTCTTCATTTGATCCTTCGAGTTAGATACCTTTGTATCCCTCACCCGCTCTGCAGCGGATGGAAGTCTTTGCTTTGTCATTATCAGCTCTGTTCTGGAGCCAGCATTTACATGTATTTATATGTAAATGAAGAATCTGAGCCTTCAGCCTGATTGAGATCAGTTTACCAAGATCTACTAAGTGAGCTTTGCCTGAGTTGTAGAATTGACAGGGTCCCTCTGTTTAGCATTCTCAACATGGCAAACAAAACAAAACAAAAAACCCAAGATACTTGTGAATGTTTTAAACTATGATTGTTTAGAATTGTTAAGAAAGGAGTTTGTATTTATAGTATTTCAAGTCACACATACACACACATTATACATTCACACTTGCACACACACACACATACACACGTCTTGGAACACTTCCGACCAATTGCAAGTTTCAGTCAGAATACACACAACCTGCCCTGCTAGCAGCCTTGTGCTTCAGGCTAATGGTAAGGGGTCCTTTGGCCCTAGGAACGTGCACAGGCAGGTTTGTGCAAAGGCAGGAAAGACCTGCACCCTTTCTGTTTCTGGGCTCCGTATGTAAAGTGCTCTTGTATCAATCAACTGCGTTGCTTACCTCAGTGACTCCAGTCTAAGATTGAAGGGGCAGAAGAGTTTAGTGTCCCTGCTGTGTGCTATTTGACTCCAGAAGAATAGGCATTAGAACGAATCTCCAAGATGCAGCTGCCTTCCTAATGATTATTGGTCCATGGAAAAGAGGTGTGGTTAAAGACCTTGTCGTCTTGTGTGTATTGTGGTCACAAAGAGGAGGAGTTGTGGAATAAGTGGAGCATGCCACCAGACAGAAAACCTGTTAAGGGTGAGCAGACTCAGGAACCCTGGCAATTCTCATAATGGAGAATGGTAGGTGTTTAAATCTACTCCTGACCACCTTCCTGTCCTGGAACAGGGTCTACTGCCCCATAACAAGTCAGCTGTTTTCTGACTCACATGGAAGAAGCTTTGTACATGTAGGCAATTGGCCTTGGACAAAAGAACAAAGGAATGGATGTCATGGTGTAAAAGACAGAATCTTTAGATCCCATTTATCTGGAACCCAGGGACTTTCTGTGGAGCTGGAACCTGAACAAAGTTTCAATATGCAAGTTCCTAGCCCCACCATAGCCCAGCACTGGGAGGCTCTAGGGAAGGAGGCCAAAGCATTGCATGTGTCCCTGGGTGGTCACATACAATAGATATGTTCATACAAATAGGTCTTCATACTTGTTCTTATATGCCACCATTACCCTCTCCTCCTCCTCACTGGTCCCCTTGCTCTCCCCCAAACAGTCCCTATCTGTTTTCATTATATATGGTTAAATCTAGTTCCCACAGGAGAGAAAACAGACTAGACTATCATCTGATTTCCCATCTGATCCTCTCATTCCTCCTTCCCTTCCCTTCTGTACATGTATGTGCCTGCCACATATCTGTACATGCATGTGTGTATCTATATAGGATCCCCATGAGACAAAATGCTTTCCTTATAACCAGAGAAAATGCCATTGTTTCTGCATGGTGCTTCACCATTCATTCACCCAGAGATAGGCGTCTAGACTGGTTCTGTATGTTGGGATCTGTGAATAGACATACACTTCATTTCCTGTCATATAGGTAACTGGTATGTTCTGTATTCCTTCTAGATTAAAGATTTTTTGAGCTACATCTGCCCAGTGAATGCGTATCCAAATGTCATCCCGGTCGGCCTCACTGTGGATAAGGTCATGGATGTGTGAGTAGATTCTGGGTTGGGGGGGCTTGTGTTGCTGGTGGTGGTGCTAGGGGGAGGCATGGGAGTGCTCTGTCTGAAAACTTGTGACCCTAGAGCCCATCTGTGGTAACATTTCTTTGAGCTTCCCTTTATTTCCACTTCTTCCTATCATTTTTAGTGGGCAGAATGTATGGGTACTGTCAGTTTGTCCTAGGTAGAATCCTGTTCACCCATCACTTGCAGTGTGAATTTGGCCAGATCACTTCAGAACCATTCATATCTAACTCACAAATCAACAAATATTCAGTGGATCAGATGAATCAAAAAAAAAAAATCAATGGATATTCATTCTTGCCTACTTTTGGAGTTCTCAGGGATCTATAGAAAACTATGAGAAGCACCTGGCAGAGAGCCTATAGGTTCAGTCAAGGTATCTGTGGAATGGGAGAGCAGGCAATGTAATAGCTGTCTTTTATTGGTACCACTTTATGTGACTTTTATATTTTATGTTACATGTGTGTGTGTGTGTGTGTGTGTACATGCATGTGTGTGTGGGGATGCGAGTGCCAGAGCTGTGACGGAAATCATCCTGGTGTTCAGGATTCTCCCTGAGACTGAGGAAGACTGTATCACTGTACTTAGATGGAAAACAGGCTCCAGTCTCTGGAGAGAGGTCTAGGAGGTGAATGTGTAAGGATCCGAAAATCGAGAAAGGAAGACCCAGACTTAGATAGGATACAAAAGCAAAGGGCATTTATTCTGCAGAAACGTCCAGCATGTAGGGTCATCCATTCTCTAAAAGGATGACTCCATGCAGGCCTTCTCACAGGGAATTGGCTGGGGAACCTACCAAGAAGGATTAGGTAATTTAAAATTTCATTGGTGGGTCCTGGGGGTGGGGGGCTGTCCACAGGTGGTCTGCATTCCAATGTAATGAACATTTAACTATATGATAAAATAGGGATGGCCAGCACAGATGGCTCATCCTGAGATAAGGTATTTCCCCATTTTTGTGGTTATCCCCAGGGGATTTTATGGTCTTGTTCTGGAATTTATGGTCTGTTCCTGGAACTGGTGCCTTAAGATATTTTTCCCAAAATAAGGCCTGGTTCTTTTTTTTTTTTCTTTTTTTTTCTTTTATTATTTTCTTTACTTACATTTCGAATGTTATCCCTGTTCCTAGTTTCCCCTCCAAAACTTCCCTATGTCCTGCCCCTTCCCACTGCTCCCCAACCCACACACTCCCGCTTCCTGGCCCTGGCATTCCCCTATACTGGGGCATAGAACCTTCACAGGAACAAGGGCCCCTTCTCCCAGGGGGCCCCTTCTCTACTTAGTTTGATGACCAGACTAAGGCCTGGTTCTTAAATGGAGACAAATGGGGTTTATGTTGTCCTTTCAAATGAAATAAGTGCAGTGAAGAATCCAAAATGCTACTCCATAAGTAAAAAAGAAAAGTTTATTGTGAACAAGCAGGGCTGTCTGTCTCTAGGGAAAATAGAGAGAAGGGACAGGGGTGAGGGGATATCCAGGGTTTTAAAAGGAACCAGGTACCTGGGAGGAAGGGACTGTGACTTGTTGACTAGAGACTGAGGTTAGAAGCCAGCATGGACCTTGATGTGCTAACAAGCACCCAGGTGTGTTAATGAAAGAACCACAAGTGCCAAAAATCAGAAAAATAAAACCTTCCTTTTAGCAGATAGAAGCTATGGCTTTTGTCTAAATGCCACTTTGGGAAAAGGGCTTTCTTGGGACCAGACAGGTAGGAAGCACAGATTTAGAGTTGGCGGCACTGAGGGCAGTAACTGAAATCCAAAGGACAAAATCACCAGGAAAGCATGAAGAATGCTAACCACTCTGAGAGCAGAGCTCCAGTAGGGAACCAGGGAAGAGCCAGAAAGTGAGATGCAGGTTCTGACAGTGGGGGGAGGGAAGGGGGAGGAGGTGCAGGAAGGAAGGAGGTATTAGTGGCCAATTCTGGTAAGCTGGAGAGATGGCTCAGGTTAAAAGCTCTTCCTGAGGACCCAAGTTTGGCTCCTAGCACCCACATCCAGAGGTATACAACTAGCTCTAACTCCAGCTCCAGGGGACCCAGTGCCCTGTTCTGTCTTCCATGGAACACATGAATACAGAAATAAAAACAAAATCTTTCTTTAAGAGTAACCTAGTGCAGGGACTGTGATGTCTCTGGTTACCTTGGTAATGAGGTACTTGTGAATGCTCACAGCAGCTTTAGAAGATTTGTGAGTTAGAAGCCAAAACAGCATGGTAGTCCAAAGAAAGCAACATGCTGGCTAGCAAGGCAAGAGTTAAGAACTTGATCTGTTAGCTGAGATTTAAGATTGTCTTGTAGATCTAGATGGGAATATACTTAGAATCATTTGGAGTGCTCGTTAAAATGTATATCCTCCTATATTGGATTTCTACTGGGGCAATCTGTTGTAGGCAGGTGGGTGGGTGGGTGGAGCGTTACCCAGAGAATGCATGGAATGGCTCCTGAGAGAAGCAGAACCAGCAGATTCCGGAATATCATAGACATGGGAATAGGGATGACAATGGAAAGAAGTCTGGCTGAGGTAGGTGTCAGGATGGGAGCTTCAGGGCTGTCATCATCTGCTATGTCAGCTGGGATCCTCAAGGCTTCTGGCAGCCTGGCAGAAGGAAAGAAGGGATTGTAGCCTCAGTGAGGGTAAACCCTTCAGGTCTCATTTCTGTATCCTAGCCTTCAGCCTGTGGCTCTGCAAGTAGGAGATGAAGTTTGTGAGATTCTTCCAAGAGGGAAATAAGAGCTATGAACAGGGGAGAAGCATGGCCTCTACTCTCTGGACGCTAGGTGTCACTGGGCACTTAAGCCTGTCTTGGGGTAGAGTTCTTTCCTGAACTGTAAGAGCAAACAATCAAGTTTGCCTTTAATCTGCTAAGGCAGTTCCCTCCGTACGAGATCGACATCTACTTTGCTGTCTTTAAGCACTTCCATGGCCCACTTTCCTGTTTTGCAGGCTCTTTATTAAGCAGTGCTCCTGTCTCCTACACGCTCACATGATCCCTATGGCTTTGTTGTCATCTCTATAAGTAATGCGCATGCTTTATCAGCTTTCCCCAGTAACTCAGTAGAAAAGTCAAATTTTCAAATTTCTGATTTATGGCAGTTTAAAGCCTCTGTGCCGGTCTCCCCAAAGTACTGAGCCAAAGTACAAACCGCTTGGAAAATTGAAGAGAGCCAGAACAATCCGTCTTGACTCAGGTAAGAATCCATCTTGACTCAGGTAAGAATCCATCTTGACTCAGGTAAGAATGGTTCTGGACTTCCTGGCGATGCCCATGACTGGTGTGGGCTGTGAAGTCAGCTGTGCTGTCACCCTGGGGCATTTTTGCTACATTAGCAGATGAAGAGAGACCTGGCTGCCTTTAGTTCTGATCAACCAGAGCAGTGAGGATATACAAGCAGCTCTTCTGTCCATTCCTCCTTTCCTATAATGCTCTTTTGCTTGTAGCTGAGAACACAGATAGGCCCTGACTAGAAATGAGAACTTCAGATTCTGGACAAAGCTTTGTTGGCTTATAGCAGCCACACTTGGTGGTTACAACTTCAGATGTTCATCCTTTGGTGGAATGCCGTAAGTGAATCCTCATTGGAGAAGGATGTTATCTATAGAGCAAGCAACTCTTAAAGCTCCATCTTCTCCAGATATTATAGTTTAACCTGTAAACAAACAAGTGACACCAATCTGGCTTTGCCAAAAAGAACACTGGACTTTAGATCCTCCAACCCCTCCGCAAGTCTGGCAGGAAGTGATAGGGCTGGGATTTAAACCAGGCCCTGTCTTCCAATTTTGCTTTTATATTTGTACTCATTTAGACTCCAACTTCAAATTACCTTGGATATTTTTACGTGTATGACTCTTGCTTACAAGTGTGTCTGTTCATGTATGCCTGGGGCCCTCGAAGGTCAGAAAGCATCAGGCTTTGGAATTGAAGTACAATGATTATGAGCCACCATGTAGGTGCTAGGAATGAAACCTGGGTCTTCTGCAAGAGCAGGTGCTCTTAACCACTGAGCTACCTCTCCAGTCCAACAGGTTTCTTATAGTTCTGGAGCCTGGAAGTCTAAGAACAAAAGACTGGTAATGTAGGTTTCAGTGAGGTGGTTCTCATGGTTTGGAGTTGGCCACCTTACATGGCCTTCCCTTTATGGGTGCACACAGTGGAGAGAGGCTCCATGAGAGCTGGAGGCCTCTGCTGCTTTATGAAGATTCCACAGGTGTCTGCAGGTCCCACCTGAGGTCTCCACCAACTTCCTTAGAGGCGCACTGGACACAGCAGTCTTCTCCTTAAAAGGAAAGCTGTTCTTTTTAGGCACCTACTGAATCTCTTTTTTTTTTTAATTTTGTTTGGAATGAAATACTGGCTTAAGTATTTGATTAATGCTCATTTCTAGTTGTGGTTTTTCTTTTCCATGTTTATTGCCTTTGTTTCTGCCCTTTCTAGACACCTATGCTTATCATTCCTTCCTACTGTGTAGTACAGTGATAATTCATATCACCTCTTTACTGGTGCTAAACAACCTAGTGGTATTCTCTACTAGACACTTTATAATACATAACAGAACCAATATGTGTATTTTAGGCCATGCATGCCATTGATTTTTTGAGTGGGTTTTAAACAGTATTTTTAAAACATGCTTTTAATTGGAATCGCATCACTCTCCCTCTCCTTTCTCCAGCCCTTCACGTATCCCCCTCAAGTTGATAGCCTCTTATTACACATACACAACTATGCACAAATATATAGAAATAAAACTTGGTTTTGTTCATAGATATGGTGTCAGGGCTGACAACTTTGCACTGGGTAATACGGGGGCTGGCTCATCTCTGGAGAGGCTAACTATCCTTCCTAGTAGTCATTAGCTGTCTGTGGTTCTTTGTCTAAGCATAGGACACCACAAAATCTCCCCTTCCACATTAACATGGACACTGATATTGCCGTCCCATCTTGTTCACACAGCCGTTTCTAGGAGAGACTATTTCACAGCAGACTTTCTGGTATTTTGGCTCATTTAAGGTCTTTCTGCACCCCTTCCACAACATTCCCTGAGCCATGGCTACAGAAGCTGCGATGTAGGTATCTGATGGGGTTGTGCTTTCCAGTGTCTGTTGATTTCTGCATTGTGTCCAGTTGTGGTTTTCCTGGAATGGTCTCCATTTGCTGTACGATGGGGTGGGGGGAGCTACACTTATTCAGGATAGGGGCCACATTCACAAAAAGGGCTCAGGAGCAGAAGGACTGGAACTAGACTTGTGGGCTTACAGCTCATTCTCTACATGTTTTGTTAACCAGGCCTTCAAATGTTCTATGGGTCATCCATACAGGTAGTCTTAAATCAGCATCCACACAACTGCCTCTGACCCCAACTCCAGGGATATAGCACCGTAAGCCTTCTTGGGCACTTTATTCATGGGCACATAGTCATACAGAGATATACACACATACACATAATTAGAAATAAAATCCCTTTTAGATATGTCACCCTGTGAAATCTAGTGGTTACTCAAGTTTGAGAAGTTTGGCCTATTATATTCTCAACAGATAGCAGCCTCTTTGAAGGCTGGCACCTGTGTTTTACACAATTCCACGATTAAAATGCTAGGTAAATGCTACTTGCCCTCTCCCCGTTCTGTACATGCATGCCTGTTTCGTTTGTTGCAGAGGAAGATGATGATCTCTTTGATGACCCTCTACCGACACCTTTAAGGCACAAAGTTCCGTACCAGCTAACTCTTCACCCTGAGCTGTTTTCAATGAAGGCACTGCCACTAGACCAGCCTGAACTGAGACAAAGCTCAGGAGGCTGCAAAGCAGAGAGTGTGTGGAGCCCTTCTTTGGCTAACTTCATAGACTGTGAAGAATCCAACAGCGACAGTGGAGAAGAGCTAGAAACCCCACCATCCTCACTGCAGGGAGGTCTGGGCCCCTCGACACTCCTCCAGCAAAATGCTGATCCGGATGTGGACATACCACAGTGGGAAGTCTTCTTCAAAAGAAAAGATGAAATCACAGATGAATGTTTGGAAAACTTACCTTCCTCCATAGAGACAGGGGGATCTCAGTCACCAAAGCTCTGCAGTGACTCACCAAAGCTCTGCAGTGACTCTGATGGAGACTCCACCCATATCTCTTCCCAGAATTCATCTCAGTCAACCCATATAACAGATCAAGGAAGTCAAGGCTGGGACAGCCAGTGTGATACTGTTTTGTTATCTTCCCAAGAGAAAAGTGGTGGGGATAGTGCCTCTTTAAACAAGAGCGCCTACAAACCAAAAGTCAAAGAGAGTATTTCTGCCTCTCAAACAGAACAGGATGCACTGTGTCCACAAGACACTCACTGTGATTTGAAAAGCAGAGCTGAAGTAAATGGAGCCCCTTGTATTGTAGAACTAGACACCTTGAGTGGCAGGAAGTCTCCACCTGAGAAGACATTGCTAAGCAGCACACATACAGACTCACAGAGCTCCTCTGACTTTGAAATTCCCTCAACTCCAGAAGCTGAGCTTCCTACGCCAGAGCATTTGCAGTGCTTATATGGAAAATTGGCAACAGGTCAAAGTATAGTTGTTGAAAAAAGAAAATGTTCACTTTCAGATAGTTAAGAAATAAAACTCTCTCTACACAGAGAAACCCTGTCTCAAAAAACCAAAACAACAACAACAAAAAACCCTCTCATTCTAGCAAAGATGTCCAGCCTTTTGATGTTGCAATACAATGCTATACATAAAAGTCCTGGGCAATATTCATAGCTGTGGATGTATGTGGCCTGGAGGGTAGACACACTTGTTAGATCAACCACAAGAAACCTAGAGAGTGACACGTCTGTATAATAAGATCAACATGAAGTATTAAAGGATGCTCAAGTGACCTAAAAGAAAGAGAAACAGGCTCAAAACCAGCATTGCATGAGATGGTAGAACTAAATCTAAACATATAATCACATTAAATGCAAATGATATAAAAAGACAGAGTACAGGAAAAACACTGCCCAACTATGTGCTGTTTTTAGAAAACACAACTCAAGTGATGTAAAAGTTGAAGGTAAAGGGCAGACCACGTAAATAATGTTAAAGAAAGCCAGAATGATACAGTAGGAGCAGACACCTTCCCCAACGTAATGTCTACCTCACCAAGAAGATGCAATGGTAAGGCTCTTGCCTAGAATGTATGAAGGCCTAGCTGCAGTTCCCAGTACAGTGCAGTACAGTGCCGTTCCTTCCACAAGAGAGAAAATAATACAGATACAAACCATGGAACAGGCTTTCCTAGAGAACCAGTGCACACAGGAAAGCAGTAAGACAAGAACTGACCACCAGCAACTGGATCTGATAGACAAGAGTATTTTACTTCATAGCAGAATACATCTCTTCAAATGCACAAGGACCATTCCTCCACCAAGATACACTGTATCTTGAATCACTACAAGCAGTCTAGAAAAATAAAGGTGGGATCTATTATAGTAAACTGATAGCAGGGGGTAAACCAGGACCTTATTAACCTCTATCACATAAAGACCTGGGGGGCAGGGCTGGAGCAGTTTAGAGCACTTGTCGGTTTTGTGGGTTACCCAGGTTTGGTTCCCTATACCCATATGGTGGCTCTTAACTGTCTGTAACCCCATTCCAGGGGATCCATGCACACATATGGTACACATACATACATACAGGCAAAAGACTCATATATATAAAAATAAATCTTAAAAGCTACCAGCAGGCTAGGCAATGCGGTGTTCTACAAGCTGAGACTAGAGGGACTTGAGTTGGAGGTCAAGCCTTGGCAGTGTACGTAGCAAGAGCTTGTTTCAGGACATAAAACTGTTCCCAATGCAATGATACCACTGGAACTACAACAGAATGTAAAGGAAAATATTTAAATATTTAACATACATGTTCTGTGAATTATTAAAGTGCCTTAAGGTACAATGCTTTTGTATTGCTGTATATGGATTAATAAAGCTTTATAAACATTTTCACAAGTACTTGAGCATGATGACATTTTCCAAATCAAGGGAAAAGATATAGGCACACCACATAAAATAAGTTTAAAAGGCGTCTAACAATTTGACAGTTAAACTGCATGTCACAGATCATAACTGCTACACAATTAGATCCAGAATTACTGGATCCAACCTGCTGGGTGATTGGACTTAGAATATCTGTACATATAACTCTCCATTTGTGTAGTCACTAATACTCAAAACTTAATTTTTATTTTGTTTCCTTTGACCTGAGCCACACTCAACCCAACTTGGTTTTAATAGAATCTTTCATGATCCAAGGTAACATGCCTGTAAACATTGTTCTCAATGTATTTCTAACATTTTATAATTGTAATGTTCATGTTTTAGATCTTAAGTCTGGCATGAACACAGGCTGGCAAAGGTCAAGGGCTAAGAATACATGCTTATCAGCCTATGTTTCCAATACAGAACAACAGGAAATCTTTACATACAGTGTTTATTCTGTTATTAAAAAAAAAACCCACTTTATAAAGCTTTAATCTGTGAAACCATACTTTGAGGTAGGCATGAAACTAAGGCACAAAGGTTAGTTCACATAGCTAGTAAGCAACACAGCCAACACACACACACGCACCCCGAAGCTTTTAGAGTCCATGCTCCAGCACTATGCTGTGTGAGGAAAGCTCTTTACATAAAGCATTAAAACAGGCAGCACTGATTGTAGTGGCTATGTCATTCTTCAAGAGTTCTAAATTAGCAAAGTTAAAAACATTTCAAAATGCCAAGATACATCACAGAATCCTAAAGGCTAGCCACTTTTACTTTAGAGAAGAATCAAATGCAAAATGACTGCAACCTCATTTGAGAAACTGGCTCCTTCCAAACTGGCCTGTGGCATGTCTGGGGATCTCCTTAATTGTAATTGATGTAGCAGGGTCTAGCTCACTGTGGGCAGTACCATTCCTAGGCAGAGGGCCTGGGCTAAGAAAACCTAGCTGAGCATGAGTCTGGGAGCAAGCCAGGAAGCAGCGTTAGCTTTCCTACATGGTTCCAGCCTCTGCTCAAGTTCCTGTCATGATCATTTCCAAGAACATGTTGCTGAAGATACTACATACTTCGGACATGTGACGTGAGGACTCAGGCTCCAGCTGAATTGATCACTTTTATCACAGCAACAATGTGTGCACACATACACATACCCTGTATACATAGCTAACATGAGGTGACAGTCTGAGAGGGATGTAATGGGGGAATGTTGAGAGGCAGGAAAGAGCAATGGAATAGTGAAGGGAAGCAACGACCATTACATGTGTGGCATTCAGAGTGAAGTCTGTTTGTGTTTAAAGGTAAAAATCTCCAGGCTGGCATGGTGGCATATGTCTGTAATCCCAGCACTGGGCAGTGAGGCAGAACTGAAGAGTTCAAGATAATACTCAGCTACACAGCAAATGCAAGGCTAACCTGAGCTACAGATACTCTGTCCAAAGGCCTACCCACTCCCCACAAAATCTTAAGGGCACATTAAATTTCTATTAGTAAGGACAAACAGAGCCACATATTTATTAAACAGTATTTTCCTTCTTGCCCTCCTAAGTTTCCTTTTAGCTTTAACAGTAAATAAGACCAAATATCTAGACAGTCAAACACTGAGTTTTGGTTTTGTCTGTCTTTTTTTAATCTTTAAACCTGAGAATAATCCAAGGTGAGCTTGACCATGGGGTTGGTAGGGGGTGGGACAGGGGGAATACCCGTGATGCTTTTAAGATTCTCAAAGAAATGCCATTTAAAATTATACTTTTTTCTTGACACATTCTGAAATCTTTGGGTAGCAGACATACTATGAGGCCTCAACCATGCACACTGAATACTATGTATTGTGACCAGCAGCCCCATGAAGGCAGTATTCTGTATGTACTGTGACCAGCAGCCCCATGAAGGCGGTATTCTGTATGTATTGTGACCAGCAGCCCCATGAAGGCGGTATTCTGTATGTATTGTGAACAGCAGTCCCATGAAGGCAGTATTCTGTATGTATTGTGAACAGCAGTCCCATGAAGGCAGTATTCTGAGTAATACTGTAGCTTCTCTCAAACCAGGTCAAGAGTTAGGAAGATAAAGGAAATGCTGAGTTCCTGAATTCAGTTCATTTTACTGAAGCTTATTATAGTCTATTAAAGCCTGGAGCAGTGAGCCGGGGAAACTCTTAGGAAACCAAAAGCTTGGTTTATTTGCAGCATTTGTTTTGTCTTCACAATGGACACCATGATTAGAACTCCCAGACCCAGAAAGATACAAGTAAGTTTTTCTTTATTGGGTTTTACTACACAGGGAAAAACCCCATCTAATCCCCAGAAGTTAATAAAAATTCAATCAGACATAACTCTGGCCAAGCTAAGTTTTATCCTATCAAAAAATTCTTGTATAAAACAAGTATCTGTTAAAAGGGCATGCACAAAATACAAAATGATTTAAATGCAGTGGACAGTAATTAAAAGTGCCTGCAGGTAAGTGACCTGAATTACACTGTCATCGGGGCTTGTGTCCCGCACGGATCTCAGTCCTGTTCAGATGAGATAGATACTCAGTGCGGACCTCCCACTCGCTGAGTGGCTCACTCTGCCTGGCACTCCAATGGGCCCTCCTAGTCACTACTCTGTCTGTTCAAAGAAGCACAATGGCCAGCCACTATAGACTTCTAGAGAAGGTGATTAGGGACTTTTCTTCTGTGCAACTAAAAAAAATCTTCTAAGGATTTCAGGTTCAGACCTACAACCTTTGTAATGGTATCTATTGCTTCAAAATAAGGTCAAGCTAGACGTAGATCTTTCACATTGTTTACACCTGAAATATAGCATTAAGATGCCAATGTTTTCATGTAAAAGTAGAAAATATAGTAAAAAATCCAGCACTTATTTGTCTCTGATCAGTGAGTATTAAACAGAAATAATATAGTAAAAAAATAAAATTTATACATTTGCCTAAATTGAATTATCTGTTTGAGTCAAGATAAAAGGTTTCATAGTAACTGTGGTAGCCTCACTTTTCAAACACTAAAGGGAACAATTGTCTATTCCGACTTCTCAAGTAAGCAAATGGTGATTTATACATAGTTCACTTTCCATTTAACCACCAAATATCTACTGTTTATGTGCCCTGCAGTCCTTTTCAGAATAAACAGTAATATACTTGGCAATGTCTTGAGCCATGAACTGTATATTAACATCATATAATACAATACGTAGGTAATAGAAAGGAGTCCGAAATACTTTTTCAGTTGTTAGAAGAAAAACAAAACAAAAACTATCGTGAGCTCCGTTTCCTGACACTTCAGTTGAGGTAACCTCTGCAAGTCTCGGCTCCACATTTGCATTGGGTTCTGACCCTTTTTTTGGCAGGGCTGTGGTCAATGGAGTCTGAAGACACTTCTCCCGAACCTGGAAATACAGGAAGAGAAACATATATTTGAGAACAGGGGCTGGAAGATGGCGGGGCAGGTAAAGGGTAGCTGTGGTCTTCTGGAGTGCCATAGTTCACTCCCAACATTCAAGTTGCCACCTCCCTAGCCTCAAACTCCAGCTTCTGGCCTCCATGGTACCTACATTCACATGCGCACACACAAATCTTTACCTTTAAAAAAAAAAAAACAATACTTTAGTTGGGCATGATGGCATATGCCTTGAATCTCAGCTCTTGGGAGGTAGAGGCAGGTGGATCTCTGAGACTGAGGCCTGCCTGGTCTAGACACTGAGTTCCAGGACAGCCAGGGCTACATAGTCAATGTTGGTTAACTCCCAAGGAAATAGTTTTGTATTTCTGTGAATATTCTGAGATATTTCGTTCTGAGCTATCTTGAAAGACGGTATGCACTAGTCAGAATACCTGCCATGATGACATTCATTGAGAAAGTCCAGTGCACAAGCGTTCTTTTTACACATCACTAAGAGCACAATGATGTGAAATGGTCACAGCAGGAAAAGCACAGCGTTTACAGAAGATATTCACGATCACAATCAGCCAACAGAATTAAGCACTTTAAAAAGCCAGATTCAAGAAAGAATAGAATTCATATTGATTGAAATGATACTTCTAATCCTGTCAAGATATCTTTTAGTAAAAGTTCAAAAACTGTAGTCCATATTTTTATTAGTGTTATTATAAGTCAAGCTTCCAAAATAGAAGTCCTGAGAAAAGTCAGGCTGAGATGACTTGGAAGAAAGACCAAGAGCTAGCTTTAGTTGTTGGATGGGCTCTGGGCCTTAAGTAAGATGACTTATCCCACAATTTCTTTCATGTTTAAAAAGATTTTTATCATCTCCACGCATAGTTTGTTTTGTTAATCGTCCTCCCTACTGATTTCTTTCATCTTCAAAGTTAGTTTGCTCCATGATCCAAACACTTGCCTGCATCCTTGTACTGAAAGCAACAGCAGTAAGATTATTCTTAAAAACCTTACCTTTCATCTGATAGTCAAAAGTCAGCTCTTCTCCAGCGTTTATGGTTCTTGTAGAGAACAATGCTATCCTGGGCAGCCGAGTATCAAGGTTATCGATGAAAACACTAAACACCTGAAGATTTGGGTCACACTAAAAAAGAACAATAAAATCTGGTCAAGTAAAACTGCTAGGAAGGTGCCTGCCTTCCATGAACCATATACATCTGTTAACTGCCCACAGGATCATTTTAAATACAGTTTTCATGTATAAGAAGATCTTAATCATCCATACAAGAACAAAAAGATACAAGAAGTCAGATATCCAATATGTTGCTTCCACAATTAATTAATTTTTGTCTCAGCTTTTTTTTTTTCCTGGAGAATTTTAATACAATTTCATTTATAACATGGGCATTTCACTTATAACTATTTCAATAAAGTATGTGTGTATATATACTTTAAATAATTAGAATAATTTTTGGTTTTGGAGACAGGGTTTCTCTGTGTACCCCTTGTGCTATCCTGAACTCATTCTGTTGAGACCATGCTGGTCTCAAACCCATAGAGACCTAGCTACTTCTGCTTCAAGTGCTGGGGTTAAAGGCTCACCATGGCTGCCATCACCACCTGGCTACAGTAATTATTTTAAAATAAAACTAGCACCACGGAACTCAAATTTTATACTGCATAATTTCATTACTTAAACTTTGATTTGGAATCGTTCAGTATTTCAGTAACACTACACACATGCAAGAAGCTCTAACAAGTCTGACCAGGTAGGATGATGTGTGTGCTGGGCAGTAGAGCTGCCTTCTAGATTTCAAGGATCCCACACCTGGACTCAACCAATTGCAGAGTCAACTAACTATAGATTATAAAAGTATCTATTGAAAAGAAAATCACACCAGAGTCCTGACCATGTACAGACAGAGTGTTCGTGCCCTTAGTCCAGTATAACTTTATATTCCATCAGGCATTAGAAGTAATTTATAGATGATTTAAAGTATAAAAGAGGCTATGTGGCTATGAGGTCTCATATTGAATGTAAGGAACTTGTAAGAATGTTGGTATCTGCAGGAAGTGCTGGAATGAATCCCCTGGGATACAGAAGAATGGCCGAATCTCAGATTTATCGTTAAGAAGAAATTACTTAAAACAAGCACTTAAATCATACAACCAAAGAGGGAGTCCTGACGGTCTCTTACATTTCACTGTGATTCACACACAAACTTTTGGTAAACAATCTACCAGACAGTTAACTTGGCTACATCTTTTCAGATCAGCTTTGTGATATACCCTTTAAGCTATATTTCATTATCTGTCATGTAGATATTAAATGATGATAGTACAAACCTCCTGCCCTTATTGCCTGGTACTAGAATGATGAAACTATGCAATATAAAATTTGAATTCCACTGTGCCAATTTTATTTTAAGATAATTACTCTAACTACACACACAATCTTTAAAAAGACTGCAGATCTAAGTTTTCCAAACATCAACTAAAAATTAAAGAATATTAATTTATAATTTAGGGAAATAATCCTAAATGCTCAAATGATCTAGAAATCCTTACATTTTACTTTAAAATGTTAACACAATGACATTAAAAACAAAATCAAACAAACAAAAAAGCTCAACCCTGTTACTTTTAAGCTGTATCTATGGGAGGATTGTCCACGATCCTCAGTAGATGCCTGAAACTGTCCCGAGTATCAAACCCTATATATGCTAGGGTTTTGTTCTATACATACATGCATACATTTTAAAAGATTTATTTATTATTATATCTAAGTACACTGTAGCTGTCTTCAGATGCACCAGAAGAGGACGTCAGATCTCAATACGGATGGTTGTGAGCCACCATGTGGTTGCTGGGATTTGAACTCAGGACCTTCAGAAAAGCAGTCGGTGCTCTTAACCACTGAGCCATCTCTCCAGCCCAGGGTTTTGTTCTATACATATATATTTATAATAAGTTAACTTTACTTCAGACACAGTAAGAGATTAACTACTAACAAAAACTGAATTATTTAAAGTTATATTAGTGGCCTGTCTCTATGAAAATATCTTATTGTACTTTCACCTCGTGGCTTCAAGGAAACACCTTGGCAAATCCAAATTGCTAGTATTACTAATCTTGTGCTTATGCTGATGAGCAATTACTGAGTAAAACAGGGACACCTGAACACCTGAACTCTCTGATGGTTGGCCTGATAACCCAGAGGCTTGCTAAGTGACTGTCAGGTAGCATACAGAGTGTATACACACTAGGGATGGGTGGGTCATATCTACAGCAGGAGACTTCAACTCCTAATCAGAATAACAAACAAAACTTAGAGTGAACTATTTCTAGAAATCTCCACTGGTTATTTTTGGACCAGAGCTAAATAGGCAAGTGAAACTGTGGAAAGTAAATTGTGGGTAAGGTGAAGGACTACTAAAATCTTAAAAATTTTTGTATTAACCTCATGAAGATAACTTTGTTAATATTCTTAAAACATTTTACTTAACTCCCTTGCTTATTAATCTCCTTCTTCTGCTATTAAGTTAGCTATTTATCCTATAAAGGGCCTGGAAAATGTAAATGAACTGAGATACAAACACTGTTATAGAACTGAGTAATTGTCAATCACCTCAGTAAGTATGTTCCTATTACAGCGGTAATACCCCGATTTAACAGAAGCCCTTATACTAAAATACTGTGAATGGCTGTGTAAGTGATTCTCCTTCAGTTGAGGAAAAGAATCACGCAAACAGCACTAATCTGAGCCATCTTATCTCTAAGTGCTCCTTACACTATGATTCACAAAATGGGATACGTTTCCATATCGAGCTGCATCCACTGTGAACTCATCAGACTCGTAGTCCAGGTCAAAGAGGTAGGTGATCCCTTTGTTGTCATAGAACTGTCCCCGTCTCTCGGCCTCTTCACTTGTGATCACCTAAGGAGAAACAAAACAACAGAACAAAACAGGACAACTATAGCTTTACAGTGTCTCTTTTTATGATAGGATCTCTCTAACCTGTGGACTCAAAAGGTCTTTCTACCACAGCCTCTCACGTAGGACTACAGGTGACCCTGTGTTCTCCAAAACCACAGAATAGGACAGTACTGTGGAACCAAAGAAACATTAAGCTATTAATACTGATACAAATATTTAAAAAGAAATTCAAGTTTCTTTTTAATCTATCTTATATTATTTATTATTTAAATATTTAAATAAAAGATATATAGGAAAAAGTATTAAAAATGAGGGAAAGTGATAGGATGAGAGATTAGAAGTGTAATTTGAGGAAAGTTGAAATATGGTACTTCATTATAATCAGAGTGTGCAGGAAGCTACGCACCTCTGCCATACAGGACAGAGATGAATAGAAGACTACCTTTATGAGCGTATACACTCTCAATATGCTCTAAAGCACGGGTCCTCACCCTTCCTAGTGCTGCGACCCTATACACTTCCTCATGATGTGGTTGCCCCCAACCATAAAATTATTTTTGTTGCTACTCCATAACTAATTTTGCTACTGTTATGAATTGTAATATAAAATATGATGTGCAGGATATTTGATATACGACCCTGTAAAAGATCTGCTGAACTCCTAAAGGGGTAACACCCCACAGGCTGAGAACAACTGCTCTAAAGGCATATGGTTCCTATCTGTGAACAAGAATAAATGGAGGCTGGTTAGAGAAGAGGCTTGCAGTGAACTATTTGGAAAGCTTTACTGTTCAGAAGAGAGTCAGGAACTGCTTCAGCTCAAAAATCATAGTCCAGGGGCCAGGGTGTGACGCAGCAGGACATCCGGGCCCAGGCTAGGTCCATCCCTGTCACCACACTACCTGCGCTGCTGTCCTTATGACCGCAGCTTGATTATTAGTTCGGCTGAAGACTCCCAACAGTGGTCAAGTGAAACTAAATCTGGGTGCTGATTCTGTGCCTCAGTTTCTTCATTTGTAATAACGGAGAGAACTGTTCTTTCATAGAGTTGAAGATTAGAAAGTTAATGTACTAAGATGTTTAGCTGTGTCCTATCCTGAGTACTACTTTAATATTTATGCATATAATATTTATCAAAGTAAATATGCTAGTATTTGGTAATTAGAGAATGGTCTGCAGCTCTAAGTGGCCAGAGTTTAGGTTAGTGTTTTTTTGATATAATAAATGCTTTTATACATATTTCACAATATCCATAAAGCATGTTTTACTTAATACTGCCCATCATGTTGATACCAAATAGGAAAAGAAATTTAATTATATTGGGCTAAGTAATGAAATAAATGTAACTTCTAAGTTTCAATGTCACCATGTATGTAGGTAGCATGTATGACTTCCTTCTTAGGACTTTTGCGTAAATATAGTTGTTATATTTTAAAATTATATTTAAAAAATATGCTTTGGTCAGTGGCTATGAATGATAACTATTACTATATTATCTATTTGCTCATATAAAGATTTACATTCCTAACTATGCCAATGAACCTTTCTCCTAAATGTGAAAATGGATTTCTACATATCCGCAATGACAACATCAAAATATATCAAGTATTTACATTAATAAGTTAGAAAGTACAAAGCTCATAAGCATAGGATGAATTTAATGTACCTCTCCAACATATTCCATGACAAAACTCATTCTTTTAATCTTCACAAGGGTTTTTACACCCCAGCCACAGCCATTGCTAGTTCTAAAGATGCACAGTGAGTACTGCGTGCCTTTTTGTACAATCCTATTGGGACAATCAGGTCCACAGCGACACCTCGAGTTGCATTCGTAGATGGGAGTGCCCGGTTGGATTTTAATTTGTTGCTTCTTATTATAAGCCAAAACAACTCCAGCTTCAGCAGGACAGCACTTCTCAAAGAAGCAGTCTGTACATGAACATCCAAAGGTAGCTTCACTGTTTATGCTGATCCCAGGGGCTGGCCTGTATTCGTTAATGTAGTAGAAGTCTAAAGGTGGGCCCTCCAAGTCAACAGTATTTTCAACAAATATCATCCCTTTATGGTTCTTTCTTCTGTTGAGGTAATCTTGCCATCTCTGCAGAGCTATTCTTTGCTTAGCTTTCTGTACAATATACTCAGCAATTGCAGGTTGCAAGGATTTTGAATTGACAGCCTTGCATTTCCTTTCCTGAGCTAAGTAAGTCTTCTTGTCATCAGAGAACTGCCGCAGGAGCTGTGGACACCTGAGGTTTCTCAAGGGCTCCCAGGTGTTTGTAGAATCTGGCCATCCTTTCCATTTTACAAGATAATATTCCACACCCTTAAAGTAGAGAAGAAAACACATTTCAGATTATGGCAGTCTCTATAATGGTACGTCTCTTAATTCAAACTGCACAGAGTCACAAGTTTCTAAGAGAAAAGTATGAGTCATACAAAACAAACTTTTGTATGCTATGTGAAACACAGAATTTAGTGGACTGTAACAACAACAGGCCAACGAGTCCTAGCCAGGGAAAAATAAAGGCACTGAAACCTATGACTGTTTTACCAAAAGTATTAGGTCAAACTAAGTAGTTACCTTGATCATGGAAACAGGTGGTCCCAGAGCAAACATTAGGCTAGTAGCTCATATGGCTAGCACAGTTGCATGCATTCTCTAAAGGTATGGCAACTTATATCCTTCAGTGTCACTGCCAAGTATCCCTTAGCTGTTCTAAAGATAAGCTGGGTAAGTTACTGCTAGCCACAGGTAGCTAATGAGAACCTGAAATGTAGCTACTCTCAAATGATAGACTTTGTGTATAAATATTGTACTTAATTTCAAGAAAGTAGATGGGTGGGGGCAAACTATCTTTACCTTTAAAAATGACTGTATGTTGAAATATTTTATAGATACTGAATCAATTACTGAAACCAATTATACCATAAATGTGCACTGCAGTACACATGTTTCTACAAGTCATTAATATTCTAGTGAATGCTGACTAGTAAAAGTTATGAGTGGCTTAAGTAGCTAGCAGGCATGAACGACAGCAAAGATCCACTTTTTATCACCTAGTTACTGGCCATTATGGTTTCTGAAATCTCTTTACACACAGTGGCTGTTTTCTTTCCTCAAGGTCAGCAGATGCCATTGCTATTTAAAAAGAGTTCACGTACATGAGTAAATTCTAAAGTGATGTCTTTCAGTAATCAGTTCTTCATCTTAGAATAGCTAGCACATATCCACAGGACCAGAGTAAAGCCAGAAATGTTCTTGAAATATCAAAGTGTGTATATGGGGTGGGGGAGGGAAGGCTCAGTGGTTAAGAACACTGGCTGTTCTTCCAGAGTACCTTGGATTCAATTCTCAGCACCCACACCGCAGTTCACAACTGAAACTCCAGTTGCAACACCCTTACATAGACACACATGCAGGCAAAACACCAATGCACATGAAATAAATATCAAAGTGATTGAACATCATTTAGATTTTTTTAACATGACATCTATTTCTGTGTATATACTTGTGTGGGTGCTCATGTCCATGGTATGGAAGTGCAGGCTGATGGTAAGATGTAGTTCTCTACATCCACCAGTGGGTCTCAAGGATTAAATTCAGGTTGTCCACCTTGGTGGCAAAGGCCTCTACTCACTAAGCCATCCTGCTGGAGGCTATTTTCTGAACTTGTAGATATTTGTAATACATTTGCCTGTGACAATTTCAGTAACTTTTACCATAAAGCAGGGACAGACAATAGCTATTTTACTATTAATTACCCCACCCCACCCCTACCCAGCATACACATAGTACTAGAGCTTAAACTCCGGGCCTGACACACATCCATACTGAGGTATAACCCCAGCCGTAACCCAAATTGGGTTAAAAAATAGTTGCACAGCCGGGTGTGGTGGCACACGCCTTTAATCCCAGCACTTGGGAGGCAGAGGCAGGCAAATTTCTGAGTTCGAGGCCAGCCTGGTCTACAGAGTGAGTTCCAGGACAGCCAAGGCTATACAGACAAATCCTGTCTCGAAAAACAAACAAACAAACAAACAAACAAAAGTTGCACAGAGGGCTGGAAAGATGGCTCTTCAGTTAAGAGCTGGCTGCTCTTCCAGGACTCAGGCTCAATTCCTAGCACCCACATGGCAGTTCACAACTGTCTGTAACTCCAGTTCCAGGGGATCTGACACCCTCACACAGCATGCATGCACACAAAACACCACTGCACATGAAATAACAATAAATAAATAAATAAATAAATAAATAAATAAAGGTTGCACATCCACAAGTGAATTTACTTTATCGTCACTATCAATACCTTAATGTTTATTATGTCCTCATCCGTCAGTAATTCTTATGAATTGAAAAACTCAGTTTCATTTGGGAAATTGTTCGTAATATATTGGTTTTTTTTTCTGTTAAAATGTGTTTAAGATGTGAGGATATGTAGTATATACATTATATTTACATAAGTATGTATGATCATCTCTGAGAGAAGAAATGGAAAGCCTCACTATACAACAGTGTGTCAAGCTGAGCCTCACTAAGGCCTAAAGAGTTCTTCCTCTAGTCAGGTAATGATAATTTGGAACTGTTGGTACCAGATCTACTTACAGGGAAGTAGATATGAGAGCCAACTGGCATTGTCTTAACTCATCGACTCTGTAATTCTTAAGGTTTGACTTTTGACCCCAGAAGAAGGCAGAGGCACACTGGTCCTTTTACTGCAGAAAACAATACAAGTTAAGTGCTGGCACCAAGTTCATGACTAAGTCACCACCTGAATCAAACTCACCACCACTGAGGCCCAGATGACTTCCTTACTGGTTAATCTTGGATAAGGCACTTGTATTTAAAATGACCAAGGCTTATATATTACCACATTGGTAACTACTCAATTTCTGTACCGTAAATATACTTATTTATACTTATACAGAATAGATAAGCATAAGAATACAGAATTGATTTTGACAAACACTTTGGAAATTTTTTTTATCTCTGCTTTGTAGCCTTATTTTATAAGCATATTTTATTTTTAAAATCTGAAAGAGATTTCTATCTTTGAAAAATAAAATTGCTTTATAAAAACCACTCACTTTTAGGCAAATTTAATTAATTCAGTAACCTACAATTCCAAATAAAAGCTAAAAAACTTTGGCTTTTATCAGACCTAGGAGGTCTGATGAACTACAAGGTGTAAAATCCCTCTGGGAGGTAAGGCAGTATGTGAAATAAACATTAATGCTTCTGTTTCAATATTAAATACCAAAATAACATAGCCATACAATTAAAACAGTAAGAAGAAAATCTAAGTCACATAATTTTTAAAAAGTGCAGAGGAAAGTAGTAAAAACTATACTGTCAAAGACTGACAGGTTATTTTTATGAATGGAACATAGTAGGCTAGATAAAAGCAAAATCTGTGGCTTGTAAGGAAGCATTAAACAAAAAACAAAAACCAAAGTTAAGAGATGGTGTGTCGGGGCTGGTGAGATGGCTCAGTGGGTAAGAGCAACCGACTGCTCTTCCAAAGGTCCGAAGTTCAAATCTCAGCAACCACATGGTGGCTCACAACCACCCGTAATGAGATCTGATGCCCTCTTCTGGTGCGTCTGAAGACAGCTACAGTGTACTTACATATAATAAATAAATAAATCTTTAAAAACAAACAAACAAACAAAAAAAAAAAAGAGATGATGTGTCTAGTTTTAAGCTGAGAATGTGAAAAGGGCAATGCTATGCCAACAAGTAACTGTGGACAACCGTAGGCACCTGCCTCACCTTTACTGCTGGCCACGCCAATACTTCTTACAATTCTTAGAGAGCATGGTCCCTGAGAACCTTAAATACAAGTGCACTTAACTCCACTTTACAATCTAACTACCAAGCCAACTAAGTCTTCTGTCCTCAGGTCACCTGACCTCTGACAGCAGCAGCCACAACTTTATACTCCTTAGGGGTCCATGTATGATTTTCTCTGTATTTTTGGTTTTGTTTTTGTTTTTTTTCTACTTTCTTTATGGCCATGGCTTCTTGGTCCCTCTTTGTATTAGATACTTGTTTCTGTTTTTGAGACTCTGAGAAACACTCTAAAGCCATATGTCACATAGGCAACTCAGGTAACTCCGGGTCACTGAGACTCCAGCTCTAACACTCCTTCTGGGCAGCCTTCTCACCTCACTGATGATACAACAATCATATGCTGATGATTCCCAGACTTTACCTGCTGCTCAGATAGTCAACAGTCTCCTGATGCCCAGGAATTCACCTGCTTTTCCTAAACCCTCTTCTGTATGATAACTCATCAAGGTGACCCTTATCTACCTACTGACACAAGCTGAGAAGCAGGTAGGCTATCTTAATTCCTTCTCTCTAATCTAGTCCATCATCAAGTCTCATTAGAGACGGGCTTCTTCCTACCCATCTCCATGACAGAAGATTAGTTACCTCTGGCTCTCAGTTCTTATCTGGATTATCATACTAATCTTCCAGATTGTCTCCCTGCCTCCAAACTGGTAATTCTCCAATCTGTCCTTCACGATGAAAACATAAGGTTTATTTTATAAAAACAAAAAAATCCATAGAACCACTTACTGCTCTATTGTGCTTTGCTTGCAAATTCCCCTGTTGCCTACATAGAGGTTCAACCTTCCATTTATAACAAAGCTATTCTTAGTCTGGTTGCTGGGGCAGGGTAACATCATAGTAGAATGCTTGCCCAACATATCCAAGGCCCTGGGTTCTATTCCCAGCAACACAAAACAATCCGAAATACTTCCTCAGTAGGGTTTAGTGGTTCACATGTATAGTCTCAGCTACTCTAGAGATAAAGGTATGGGGATTATTTGAGATCACAAGTTCCAGTCTGGACAACACAACATCTATTAAAAAAAAGTCAGGGCAGGAAGATGCCATAGCAGGTAAAGGCACACCAACTCCAGGTCTGACAACCCGAGTTTGATCTCTAGTCCCCACATGGTGCAAGGAGAGAACCAACGCAAAGTTGTCCTCTGAACCCTACATATTGCAACTGTAGGTTTGGAAGGGCAGAGAGGCAGATTCTGGGAGCCCAATGGCCAGTCAGCATAACCCAAATGGAATGCATCTGGCTCAGTGAGAGATCCTGTCCTAGAGGAATAAGGCTAAGATGGATGGTCTTTCTGTAGCTTCCACACGTGCTCACAGAACCACACACACACACACACACACACACACACACACACTATAAATAAATATATGAAAAGTATCTTTAGAATGAGCAAAGGATCTGGATAATTAGTTCATCACAAAAGATACAAACATCCAGTAGAGAATGATAAGATGTTGAACATCATTAACCTCCAGAGAAATGTAAGTAAAGGCCACAATGAGATGTGCTTCTCACGACAGTCAGCTACAGAGACACTAATGCTCATACTCTGCTGGGGTGCAAGCATGAGGGTGCAGAGCTCTGGAAAAGGCTAGCAGTTCCCAAAAGAGCTCAACAAAAATATCTTAGGACCTAGCAATTCCACTTCAAGAGAAATGAAAACTATGTCCATACAGAAGTTTGCATATGAACATCATAACAGCATTGTTTATAACAGCCCCCAGATGGAAACAAGTCAAAATTTGTCTGTCCCACAATAAATGTGATGCCTCAACACAATTGAACATATCTGGCACAGAAAGGGAAGAAGTAAGATCTTACACTACCTGAGAGAGCCTTAAAACATTATTCTAGGCTGGGCCTCTGGAACCAGAGGCAGGTGGACCTCTGTGAGTTTGAGGCCAGCCTGATCTTCAGAACAGGAAAGGCTACCTAGAGAAACCCTGTCTTGAAAAACCAAAAGAAAAAAGAAATTATTCCAAGGATGAGTCCAGTGGTGCAGACTTGTAATCTCAGCTCCTCAGATGGCTAAAGTGAAGAGGATTCCATGTTCAAGACTTTTCTGGGCTTCAGAGTGAGCTCAAGGCCAACCTGTGCTACTTTAGCAAGGCTTCATTTCAAAATGAAAAATAAAAGGGCTAGGGAATATAACTCAGTGGTAGGGCACTTGCCCAGTTCATGCTCCATCAGTGAAGCTGGTAACTAAGATGCAGGTATTAGACTTACACTGAAAATGACAGGGACACGATACATCACTGTGGAAGAGCACCTGCTCCAGAAAGATGAGGACCCAAGTTCCAGCCCCAAAGGTCATAAGAAGCCAAGGAAAGCTGCATGCACCTCTAACCCCAGTGCTGCTGGACACAGAGACAGGATTGCTGAGACCTGCTGTCTACCAGCCTAGCTCACGGTTCAACTAGAGACCAGGTCTCAGGCAGAGTGACAAAGCAGAACAAGAGATGTCCTTCTCTGGAACACAGAGCTGGAGGAGAGGAAGAAGGGGATGGGACATCCCCAAAACTCTACAGAAACAGAAAATAGACTTAGCAGTTTCTTAGGATCAGTAATTGAAATTTGGGCAGCAGTAGTTAGGTTTCGAGATTCTGTTTAGAGTAATGAAAGAATGCTCTAAAATTGACTGACTCTGTGAATAAACCAAGATTTGAACTGTATACTTTTAAGCAAATTATATGTCAATAAAATACTATTTTTAAATGAATTAGAAGGAAAATAAAAGAACTAGCTGTGCGAGTAGAGAAGGAAGGCCAAAGGGAGCCAAAGGTCCGAGAAGATGTAAATACAGTTTACTGATTGTCACAACGAGTCAGAAAGAGCTTAGTATTAAAAAGACGCTCGCTCGGGACCTAGCAAACACAGAAGTGGATGCTCACAGTCAGCTATTGGATGGATCACAGGGCCCCCAATGGAGGAGCTAGAGAAAGTACCCAAGGAGCTAAAGGGAACTGCAACCCCATAGGTGGAACATTATTATGAACTAACCAGTACCCCAGAGCTCTTGACTCTAGCTGCATTTGTATCAAAAGATGGCCTAGTCGGCCATCACTGGAAAGAGAGGCCCATTGGACTTGCCAACTTTATATGCCCCAGTACAGGGGAATGCCAGGGCCAAGGGGTGGGAGTGGGTGGGTGGGAGACTGGGGGGGGGGGGAGTGTATTGGGGACTTTTTGGATAGCATTGGAAATGTAATTGAGGAAAATACCTAATTAAAAAAAATAAATAAATAAAAAATAAAAAGACGCTCGCTGGAAACATATGTTATGCAAATAACGCCAGCACTGACGAGGCTAGAGCATGGTGGCTGTGAGTTCAAGGTCAGCCTGGGACTAAATAGAACAGAAACCAGAGGTTTAGGCAAAGCCCTAAGGAAGTAGACAGTGAGAAAATGGTGACACCTTTGAGAGATTGAGGACAGAGATAACTAACTAGTGATGGAGGTGAGCTGAATGTTAAAGGTTACACTCATGGAAGGAGGGGTGCCTTCAGCTCAGTGTGAGAAAGTAAGGGGAGAGGAAAGAACCAAAATAGTAACAAACACTGGGAAAACCAGACACAAAGAAGAAAAAAGCAACAGGGAAAATCCTGTCCAGTAGAATTGAGCAACATGAGAACAGGAGAAATTTGGGGTTTTGCTGTTTTTCTTTTTTCCATGTGTGGACTGAAAGCATTATTTGGGCTTTATGTTTGCTGGGCTCTAACACTGAGCTGTAGTTTCCTTTAAAAACATTCTAAAAACTAAGTTTTAAGGAGCCTAAGTTGCCCAAGATGGGCTTGAACTTATGAGCTTCCTATTTCAGCCTTGCTAGTTGCTGGGATTCCAGGTCTACCAGGTCTACCAGGTCCAGCAGGCACAGCTCAATGGAGTTAATGCATATGATCAAACGATACTCTCAGCTGGACTGCTCAGTCTAGGGCTCGTAAATCACGATGGCACATGATTAGGCTCTTTTACGAGCAGGATGCTGAGGGTGTTGGGAGAGATGCTAGACCAAGATCTCTGTGCTGGGGAAGGCAATGCTACCACAGGAAGACAGCATTTCAAAGGATGAAATGGACTTAAGCTCAGCAGAGATGAAAAAAAAAAAAAAATCACATAATTTAAGTAGGACTCTTGATTATTTATCTGTAAGAACAGAGATTAATGGCCAGTTCTCAGAGGAAGGCTACAAGTAAATGGATTATGGAAAATATAATTATGGGATTTAGGTAAAATAGATTCTTAGAAGAACTAATTTGCACACATTGTAAGCTATGAAACAGTGGACTGAAATGACCACACAAGTCAGTCAATCCTATCACACCACACCTGTAGGGCACCGAGTCAGACAGAATGGCAGGATGCTTGCTGCTTCTCCTAGAGGACATTCAATATTCTAGAGCTGGCTTGAAACCTGGGTTCCTGCCAGTGATAGGAAATAGGATTCAGGAACAACACGAATTGCAGGACAAACCAATCAGGCCTAACCAATTTGCTCTGGGAGTTCATATGCAAACAGTCAAGAGTTGGATGCAGGATACAAACACCCTAAATATTCTAAAGCAAAAGCATCTGACGCTTCCGAATCCCTCAGTGTTGGCCGAGTGACTCTATGTCTTACAACGTTAAACAACAAGAGCTTCGCTTATCTTGAGGCTCTTTTTATGTTAGAGAAACATGAAACACTGCAGTGTGGACAGTCTCTGCCAAGGGGCTGGACATTGCCTTACCTTTGCTACCTTGTAGTCACACAAGTACTCCACCTCATAATTGTTTAGATTCCTTTTGGTGATTCCAATCGATTTACATGTGAGCTTTTCTTTTCTACATAATTCCTGGAGAGTATCAAGTGAAACTAGGCAAGGCACACACCAGGCTACAATAAGAAAATAGAATTCTTTACCAATAAAATATCTACTAGGCTGAAACAAAAACTTAAAACCCTCTCAACTGACAATGTTATAGTCTAGGAACGCATATAACAAGAAGCTACATATGTGTGTTTAAGAAAAAGTTATAGGATAAAGAACTAGTTTTGGTAAATTGGTTTACTTTCCAGTGGACATCTATCCCACTTTTACCCACATTGCCTAATTCTTGCTTGACTAATTAAAATATTTTACATCTAAAATTTCTTAGGGTTACATATAAATGCAAAGGTAAAATGAAGTAAATTTTTTCACTGTTCCATTTTATTCTACACAGAATATAACTGTTCTCCTAATAAACAGCTAAGACATTTTGTTAGAAATATATCTAAAAGATATTCTAAAATGGCCACAATTTAAAAGTAACTTCACTTCTTCTAGTCAGATAAGAATTTAAATATGAAATCCATATCCTACTTTTCCCATTTTGGAAAATGTCGAGAGATTTTAGCTTCATTTATTTTGTGCATGGTAAAATGTATTTTCATCATGCATAAACCAGAGAATTCTACTTTAAATGGAGAGCATAGTGAGCTTTGTAATACTTGTTTCCTACAGTTTTCAAGCCAGCAGTTACAAAACAGAATACAAGGTGGAAATAATCCATAAGCCAGACTTGAAAATCAGACACACTAAACAATATACGTGCGGAGGCCAGAAATGAACTGTATTCCATCCTGGATTTAAAAATATAATTACACAACTGATGTCTAGAAAAATGTAACAAACTTCACCATACCTACTATCAGGATAAATACTAGATGATCAAAAGTCCTCTGCTCTACCCGTTGGTGGGTCACCTAGCTACATAACTTTGGGAAGGTCCCAATCTTTTTGTGTATGGGATTCACTGAAAAAAAAGTGTGTTTTGTTGAGAACAGAGGTGACCAAAGAAAATGTATCTCTAACTCATCAAGCTGTCTTTAGTTCTCCGAAGTGGTGGGCAAAAACGTTTTGAGGTAAGTTTCCAGGAAGGGAGAGAGTAACCGCTCAAATTTTCCCCCCGCAGTCCTTCCTCATCCTTCCCAGTAAAGGACTTCATTGTCAGAAACCAGTAAGGATAGCTTCCGAACTCCAGTGACTGCAAATAACTCATATTTCTGGCATCTGCAAAAAGACTTTCCTTCAAATTTGCCAGAATATATTGATTTGCTTAGGTGTGGCGGTTTGGAGACAAGAAAGCTGTAAAAAACGTCTCATAAATCGCTTCTAAAAATCTTAAGGCTGTTTTGTCTTAATGCTAATCTCCTTATGCTAATCATCTGCAAAGGAGAGTCCTCTTGTTTATGTAACCAAGTTGTTTGCTGTTTTATTTATCTTTTCAATTTTTACCCCTCCCGAGAATCCGAAAACACAACCCTATAATGGAGGGTGGTGTTGAATAGGAGGATCAACGTACATATATTCGTATGAAACGTCATAATAAAGCGTTACGTGTAATTACAATGCACCGCCCCTCGCAATAGAAATGCTACATTTTGGGGCATCTCGAAATGTTAAAAAGAAAAATTGCCAACACTTGGTTTACAAAATCCCACAGCCTAAAATGATGAGAGGAAAACGCCTCATTGTCTAGATGATAAAATCCCATTTATAAAAACCATTCCACCATCCCATCCCCACCACGCTTCAAGGAGGCAAGAGCTACGGGAATAATAGTGTCACCATCTGGGTGGAGCGGAGAACAACCTTTTCATTCCAGAAGGCTTTGCACAAGCCAGACTTTCAAAGGGCGCGCGACTCGAGCGCACGCACGCGCACTGCGTGCCCCCGGCTTCAGCATCCACAGAAATAACCCGCAAGTTCCACCGGGCCCCCCAAAGTTTCCCGGAGCTCAGGGCTGCGTCTGCAGGCGCTTCACGGCGAGGCCAGACCCGCTCGAACGCAGGCACCAGGGGATTCCCTTTCTCCAGCACCGCACCTCAGCCCCGCCACCACCCCCAACCCCCGGCTCGGAGGTGGCGACCGCTACCGCCGCAGCGCGTGTGCTTTCCTGCTCACCCTTGAATAAGGCACCTCGTGCACACTCGTCGCCAAAGACCGCGGCCCGCGGAGCTCCGGACCTCGCTCGCTGGGAGCCGGCGCGCCTCCCGCCCGCAGACGGCCGCGAGCGTCGCGCCGTCAGGGTGTCCGCGCGGCGGCGTCTCGCGGTTCGCCTGGCCTTGGGCCTCGGGAGCGGACCTGGAGCCCGGTGACACCGCGCTTCTGCCTCACCGCCCCGTGCCTTGGCCCTGGCCGCCGCCATCTTGCGGAGCTTTCATTCAAACTGGCGCGGTCAGCCCGAAGAACTCAGCTGGCCACACGCCCCGCCCCGGCCCGCCAGGGACTCCGGAGCCGGGAGGCTGTGAGGAGCGAGGCGTTCTGACGTCACGGAGGCCGACCCCTGCGGTGGTAGCTACCGCGCCTGCGCCGCACGGTGGGGGCGGGAAGGGGGCGGAGCCTCCCGTGGAAACTGGCCCTGCCCCTCGCTGGCTCGTTACTCGCTTTGACTTCGGAGGACGCTTGCCATGATTCCTCATGCGGTCCCCTGAGTCCCTTCACAAAGACCTGACGTGCCCGCCACGTTTCAAAACGCAAAATAGGCTGTGCGGGGTTAGTGTGCGCAGGTAGCTCCTTTCCCACTCTTGTTCCTCAGCACTTCAAGCCAACCAAGCCCCACTACTTTTCCTTACTCCACACCACCACGACTCAGGATCTTAAAATTTGACTGCATGTTGGGTTCGCCTGGAGAGATGCTGTCTGCTTAAACCCCTCAAAGAGATTCTGATGAGTTGATGTGGCCATGTAGCAGCTGGACTCAAAGGAAGAGCCTGACAATTGTCAGAATCCAACCAACCCTGCCAAGAACTCGTCTTAGTTAAGGCAAACGTAAAAGGTACACTTAAGACAAGGACTTACTAACATTAACAGACTTAAGCTGAGGGCAGGGTTTTAGCCATATATGCTTGGGGAGAGTCAGGTCGTTCTCGATTTTACCATTGTAAATCTGAAAACTTGTAAGAGGAAGCATTATACACAAAAGACCATCTGTAATTCTATAAGCAAGTCATGTCAGTGCTATTCACAAGCACATACTGCCTGTCTTCTCTCTAGCCAAAAAAGCCTAGCTGCCTTGACCTCTCCATTGCTCCCCTTCCAGCCACTTCCCACCCAGCTAAGGAGACTTTAAAACAGAAAATGAAACAAGCCTCAGACTTGCTTTGTCTGAGAAGCATGTTCAAGTCCTGATCCTTTTGCTTCCACTTTGGTGAGCTGGAATTACAGGTGCTAGCCAAAGCTCCCTTCTCCCACAATAAACACTTTAACTGGAAATCATGGTCTAGATCAAAGGACTGACTGACTCCCCTTCATGTGCTGCCCCCTCTCTTTCACGTGACTAGATTTAACTCAAATGTTACTTCTTCAGAGGCCACTCAGGCATTCTGTCTGGCTTCATTCTCTAGCTCTTCTTTAAAAGCTTTTGTCAAAAATCTGTCAGGGTAGATAGAATCTTACAAATATTTTTGGTCTTACTAAGTTTCATTTTAAAAATTGGCAAAGGACGCTGGAGGCAGAAGGATAGCTTAGTGGAATAGCAGTTGTCTGATAGATCCAAGGCTCTGTGGGTTTTTTTGTTTTGTTTTGTTTTTTGTTTTTTTTTTTTGTTTTTAGATAGGGTTTCTCTGTGTAGCTGTGGCTGTCCTGGAACTCACTTTGTAGACCAGGCTGGCCTGGAACTCAGAAATCCGCCTGCTTCTGCCTCCCAAGTGCTGGGATTGCCACCACTGCCTGGCTCCCTTGTTTTTCTTAATTCCAGGGCATAGAGTAGAGCCAGCCACTTCAACCTTCATCAGTGTCTACTCTCTATTCTCAGAGTGTAGAAGAGTAGGCCTGAAGCTTCTCAGGGAACCCATGAGCACAGAACTCCAGTCTTCCCTGTGTAACAACTTTGTCTCCTGGTGACGTGGTTAGCAGCTCTGCAAGTGTTCTGTGATCTTTACACACTAACCTGCACAAAACACACCTCTCAGAACATGTCTTCGCTGAATGGCACCAAGCACTTTCTCCCAGATTCCAGGAATGCCCTGTCATTTGATCTCTGTGGTTTTTCTCATGGATATACTATAATTTTCCAGAACTCATATAACATGTATCATATCCTAACAGAGGAAAGTATATATTAAAACATAGCTATCTCCTGGTCAAGCAAGATGTTAAGAGGCTTGAAAAGAATACACAATACCAAACACTTCCTGCTAGAGCTTCTGTTTCAAAAGTTTTTATAAAGATGCTATTCCCATAAAGAACGTGCTCAATTACTTTTTACATTTTAAAGTTATTTTAGCCGGGCGTGGTGGTGCACGCCTTTGATCCCAGCACTTGGGAGGCAGAGGCAGGCAGATTTCTGAGTTCGAGGCCAGCCTGGTCTACAGAGTGAGTTCCAGGACAGCCAGGACTACAGAGAAACCCTGTCTCAAAAAACAAAACAAAACAAAATAAAATTATTTTAAAAATCTATTGAATAACTTGAAAACTCTTTAACTGTCTAAGAAGTTGTATGTATTATAAACAAAAGCTCTTTGGATTATCAACTTTACTTTTTTAAGGGACAGGATCACCTCAAGTTTTCCAGGCTATATCTGAATTCCTGGGTTCAAATGATCCTCCTGCCTCAGCTTCCTAAATGACCTGGACTGCAGGGCAAGGCCATACTGCTTGGTCAAAAGAATTTGTAGGAAGGTAAATTAAAGGTCCTGAGATTCAACCAAGGGCCGTGGTAAACATTGGCTATCGATTGATTTGGAAGAAGAAAATCAGAAGTTGCTGGGGGCGTGGGGGGGTGCAGGCAGGCATCACGGTCTTTGGCTTTGGGGTAGAAGGAACAGATTAGGATACTTCTCAATTTTCATGACCATTGCTGAAAATGTGATTGAACTGTGGAGCTTGTGTTTTCCAACTTGAATGTTCTCTGAGAAATAGAGTACACTGCACACTAGATTAAAAAGGTGAATTTAGGGCTGGAGAGATGGCTCAGCGGTTAAGAGCACTGACTGCTATTCCAAAGGTCCTGAGTTCAAATCTCAGCAACCACATGATGGCTCACAACCATCTGTAATGAGATCTGACCCCCTCTACTGGGGTGTCTGAAGACAGCGACAGTGTACTTACATATAATAAATAAATCTATTAAATAAATAAATAAATCTTTTAAAAAATGTGAATTTAGCCGAAGATATGGCTCAGAGGTTAAGAGCACTGACTGCTCTTCCAGAGGTCCCAAATTCAAGCATGGTGGCTCACAACCATCTTTAATGGGATACGATGCCCTCTTCTGGTTGGCATATAACTCTAAAAAAAAAAAAAAAAAAAAAAAAGCTGGGCAATAGTGGCGCACGCCTTTAATCCCAGCAGTTGGAAGGCAGAGGCAGGCAGATTTCTGAGTTCGAGGCCACCTGGTCTACAAAGTGAGTTCCAGGACAGCCGGGGCTATTCAGATAAACCCTCTCAAAACAAACATTTTCTCAATCTTGATGTTGATGTATCACTTTTTTGATGATTCATTATTTTAAATAAATATTTTTAAATTGAAAAACAAACAAACAAACAAACAAAACCCCCCAAAAAAAACAAAAGAAAGAAAAATATTTACTGTCTAGCACACTGCACAGTAAGTGTGAAGGCCTATGAGATAGCTTAGTATGGAAAAGCAATTGCCCCTAAGCTCAATGATCTGATTTAGATCCCTGGAACCCACGGAAGAAGGAAAGAAATAAGTCTTTCAAGTTTTCCTCTGACTTTCCACCATAACACATGCATAGATAGTCACATCCTAAATAAGAATAAATATAATAACAATGGTCTGTTAATTCAAAGTAGATTATCTCTATAAAGTATATAAAGACTTATTTGAAATTTCCTTTCTTCCATACTGTCAGCCAGGTGACAGTAAATATTTTAACTTTGTGGATCACACATCCTGTTACATAGCCACAGAGAACACATGACCAAGGCTATGTTCTAATACAGCTTTACTTATAAAAACAGTTATTAAGATAGATCTGACCTATAAGCTCAAGTTTACCAACCCCTGATTTCTTTTAAAACACTAAAGGCAATAACCATAAAATAAAATCCTAAAATATTTTCCAAAGCACAAATATTTTATATTAGGAATTGAACTAGTTCACCGGCTTTTTTTTCTTAGTCCTGAGGTCAGATGTCATATATAGATATAGACTAGATATAATCTTTCAATATCATGTAAGTTTACACAAGAAGCAGCAAAGTACTTAGAATTTTTTTTTTTTTTTTTTTTTTTTTTTGGTTTTGGTTTTTTCGAGACAGGGTTTCTCTGTGTAGCACTGGCTGTCCTGGAACTCACTCTGTAGACCAGGCTGGCCTCGAACTCAGAAATCCACCTGCCTCTGCCTCCCAAGTGCTGGGATCAAAGGCGTGCGCCACCACCACCCGGCCTTAGTCAAGAATTTATATTTGAAGTTGTCTCCTTATTTAAAGATATGCTTTCTCTTCAGTTTTCTACTAATTTGGTACAAAATTATCATGCAAACATTTACCTTTGCCTTCTGCATCGTCAGGAACTTCTAAAGGGTACTGCCATCTGCTCAATAAAGATTCTTAATAATAAGCCACATCCATACGGTTTGAAGAAGTTATAGACAATATAGCTTAGAAACTTACTATGGAGTTATGGTTTTGTTAGCTTGTTTGAAACAGGTTCTCTCATCATGCTGTCCAGGTAGGTCTCCGACTCTTGGGCTAAAGCAATCCTGCCTACTTAGCATCCCAACAGCTGCAACTGATATGTGCTACCATGTCCTATGGGAAAGATTGGGAAAGGCTGTAAACTCTTCTCTTGGGGGTACAAATCTAGACATATTGCCCACTGCCATGTGGTTAGTAGTCACTTCTCTATAATCCTTTCTGTTATATCTTGGTCTCCCATGAGCTCAGAATCCAAGAGCCAAAATACATAATTACTCCCTTACACTCTGTGACCGTTGGTCCTAACAATGAGTAGCCAATAGGAGCTTGTGGCAGACCCTTGGAAGGTGCATCTTTCTTTGGCTCTTTGCAGAATCCTCTTTGCTTCCTGTCTGGCACGTGATGGCCCTTTCATTGTTCCCAACGAGGATGAACTGAAATCCCTAAAATCATGAGCTAAGTAGATCCTCCTTCATGTTAAAGTGGTAATCTCAGGTATTCTGTCACACTGCTGAGAAAACTAAAAGAAAATTGGTACTAAGGTGAAGTCATTGTATTGTTACCTAATGATGTAATTCACCTTGGAATTGGAGTACATAAGGAATTTGTAAACATCTAGAAATGAAGGCTAGAGTAGTGTAAGCAGTTAGATGGGCAATTCTTCTGGGGACTTGGAAGGCCAGAACATTGATTGAATGTGGACAGTAGTGTGGCTCAGGGGGTACAGATGGTAATGAACCTCTACTGGGAGGTGTGTTAGATCCTACCTCCTCTCAAAGCGCTTGTCTACAGCCTTACTTGTGCCCTAAGATTTTGTATGAGGCTGAATTAAAGAGTAATTTGCTAATAAATTTCATTGAAAAAAATTAATGTAGTCTAATCATCTATGGTGTGATTTTTGCTCAATGCCTTTAGTCATATTTACAGTTAAGAATGGGAAGGAGGGCTGGTGAGATGACTCAGTGGGTAAGAGCACCCGACTGCTCTTCCGAAGGTCCGGAGTTCAAATCCCAGCAACCACATGGTGGCTCACAACCATCCTTAACAAGATCTGACTCCCTCTTCTGGAGTGTCTGAAGATAGCTATAGTGTACTTACATATAATAAATAAATAAATAAATAAATCTTTAAAAAAAAATAAAAAAAAAAAGAATGGGAAGGAAAGTACAGAAAGGTCTGAAAATAAGATTTTGATTAAAATAGGAATTGAATCAAAGTAGGGTTGTTAAGAGATTAATTACTAAAAAGAAGCCAAGTATTTTATACAAATAAGAAAAATGACTTGATGCCACCTCAGGAATCGTTGTGACCCATCTACTGCAGCCCCACAGGTGAAAATGTGTTTGCTGAACCCAAGGCACTCTGCTCACATGGGGCTTCCTTGTCCTCCATGGCACCCCCTGTTTTTTTGAGACAAGGTTTCTGTGTATTTTCTGTATAGTCCTGGCACTCTGTAGTCCAGGATGGGCTCAAAAGTATTTAGTATTTGTCTTAGTAGGTTTGGTCAGGCTTTCTATCTCTGCATTTCTTTAGGAATAAATATATTACTCAATACCATAGTGTGCTAGAAATATGTAAACTTGTTTTTTTTCCTTTTCCAAGAGTTTCTCTGTGTAGTCCTGGTTGTCCTGGAAATTGCTCTGTACACCAGGCTGGCCTCAAACTCACAGAAATCTGCCTGATTCTAGGAGTGCCCCCACCCCCATGATGGCACCGCAGGGAACTGAGTGG
The DNA here is from genome assembly GCF_978045245.1 of Mus caroli. Classification (NCBI taxonomy): domain Eukaryota; kingdom Metazoa; phylum Chordata; class Mammalia; order Rodentia; family Muridae; genus Mus; species Mus caroli. The sequence goes on along the minus strand of NW_028227257.1, from coordinate 178,639,999 downwards.
GAGTAAGGGGTGCAGCAGAGTTAAAGGAAGTATCTTGGGAAATTTACCTTGTCTGCTTCCAGTCTAAAATGATGTGAGCTGTAGCACCACACCCTCATACTGGAAAGAAATCTCTGAAACCATAAGCAAAATAAATTTGTCCTGTTTGTAAGTTTTTGTTAGGCATTCTGTCACAGTAATGAGGACGCTAATACACTATAGTCTACAACTATTCTCAATTACTATGAAAGGGATTTAAATGCTCTTATTCATCAAGAAACTAACAGAAGTTATTCAAATTAGAACATTTGAAACTTCTAAAATTTTCAGTAAATTTTATTTTAATCAAATCAAACTTACACTTTAAAGAGCTTCCCTATTCTCCATTAATAATGGTTAGTCTTATATGAAAAAGAAAACAAAAACTCCAGTACTTAGTAATAAATTGTATTTTAATAGAAACATAGCTTATACCTTCATTGAAAAAGCAGTTTATTATAAACAACACTTATACACAAAACCAAATAATGTTGATATTATAGTTCTAAAAACCATCTTGGTTTATCTGAAGAGTCAGGATGCAACCTCCACAGTAATGGCCTCACACTTGCCGGTGTCTTGGTCTGTGCACGTCACCTGTAAAGATCCATCCCTAAGACAGACAAAAAACCATGCTTCATAAGCACAGCTCCTACAAACACCAAGTCTCTGAGGAGGGCTTGGACACTTTCAAAAGTTTATTAAGATAAATTACACACAAGCTCAGTGTCTTTAAATTTGGCATGTGCCTTTTTCTAGGAGGCTCTTAGATTTACTTCTAGACCTCTGAGATCATAGCTATATTCCCTGGAAATCCAAGACGATAAGCGTTTTAAGACTTTACAAAGCTCAAGACAGGCCATGCCAACTTCAAAGCCAGGCTATGGCAAGCCCACTCTAATGAGTTCGATATTCTTTCTAAATATGGTTTACAGACTCTAAAGTCAATGAGAAACTTTTCCTTGAAATAAACAATGACAAGATGGCCTTGCTAGAAAACAAATGGCACCAGCTGAATTTAACTAGGAACACATTTCCTGGAGTTTTCCCATAGAGATGAAAAGGGACAACAGAAGACCCACAAGGCTGCTAATTATTCAATACACACTTTTTTCAAAAATAGAAACTCTCACTAGGAAAACAATTGCAGCATCTTAACAAATGATTTGCCTAGAATGATAATTTTGCCAAGCTCCAAAAGGACCAAGTTTCAGAGAATCTTCATAATATTGGAAACACTTCATTTTGTACCTTTTCATAGTAAGAACAGCTAATATATCACGCAATCCATTTTCTTTTTTATCTAAGTCCTGGAGTACAACCTGTTTGTGCAAAAACAAAACAAACAAACAAAGGTAATTCAGGACTTTTTTATTGTAAAGGATCAAGGCTCTAACGAAAACAAACCTTTTAAACTAGGGCAGCTTTCAACTATCTTACCATTTAGGGAGAATTCAGAAATTAAGGAGTTAGGCCTTAAGAGGCTTCTATCTCCTTTGGAAGGAGGATTGAAGACAATTAAAACATCTGTCCCTCTTTTATGTCATATCCAATTAACATTATTGTTGCTGAGAAGCACTGCCCTCAAAAACATAGACGATTTTGACGGTAAGTAAGTCATTACCACGGTAGCATGGATTACCCACGGCACACTCTCCGTGTATACTCGGACTGCTATCCATTTCAAAGAAATACACAGAGTTTTTGGGTAACATTTGTCAGCATGAGATATTATGAAAGTCTGTAATTTCTTAGTTCTGAAAGATAGATGTTCCAATACACCCAGTTAGAAGTTTGGCGTTGTGTCTTGGACTCTGCCAAGATTAAGTTTAATGATTTTACAAGTCCCTGTCCTGTGACCCACTTGGAAAGGGTGTGTGAACAGATGGGAGCACAGAAACGTTCTCTTCCCAGCTTGGCTCCATATATCTTCTGTGATTTTCTTTTTCTTTCTTTTTTTTCTTTTTCCAAGGCAGGGTTCCTGCATGTAGCCCTGGCTGTCCTCAAACTCCCTGAGATCGGCCTGCCTCTGCCTCCTGAGTGCTGGGATTAAAGGCGTGCGCCACCCACTACTGCCCAGCCTGCAATTTTCTTTTCACAAAATTCTTTTTTCTAGTCATTTTGTGTGCACACGTGCGAGCCTTGACAGGTGTGTAAAGGTCAGAGGACAACTTGAGGCAGGCAGTTCTGTTTGAACATTACCTCATACGGCATCTGGTATTTACCAAACCGAAAAATCTTTTCTCCTCCCAGTTGCCAAAGCATAGAAAAGCAGTGTGCACACCAAATGGTTTCATTCTTATTGTTTCAGCAATTATTTCTTCTCACTTTCAAAACACGAGTAAGTAGCAGCAGCTTAGTTTTAAGAATTACCAGAGTACATATATTTTGTGTTAATGGAGATGTTAACTGAATTGACTTCAGGAGGAAAAGTGAAATATTTGCCTGAGACAAAGTTGTAATGTCCAGTTTTATATATTTACCTGTGCAAACTTGGCCTCCTCTTTAGCGGAGTTCTTCCCCTCAGACTCATAGAGTTCGAGGCAAACAGAAGACACACTCCCAGGGGCCTGCAGGGTGTGCTGTCTTCGGGCTGGCAGCGGAGTCCCAGAGGGAAACAGTACTGTGAATCTGTCGGCACCTGACTCATCCACTCCCTAAGAGTCAGCAAAGCAAGAAGGGCACGGGGATTTTTATCTTTCAACTGAAAACAGCCCGTTACTCCTGCTGTAATGGAAATACATAGTCCTCGCCGACACTCTGGAAGGTGGCAGAGAGAAAAAACAGGTACCACTCCCAGTCCCACCTCCCTGTGTTTAACTACATACTGACACACAGTTCTCTCTACATATGCTAGAAGCTGGTGTTTAAAATTGTATTTTCATAGGAAATCAACATGTCCCATAGATATTAAGTGACACAACATAAAGAACCCATACAATAATTACTAGTTCTTACTGTACTTGTTACAGGGCTTATTACATGTTATAAGATGAATGAAACTTACAGCAATTGTAGTAAACTTATGTAAATGCATGGAAAACTAAACACACCTTAACTAAAATATCCTTGGCTGAACACTCTATCATGACCGAGTCATCCCCTGCGGTGCTCTCTTTCCCAACAAGAATCCCGGCTTCTATGGCTGCACCAATAGGGATGACCTCATCTGGAGGGATAGAGTTGAGGAGGTCCACGGCTGGGAAGAGGTCTTTAATCAGCTGCTGCAGCTTTGGGATTCTTGAAGATCCACCACACAGCACCACCTAGAACACGCAGGATAGGATGAGCCATCCCTACCACACGAGACCATGTCCGACATAACATTACAATATACAGTGGGCTTCGGCGCTTTTTCTCTCAACACAGACACAGAATCACATAAATATAGCACAGCAATAGATACCGGGCTTATGACTCATACGGTACAGTTTAATCATATAGTCAATTGAACAGAAGTAATTAATATTCTCTATTATCCCAACATTTTTAAAGAAATGTGTATATACATTACATCATTTTTGTAACCAGTATCGTTAATGTCTTCATAAGAAAACAACACCATAGATTTTTTTTGCCTCTACCATGGAAAACTAGCAAGGGCCTTAAGAAGAAAAGATGTTTATGTTTGTATGAAATGTTAAGCTCTTGGTCTGCCATCTGAGTAAATCTCATCTCTGAAGAACTTCGTATCAAACTACTCTGTAAAGCCCTTGGATTTCTCTGACCCATCCAACCACCATCCCAGTCTCTGGATATGCAGAGTGCTGAACACACACAGCCTGGGAAGGGAGATTGGTGTCGGCTGCTTATGTAATCTTTTAATGAAGGCTTCTCCAAATTCAACGTTCCTGAAGCCCAGTTAGAGCACGGGTGCTCTTGAGTTTGTGGAACGAGACAGGGACCACACCAACCTGCAGGGGAGGGGTGAAAAGACCAGTTTTGTTTGTTTTTTAATGTGGGTTTGCCTTTAGGTTTGCCAATGGAGGAGCTAGAGAAAGCACCCAAGGAGCTAAAGGGATCTGCAACCCTATAGGTGGAACAACAATATAAACTAACCAGTACCCCGCCTGGAGCTCGTGTCTCTAGCTGCATATATATCAAAAGATGGCCTAGTCGGCCATCACTGGAAAGAGAGGCCCATTGGACATGCAAACTTTATATGCCCCAGTACAGGGGAACGCCAGGGCCAAGAAGTGGGAGTGGGTGGGTAGGGGAGTGAGGGGGGTATAGGGGACGTTTGGGATAGCACTGGAAATGTAAATGAAGAAAATACCTAATTTAAAAAAAAAAGAAAAATTTTCCTAAAATTTTTGATTCTAATAAATACAGAACAAAAATGTAGAATTAAAAAAAAATCTCATATTCAACAAAAAGCTATATTAGTAAACTGTAAGCTAACATAATTCAACAAAAAATTATTAGTAAACTGTTAAGTTCCCCCATGGGTCCCCCCACCCAAAAATAAATCCCTGGAAAATTTGGGCTTTTAATGCTTTATTTTCAGATGAAAAGTACACAGTGGCACGGTGAATGCTGACAGTAGACAGTCAGCTCCCGAGAAACTAGGTTTCAGTTCACGGCACACACCACCCTAGCCATGGTGCTAAGTACCTGTTCTTACTACTGTAATATCAGGGTTTTATAAAATAAAACATCTGCACGTGTAGATAGACAGTGCCTACCATGTAGGGCTTCTGTGAGGATTAAACGTTTTCATGCCTATAAAGCCTAATTGTCCACTGCCTTTCTCTGTAAGAGGATAGGCCTCATGTCAGGCCTGTCTAGGACCCTAACTGTATACACTGTCATACTACATAGAAACTGAAGCATTAGAGGTAGCAGACGTCCTCAAATGCCCATCCTCTTTCAGGAGTCCACGGGCCAGAACTGCTCTGGCTGTTCCTTTAACCTACATCCTGTGACTGTGAAGCCAGGGTAGCAGCCATGGCAGCAGAGCTCCAGCCACAGTCTGCTAGTCACTCGGCCCGGAGCCTACTACAGCAAGGGCAGCGGACGAAAGGCAGGTATGGCTTTTTAAATTCTTAAAAGCCTATATCCACAGCAACAGTCTAAGGCTTAAGAATCCAACAATTTAAACAATTCAGAGTTATGCTGCAGTGATTGTTAAATGACAGTGCCCCAAAGGGAACCGATACTAACTGACCACCCACAGTATGTTTCCGGATGTTCCCTGGCTGACAGGAGCCCTCAGAATCAGCTACCCCATTTACCTCTACAGTGAAGTATTGCCTCCATCTCATAAGAGAGAAAATAAGATGCACACAAGAAAGCCGCCATGGCACAGCTATTTGTTTCCACCGAACTTAAACAATGCCCCAGAGGGACACCAGAACTTGAGGGAGCTGAGGCAACTTTTGAAGCTCCCACGTGGCCTGCCCCTAGGTTACAGAAGAGTAACCTAGGCTTGGGGAACAGCAGGCAATGTGGTAGAGTTGCCTGCAAGTGCACAGGGAGATCCAGGGAGGCAGATATCATCTCTGCTGGTGAGGGTTTTCCCACGATGCAGCTGCCCTGAGTTGCCTATGTTCCTATAAGTCATCCTCCAAATCCTGCTTCTACACCTCACTAATTTCAAGATCTTCACGAAATTACTTCATCTCTGCACTTGAGTGTCTCTCTTATCAAGCTGGGGCAGATGACAGGACCTACCTCAGAGCTGGTGGTCACTGGCCAGCAAGCACACGTGCTGCTGCACAGGACATACTTCAGATGTGTCTGCCTCACATGTAGATAAACACTGGGAGGGAACTAGTCTGGTTCTTGTTTGTGTGAGTGTGTGTGTGTGTGTGTGTGTGTGTGAAGAAACAGAAAATACACACACACATGAGTTCACCAGATCATTAAACATTAACAAAAGTTCCAAAACATAAATATTTTCCTACACCGTTATTCCCTAAGTTTTAAATTTGAAATTTTCCCAGAAGAAATAGGGGAGAGATGAAGGATTACCTTGTTGATATCATCTGCTGTGAATCCAGTCTGGCGCAAGAGCTCCCGGATTGCTTCTGTACATTTGTTAAAAAGCGGAGAACAGAGCAGCTCAAATCTTGCTCTGCAGGCAGACATGAACACGGGATGGAGAAGAGGGCAGAGCAAACACTGAGTGCAGTCTGGCTTCTTGGACGACTACCTGATCCCTCAAGAACTGGTTTGCATGTTATCAGATACTTTATATGTGTATGTGTGTCCCCGAGTTATTCACCGACACATCTGAAGATAGTTATATCTAATTCAAAGGGAGGGCCATTCTGCTCATGACTGACCCGTAAGCATCCATAAACTAGCACAGAAGATATGCAACTCTACGGCATGCCCGACAGTAAATCCACTAGCACAACTGATGGGCCGCTTCGCTCTCGTGTGCAAGCTTTCACAGGCATTCCCAGTTACATGCCTTTACACCTGAGATCCCGTCACAGCAACATGGAGTCTGCACTAAGAAAGCTGCATATTGACATGGAGCATTGACACACATCTATCCACGAAAGCTGGACTGCTTCATTTCACTCAGTCTTTTTAAAGTTACAAGAAAAACCCAGAAATCCCCATTAAACTCATAGCAAGTTCTGCAACTGCCAAAAGTGCCGGTTGGCTTCTCATATGCTCGTGTACTATTTACTGTTTGTTTGTCCATGTCCACATGGTGCATACACACACAGAGGTAGATAAACACCTTTACCCGCTGAGACACGTTGCTGACCTTCACTTGATTTCTTAAATGCAAGTGAGAGTGATTTTAAATTTTCTTGCCTACAAATACTAAATACTTTATGGTTGAAAATGTTGATAAATTCCTTTTACACAGATATGAATAAGCAAACACACAGTGTGTGAACAGCCTCAGCACTAAGGCATCCTAGAAATAGAAACAACATGAAGATTCTCAACCTTTGAAGAGACTTCAAGGCACTTTCATACATCTGTCCTTTGGGCTACACTAAAGAGCTAGCCACTAGCCACAGAGGCTCCTCGGGAAGTATCTGTAATGTTTCCCTTCATCCAACATGACTTTAATTTAAGCATCACGGAGCAGGATTTTCAGAATAGCCAAGGGAAGGAAAGAGGCTGTTTTATGAAAAAAGATCGAGGAGAAGATGCCTAAAACCAGGCAAGAGAATCCATGAGAGCCGGTGACTACCTATGCTTCAAAGTGCTGTGTTGTCAGATTTGGGGAAATTGCAACAGGCTAACGAGTTGTTGCTAGTAAACGTTCAACGGGAGAGGCTAATCATTGGCCCTTGGGTTTAGGGGTAAAGATGCAATCACTTGTAAGCCGTGTCGGGTCATTTAAAAGACAAGTCTATTAAACACAATTTTATTTTAAGTCTGTTTGTTAAATATCATAAAGATCGTTAAAACATAAAATATTGGTTAGAGACGTCGTAGCTCAGTTGGTTGAGGGCTTGGTTAGCACGTATGCAGTCCTGGGCTCTCCTACTGCACAAAGTGGCGCTGTGGCGCATGCCTGCAGTCCCAGTACTAGGGAAGTAAATACAGAGGCCATCCTCCACTACTGTGAGTTTAAGGCTAGCCTGGGCTACATGAGACCCTGTCTCAAAATGCAAAACAAAGGGTTGAAGAGATGGCTCAGTGGGCAAGAGCTCTTGCCTGGCTAGGGTGAGTCCCCAGCACCCATATAACAAACTGGGCACGGCGGCATGTGCCTGCAGTGCCAGCACTGGGAAGGTAAGAGGGGGGACTGCTGATAGCTTCCACTCCCTGGCCAGCCAGCCTAGCCAGAACAGCAAGCACAGACAACTATCAATCTTGAGTAAAGAGTAAAAACTACATAGTAAGAACTTTGGAATCAAACTGTAGCAGCTATTTAGTCTTAAAAAATGAGCTCCAAATCTGAAGACAGCGATGTTCCCTCACCACAGATAAGCAAGGAAAGAAAGGAAAGCTGAGCACTGGAGAATCACCACGGAGCAGCTAAACTTCTGGGCTTCAGTTTTACCTGGACACATTGCAATCAAAGTCTTGACCTTCATACAAGGAATCTACAAAGCAGTTGGCACTTCCCAAGGTTGACAGAGAATGCTTGGCCACTTCAGCACTGTTCATCAATTTCATCATGGCTCGGGCATTTCCTCTCACATCGTATTTGAACAACCTAAAAAGAGAACATTTGAAGTTTAAAGGTCCTAGGGCATTTACAATGTAATGTCACCAAATTCTAAACACCATTATGGCAATGATAATCAAGTAATAGCAACATGGCTTCAATGCTGTTAAACTTTTCTACCCATATTGCCTGGGTCCTTTCAGGGAAAAAGTGTTTTTACACGACTTTGAACGGCTTTACTAAGTAACCATGAGAAGCTGGTCTTTGGTCTGAGAGTCTATAGCAGACAAGCCAATCAGACCAGAGATGATGGGTCTCCACCCCCCCCTTTACAGTCACCACAGTGTAATTAAGTAATGACCAACTGTTTTGTCAAGCAATACCTTTATAATAAAAAGCAGCACATTTTTATTCCATGTGGGAAATCACCCTTTAAAAAATAAAAATTAAAAACCAAGCTGTCCTCAACTTGAGTGTCCCCGAGTGTCCTCTGCCGTGCCTTGCAGGTGCTGAGGCTACAAATGTCCCCGCCATGCCTGGCTTAAAAGGTGCACGGCTGGCACAGCCTCTACTTCTGAGGACACTATAATTTACAGATGAAGACACCTGGTTTCCACAAGAAACCTTTGTCTCAGAATAGCTCAATACACTGGGACTAAAGAGAAGGCTCAGCTGTTAAAAGTGTGTCAGACCAGAGTTCAGTTCCTCTATAAGAGGCTGCTACCTCCCCAGCCACAGAAATCTTAAACAAAGGAAAGAAAAATAAATAAATAAAAGGACAAGTTTAAATTGTCAAAATAAACCAAGGAAGAAACCCTTGAAGTGAAATCTTGATCAAACTGGACTGGATACTCACCTCTGGAACTCCGAAGCCAGGTACTGTGCTAAGGTGTCTGTGAAATGTGCGCCCCCTATGTTGTCACTGGTTTTTGTGGAAAGGACCCGATACATCCCACTGTTAACTTCCATGACACTGAGCGATAAGGACGTTCCTCCAAGCTTAAACACCAAAACATTGCTTCAAGAGAGAAAAAAAATGGGTAACCCATCTGAGAATCACATCATCTTAAAGCCAGACTGTACTTTTGAAGCCATTTGTTTGAATCGTTTATGAGGGCTGGAGAGGTGGCTCAGCAGGTAAGAGCACTGGCTGCTTTTCCAGGGGACCAGGGTTCAATTCCCAGCAACCACAGTGTGGCTCACAACTATCTGTAATGTGATCGGATGCTATCTTCAGGCATGCAGGTGCTCATATACATAAAAAAAAATAAATGAAACGATAATGAAGAAAGTCTACAACCCAGATGAGTCATCGGCTTGTGTCCGGTCACCCGTGCTGGACCAAGCCTTGAACTTACAATCTTCTGAAACTAAATGAAAGCTCCTTTCAGTCAGTTAACTGGAGAATCTATTTTTCTGAGTGACTAGGTTTGAAAACACTAAGTTTTCAAAGTAAATCAAACAAGGGTTTCATGATTATTATAAATCTGAAAAGAATTAAATACAGCTATCCTGTAAGAATTTTGTAAGTTAATACAACATAGCTTATGGATCCAACCCAGGACAGTAGAAACCAGCTCCCCCATCATGTATTTAAATATATATCAGGACTTATAATTTCTAATATTTTTACATTAATCTGGTTTACCTCAAAATAATTTCCTAGTAATTTATACACATTAGTTTCTTTGACCATGAGATATTTGGACAGGGTCCAACTATTTGGAAAGGTTAACCCTGTATCTAAATGAATTTCTCTAACGTGTGGTCATCAACTCTGTTAACGGAACACCAGCTGTCTCTAAACAACATGTCTAAACACTGGGAGTGAGATCAACGGTGGGACTACTCCACAATTAGCCAATCTCCACAACGAAATGAAGTCACAGGAGACACTCAGCCACTCCTTCCCTGCTTTCCCATCTCCGCTGCTCAGCATGATGGGAGGCGAGAATTTCCTGTGTGAAGGTTGGCACCATGCGGCTGGGCTGCTAGAGTCCTACTGAAAGCCGGAGATCTGGGGTTTACCTCTTCCCAGTAGGGTGGTCTTGTCCGATCCCATAAGCAAGGAGAGCTGCAGACGGCTCATGGATCAGTCGAAGCACGTTAAATCCAGCGGCTCCAGCTGCCTCCCTGTGAGAACAATTTGCTCTCAATGAATCGTGGGTCACAACATACCCAGCCCTGCACTTGTAGCTGTGCTGAAGGGCTCATGCACTGGCAAACGATCCTCCAGAAGACATAGCTCGGGGAAGCAGAACCCATGGAAAGGAAGTGACCAGAACCGACTTTCTGTTTAAAAACGCACTGTTCAGAGCCAGTGTTTTTTTTATAAAATGGTTTGCATTTATATTGAGTAAGAAAAAAAAAAACAAAAAACCAACAACCTGTTAGAGCTATGGGTGGTTCAGTCAGTAAATAACCCTTCTACCCAAGCCTGAGGATCTAGCTTTCAATCTCCAGCACCCACATAAAACAAAGGTGTGGGGGTGCGTGTCTGTAACTTCAGTGCTGGGGCAGGGTGTGTGTCACACGCACATATGCATTTGCATGATCAAGTCAGGTGGCAGGGCAAGATCCTTGATAACCAGACAGCCCAGGAAAATGGTAAGTGCCAGGATCAGTGAGAGAGCCTGTCTCACGAGATAAATAAGGTAGACTGACAGAGGATACCTGTCGGGCCCTCTGGCCTCCAAAGTCCCAGCAGATGCATATGCACCACACACGTGCAGATACACACAAACAGAAAGAAATGCAAAAGATAGCTCTCAAAAGGATCTATTTTTTTTTTTAAGGTTCACTTCTTCTGGGGAGTCTCTAGGCCCTGAAAGTCTAGGAGCAGTACCTGGCCTCCATATTGCTCAGAACATTCTCCTGACTCAATGAGCACACTGCCAGGATTAGAGTTAGTTCTGGGAGGTCAGAGCCACACCCACGCACCCCTGTGCACTGTATCTGAATACACTGGACCTTATGAGGTAAAAAACATCAGTAATTTTTGACTGAATAAAGAAATCGAATAAATGCCCATGATTACAAATGTTAGAAAGTAATAAAATGTCTGGAACATTATGGAAATGTTCAATTTCTTTCCTCTGGGCACACAGCAGTTTTCTGCTTACCAAAGCACAGGCAGAACTGTACAGAGTAGAGTAAGGACCCGCAAGGTAAGAATCGCATCGCATGTCACCTATGAGGGCAGAATCTACGTTCTTTGGTTTCGATGTTAAACTAAAATAATAGTCTAGTCTCAGAAATCCTTTCCCAAAGTCTGTCATTTAGACAAAAGCCAGCATCCGCTCAGGGACTTAGGAAAATAACTTCTACCCAATAAAAAGAAGTGGCTCCTTATCTCGGGCTCTTCCAATGACATAGCCTGTGGGGCCTAATAGTACATCAAGGTCTACGCTGGCTTCTAGGCTCTGTCACACACTTCAAAGCTGGCTCATGGGTTCCCTTCCTCTCAGGTACATGTTTCCCTTAAAGCCTTGGGAAGCCCCTCCTTCCCTCTGCTTTTCCCAGGGACAACCTCAATGGTTCTGAATAAACTTCCCTTTTACCTATGAAGCTGCTATTTTGGTTTCTTTACAGCACCCATTTCATTCAATAATTACTTTTTTAAAAAAAAATAACATTCTTATGTACTTCCCATATAAGCCTCAACGACATGAGACAGGCAATATGATGCCTGAACAACAATTTAATAACCTGGTAGTAAAACAGCTCCCATCACAACAGCAAGAGGACACACAACATCAATGACATTACCATGAAATAATGTGCTGCCTAAGCTATGTCCGAAGATAACGTCATAGTCTATTACTGAGTGTGATCTGTATTTCTTTTAACGAACCACGTTAAGACAGTTACACTTACCCCAGAGCAGACTTCTGCTCTTCTCCAAAGTCAAATGGAACAGTGACAACCACGTCATTTGCATCTGAGCCCAGGACAGAATGCGCTGTTTCTGTACATTCCAGAGCAAACACAAATACATGTATCGTAATGACACACGCTAAGCAATAAAGCTCTTCCTAGCCTCCTAAGCCTGAGATTTTCTCACCAGAGGTCCAGGTTCTGCCCGCCCTCCACTCCCTCCTGTGGCCCTTGGGTTATTCAGTGATTCCTGTGGGTCTCTTGATGGACACAGACCAGGTACTGTCCAAGAGCTTGGCTCTTCAGCTTTGGGCTGTCAAAATGTAGACATGAGGCTGGGTCCAAAGAACTAGTTTCAAATTCATTTATGAGACGAGACCCTTTGTAAGGACTACCTTGCCTCTCAAGATTCCTTGGGAGACAGAGGCAGGCGGAGTTCTGAGTTGGAGGCCAGCCTGGTCTACAGAGTGAGTTCCAGGACAGCCAGGGCTACACAGAGAAACCCTGTCTCAAAACAAAAACAAAAAAAAGTGTTTCTCTGAGTAGCCCTGGCTGTCCTAGAACTCACTGTGTAGACCAGGCTGGTCTCGAACTCCCACATGAGCCACCACCCGGGAATTAGGATTCTTAACTGGCAGACTCTAGGTAAATATCCCCAAGTTTAAAATAAAACTGAAATTGTATACAGCCCTGGTCCCAGGCATTTCAAGCATGACCTGTCCTTTCAGGGAAAGTTAAGGTCAGACCCAAGCAAAGTCTAACTGCTAACTTGTGGAACTGCTCACTGTTTCCCCTCACATCTTTGTGTGTGTGTGTGTGTGTGTGTAACTCAAGTAGGCCAAAATGGGCAGCCAGCAGGCCCCAAGCATACATCTGTCTCCAGCTCCTCAGCACTGGGAACCGCTGTCCCCACTCTTTTAAGGGATCATTTAAAGTTATCAGTCAGGTGTTGGAGAGGTGGCTCAGTGGTTAAGGGCATGCACTGGTTTCCCAGAGGGCCTGAGTTCAATTCCCAGCATCCACCTCAAGCAGCTCACAACTGCTTCTAATTCCAGTTTCAGGGGATGTTTCTAACCTCAGGCAATGCACAGACACATACACAGGTACATGTAAATAAATGATAAATATTTTTAAGAAATCGCAAAACAAAATAAAGTAAGTTATTAACTTCTGAGCAGTACCTTTCATTTTACTGAATATCAGTCTGGCAACATCTTCTGGATTAACAAGTTTTGTTTCTTCTCCTGTATCTATTTCATACCGCAACTTCCCATTTTTTTCAATGACCTAAAAAATTATAATTATATCAAATATAGAATAATTTAAATAAAACTTTAGATGAGTCTCAGTTTAACACTCTATGTCATGACTGTTAGTAATTAATCTTTGAATAAGGGGGAGAGAGTAAAGGAACCATACTTACTAAGCATTTACTTTCTGAGATGTATTTCTGAGCTTGTGGATCTGCTGAGCTGTTCATAGGGAAATATAAAGATATCTCTGCATTAAAAAATTAATATTGTAGACACAGAAGGTGAAGTCTGTACTTTTCACCCCACTGAACAGATAAAGAATATGCCAACAAAATTATTAAGCTGCTCAATAACTCAGAAGCTTGAATTCAATGGAGGGTTTACAACAGCTGTAATTCTTATTCATCATATTTGAAAGTATTAATTTTCTTGTTCAGACCTTGAATTTGAACACAGTCAATGATTTTTTGTTTTTTTGTTTTTCGAGACAGGGTTTCTCTGTGTAGCCCTGGCTGTCCTGGAACTTACTCTGTAGACCAGGCTGGCCTTGAACTCAGAAATCCACCTGTCTCTGCCTCCCAAGTGCTGGGATTAAAGGCGTGCGCCACCACGCCCGGCACAGTCAATGATCTTATACCCTCCGTTTTCATACCTACAATCCTGAAGACCCAACCAACTGAGATACAAAGGAATTTTGTAACACTAACCTCAGAGTAAATACCTAACCCACATTTGTTGCTTGGTTTTTAAAATTAATGCCCAACACCAAATTGAGCAAAAGTATGAGCACTGTATATAGAAAGCTATACTCTAGGTATACATACACTAAGATATTATAGATTAATGCCTCAAACAAAATACCAAATAACTACAGGTATAAAATTAAAAAGGGGGCATATTACTAAGATGTTAATACCAATGGATGCATCTCTCACTATTTTCCAACTTACCACCCATTTAGGCCTTATAATACCAAGTGGGACTGCATTACTAGGTGTGCATCATTTCAGAGACATGTACAGAGGGGGCTTACACTGGGGTGTACCAGGAGTCACTTACAGGCTAATAGGGACAAAGCCAGGACTGGACCCCAGCTACACCTCAGCAGCCTTCTGCTAACAAGGTAAATGACAACTCTGTTCTGTTCCTCAAAGAACTCTGATCCTTGGCTTAATTTCACATAGGGACTAAAATGCAAGTCTGTACCTTTCTAGTAGACTCCCAAGGAGCTGTGGCATTTCTCTACACAGAGTCCTAAAAGTTTAATAGGAGCTGAAAATTAATAGTGGACAACAGAGGGCCAGGAGTCATTTGAGAACCTTGACCTCTGCCATCTAAGAATAGACTCATTTGGTTTCGAACTCTGGAATCACATGCAGGTTCATCTTACCTTTCTTGTATCACCGAAAAATTAATTTGAGAACAAATTAGTAGAGACCAGAGGTAGGAAGCTTGCCCCAAGTGTCACAGCTAATTAATGATGTAATTGGCCAACAACCAGACCTACAGTGTAGGGCTTAGGAAATGTTTTTTTCATATTTCCTGGCCTTCATTTTTTCCAAACTATATGGACCTCATCCTAGATATTATAAGGGAGGGTAGAAAAAAAAAAAGACAAAACATCTCCAGAGTAGGAATTTGTACCATTGCCCTAAGTTCCACATAATTCTCATGTGTTCAGAACAGAATTTAACTGGCCTGGAATATCTACTGACTGTAGAGAGTGTAAGTTATTAACTGATAACATAGGGTTATTTTCAAGAAAGGTATTTTCTGGAATTGATTGAATTTTAGAAATTCATTTCTTAGCTGTCATGCAGAGAGGGCTTCTTCATCTGGGTATAGGATGCACACGTAGGCGGTGTGTGTGTGTGTGTGTGTGTGGGGTAACATACATAACTAGCACAGGTAGACACAGAGGAAGCAGGATGGAAGTGACAAAGGATCAGTTACCATGAGAAAGAAGTACACAAACCCACAACTCCACACCAGTCAAAACTTTTATTTGTCTACAGCAGGATTAAGTTACATGACAAAGATGGGCGGCTGGTCTACACAGCACCTGGTTCACACCATGCCCTGCAGGAGGAGTCTAGGCTCCCATTGCACCACAAGCTCTTACCAGCATCCCAGCAATGCATGCCCACCTTATCCTCAAGTATCTCTTACGGTGGCCCTGGGTTTGGCAACACCTGTGCTCCCATGCTGCGGGTTCTCCTTCCCCACTCCTGGTACACCCCAGTGTCTACAAATCTAACTGAACATCCGTTCATCTGTGCACTGGTCCTCACAACACCCCTGTGAGGTAGGTAGGACGGGCAATCGTTAGGTTCCATTTCAAGGAAGAACCTGAGTTACAGAATGGTGAAAGGGAGGAGGCAGCTTGATGGAGGAGGCAGCTTGATGGAGGAGGTAGCTTGATGGAGGAGGTAGCTTGATGGAGGAGGTACTGGGTTAGGGCTAAAGCTCAGGCAGGACTCCAGCCTGCCTTCCTGCACATGGCCTGCACCGTGCAGTCTCCTCTACCACTTTGCATGTTTTCCTAACAGCTCTTCAGGACCTTGAGATTTATTTCCTTATTTTGTTTACTCTGCCTATCAGGGTTTCCAAGATACCTCAACTTTAACCCCATCTCTGCTCCAGCCTGTCTCCCACGTCAGGTAGATGTCCAACCACACACTGCCACCATTAGATCCTTACTAGGTAGTTAAATACTTTTCTGTTGTTTCCAGAATACTATGGTCTACATTAGCTTTATTTGGTTACAACAGATATGCACTTTCTATATCATGGTCTCAAACAAAAGAAAACACACACTTATATATCCACTTCAAGGAAAGAAAGGCATCAGTGGGTGTCCATCCAGTACAATACTTAGAGCTCTCACCAGCATAGTGATAAATGTCCACACTATAGAGGGTGCCTTTAAATACAGCCATAAACAGTATTTCAAACGTACATTAACAGCCACTGCCTGAAAATACTATAAATAGCTCACCTCATTTTTACCTTTACCATATTATTTAAAATTCTAGAACTGAAAGATACTATAAAAATGTAGTAGACATTCCTCAACTTGGAGATAAAAGAAATCGAGGCACAGAAAGGGTAAGTGTTGCCCCCAGTGCCAGCAGCTGTGGCGGGTGGGGGCTGGAGTTGGGCGGTCTAGCCAGATTCCAGCGGAACTTCACAACACCACGGAACTCCACAACACCACGCTGCTCAGGCAGCCAGCACTCACTCTACAGCTTGCTCTTTGCCACCCACTCCTGGTTCCATGAGGTCCCACCATTTTTTTGTTTTGTTTTTGTCCTTTCCTTTACTAATTCAAATGTCCAGCTTCCACTAAGCCCCTGACTACAATGTGACACTCCCCCGCCCTACTCCAAAATCCCAAAGCTCTCCCAACACCTGTTCATTTTCTCCCCGGCTTCTGAGTGGCATTTAAATCCGCAAGAGTCTTATCTGTGATTCTAGAGTTTTACAAGACTCAGTCAGAACCAGTTCAGTGAAGGCCAACAACCTCGCAGGGCTGGGTTTACTGTCACCACCTCCTCTCCAGGACACGTGCCTGGGTCAGGGAGTGTACTTGCTCGGGGCGTGAGCTTAAAGAGAGCTATCTGTGGGCAGAGGTCTTTACCACTTCCAGCATTCTCCAGGCTGAAGAGCAAAGGGAGCTGCTCTCTATCACCTCAGGCACTAACCCTACCAACTCTTGGTTACGTCACTTGGAAAAAAGTTCCTCTGAATCTAGGCTTGCCCTCAATTACATGGTAGGGCCCAAACAAAACACGCACTAACAGAAGCAAAGTCAATCAGCCACAAGCTATTGGAAATGGATTGATGCAAATGCATTAATCCAAATTATTTCCATGTTCAAATGGCAACCACAATGTAAACACACAATTTATGCATTTAAAGAGCCTCAGATAATACTAAATGCAAAGAATTTACTTACATTTTCTACTTCATAAAAGTCACTATTTTACCTCATCAAAATCTATCAATATGAGACAATTACCTCCCACAGTGCTCAAATAGAAGCTCATCTCTAGAGACCAGGAACTAGTAAAATGAAAGAGAGAAAGCTGGTTGGACTAAGGGGTGCTTGCTAGTAGGTAGGTCAGGGATACAGCAGTGAAAATGTAAGAGACAAAGACACAAATGCAATTGTGCCTAGACTAGCGAGCCACAGAGAGATGTAAGAAGTTGAGACCTCTATCTAAGAGGCCAACAAATTAAACAGATACAGACTCAAGCAATGAGGTCACAGGACACTGCTATACCTGTGTATGCTGTAAACGAATGTGCTTACCCCACTCCCCTTAGCCAAGGGCAAATGCATTAATAACTTACATTATACAGTGCTTTCAAACCTTTTCACATCTATAAACTACTTGATCCTCACAACAACCCTGTGAGGTAGGCAGGGCAGGGATGACTACTGATCTGCCTTGACAGATGAGACCATGGTAGAGGTAAAGAAAATTGCCCCACACCGTGAGGAAGCTAGAACAAACTAGCCCTTGGATTTGATTCCTTCTGGTTTCTACCAGGCCACTCTCTCATTCCTCAAGGGCCTTTCCATTAGTGGAGAATCTTAGGAAAAAGGACTCACTACTCCTCTGCGTATTAACAGTTCATCTGCTCCTTTTGTCTGAAGACACAGAAAGGAGCCAGGGTTCCAGAAGGTGGTTGTTAGAAACAGACTTGTACCAGTTTGGGAAAGGTGTCCATTCAATCAGTTCCTAGCTTTTGGTATTTGAAATCAACCTCTGAAGCAACTTCTCAAGCCCTAGCTGGAAAGCCCCAGTTGCTTCTTCCACTGCTGTGGCCAAGCGTCTGACTGCGACGACAGCATCCCTGCGCAGCTCATTGGCAGTGTCTTGCTGGGCACTGGCCTCCTCACCAATAGCAATCAACCTGTCCAGCTTCGCTTCCTCTATCTTGGAGAGTTCTCTCGCCAACCTCCTGTTTTCTGCCAACTCAGCTGCAATGGTCCTGGCCACTGAGCGCCTTCTTCGCCTGGCCCACCTTGGAGAGGGCTCCCTGGTCAGAGGTCTATCCCCACCAGAGAGAAAAGCAACCCTTGAGGAAGAGCCTGGAGGCTGTGGTGTGGAGGCTGCCCCAGGAGGGTTGCGGCTGGTGCTGGTGCAGGGACTCCACTCCCTCGACACACCCAGTCTGGTCATGGGGTTGCTTTGACAGGGGGCAACTGCACCTCTGAAAAGGTGGTGGGAGCTGCTGTAGCTGGGGGTCCCTTGAGAGCACCCTGAAAAACAAAGCCACAGCGTTGCAGAAAGGACATTCCTGCTAAGGGAATGCTTGGCAAAGCCACAGTGCTGCAGAGAGGACATTCCTGCTAAGGGAATGCCTGCAGACAGACAGCAGCAGAGCTGAGACACAAAAATATGTAATTCTTGGGAAGGCCTCTTTCCACAAGGGGATAAAAGGGAAATGATTCTGTAATGTGGACATTTTGGCTTCTTTAACCAGCTATAAAAATGGCAGTGTATTCTCCAAGACGCTTTTCATGTGGCTGTCCTACTCACAGCCCCTCCCCCCATATATTCCTAAGTACCCATTCCAAATAATGCCTAAAGCCAGACAAGTCACTCAGGGTTGGAGCACCTGCCTAGCATGCACAAATAATGCCCAAACTAGGATGCTTTGAAAGACCATGTCTTTACGTGTGAAGAGTTTGACTATATACCAGGGTCATAGGTAAAAAATTGGAGTACTATATTTAGAGAGAGGGCTCAATGAGACAGAAATGAGAGTTATGCTCAAGAGAGCGCTATCCAATCTTTTAACACTATCTAGGACCAAGTGACTCTAAGACCCAGTCCCTCTCATGCTTGGGAATTACCTGCACCCAAGGAGTCATCCCAGGAGCCCTCAAGGTCACTTGTGGCTTCTTGTGTCTGGTCACTGATTCTTAGGTGATAATCCTCATTTGATTCCTTAACTGTTTGCAAAATATGCTGATGACAAGCTGCCTGTATCCTTTTCGTTTCCCGAATGCTGGTGCCCTCTTGCCCTGGCTTGTCAGAGGCTACCAAATTCTGATCACAGTGCTTGGCCCAAGCAGCAGCCTCCATTAAGTTGTCTGGGTCAGTCACTATCTGGTTTCGAAGAAGATGATCCAACGTATCATAAAATGGGCAGTGCGGTGGATCCCCCATACTTGTGGCATGGGCAACGTAGGCCTTTAAATACAATGCCTTCAGAACTTTAAACTTGGAGCGGCACTGGCGTTCAGTGCGGCGGAAGCCCTCCTGCTGCATTCGCCTAGACACGGCCTGATAGACATCTGCATTGTGATGCCTAGTCTGGAGGCGCTGGATGTACTCTGCCTCACCTAGGATGGAGAGAAGAGTTCGTGTCTCCTGTCTGGACCAACGGATGCCCACACTGCTATTGGTGGTTGCCATGGTGGGCAGGGAATGAAGGCTACTGAAGCAAGCTCCCGGGCAGCAGGGCACAGCTTTCGAGGCGTGGGGAAGCTCTGGGTGTTCTCAGCATGTTTCCAGGAGCCTGCTGGTTCTTTCCCCCCAGGGCACTCTGCTGAGAAGGCAGGTCTGAGGACCACACTCCTGGCTGGAAGGCCACAGGGGAACGAGAGTTACAGCGCAGGTGTGAGGATCATCCTGGCAGCAAGAGAAGCCGTGCTACCTGTGTGTAGATTCCGCGGCATATGGTCAAGACTTTGGGAGTTCATCCACCCATGGGAAGTGATGGACTGTGGGTTTAATGGCTTGATAACAAAAGGACTCGCTCTTCTACAAGGGCTAAACGCATCCATGGCTGAGACCCGAGATAACCATGGCTTGTTAGGTCTAGAAGGAAACAACCCGACCATGAGGCAGCTAACTCAAGAGAAGTCCTAGCAGGGCCGTGGCCTCGGGGTCTGTCTGAATGGCACTGGCCTTTTACTGACTGCATCCATTTACTGTGGTGTGCCTGTGTGTTACCCATTGGACTCACTGGCGCATTCTTACTAAAAGGACTTAACCTTCAAGGCCAGAAAAGCAAGCTTAAGCTGGTCTGCTGATACAAAGTACTTAAAGTGACAGTTCTGGAGGCATAAAGGAAACAAATCCAAACACTACTGGCTTCGAGAGGATCCATACAGAAGGGTTCTCTGTCTTGACTGAATCAACATTAGTGTTCTGGTTGCAATGCTCAACTATAGTCTTGTAGGACAGTATCACTGACAGAAACGGTGAATCTAATAATATACTGATCGCCTTCATTCTCTCACAGGAAACTAAAATTATCTCCAAAGAGGGAAGGTTACTTAACAATTCCTGGCTCCTCAATGACTCTGGCTTCGAGATCTTTCACATATCCCCATTTATGATTCAAAACATTTTATGCCTTTTTTTTTTTTGGTTTTTTTTTGGGACAGGGTTTCTCTGTGTAGCCCTGGCTGTCCTGGAACTCACTCTGTAGACCAGGCTGGCCTTGAACTCAGAAATCCATCTGCCTCTGCCTCCTGAGTGCTGGGATTAAAGGTGTGCGCCACCACGCCTGGCTGCTAATTTATTTTTTAATATGCTTACCAGTACATTTTAATATGCTTAATAATACCTACCAACATTAATGAATATAGGATTATAATCATCACACAAAAACACCTGAGTTCATTCTTTAACACAGTGATATCAAGTTCAGTGTAAGCAGTCAAGAGCTCATGAAATAAACATGCCTATGTAAATGAAATATTCAATCTAATTAACAATCTCCAAGTTTTATATTCAACACAAGGAAATGCCTAATATTTACATCCTACTTAAATGAAGTAGAAAAGGCAGAAGGGAGCTAAGGATTAGAAGTCCCAACCTGCAGGCTTATCTAATTCACCACTGTAATTTGGGAAAGTCACAAATTCCGGGCGCCTTGACCTCCTGATACCTGGCCGACCAGTTTTTATGGGGATGAAGAGGATTCAATGGCATCATAGATGTGAAAACACTCAAACATCGCCAAGCACCACACTCCAGAGGAAATGAAAGGGCCCTAGTTATTAGGATAATCTATGATTCGAAGAGATGGAAGTCTGGGGAAGCAAGCCTCTGGAATCTTCTAATTAAAGTCGTAACAGAGAACTGACCTGCTTCTTAAGATATAATTAAACTGTTTCTCCAACGATTACATTTGTGAGTCAACTGGAAAAGTCAGTTCCCAGAAAGTGTCACAAAGGGCCCAAGGAGGAAAATCAATAGTAGCTGTAGAAATTATGACCAGTGATAAAGAGATTTTACAAAACTCAACCACCATGCAGAGAAATCTTCAAAGTCCAACGAAATGATTCTAGTTCACTCAGTTCAAGGAGATATAAGAATGCAAAAAGCCCAAAGAACCTCTTGTGACTGGCATAAATGACTAGAAGTGAGTGCTGGCATTCACTAATACGATCAGGCCTGTCAGCAAGAAGCAAACTTCTGAACAAACCCCCTGGGGCTCTCCCTAAAGAAACCGCCATTAAATAGTCTGCAGTGTCTCTCGTCTCCTTAGCATTCTGCCCAGAATGTGCAAGCATGGTTTGTCTGTTTGGCTACCACACCTTAAAGTACTTTATGCCATACCTTCTGCCAAGGATCTGTTTCACTTTCACTACTGTGCTTGAAACATGTCTTATTCTACTTTGTTTTGCTGCCAGTCCAACCACCTGAAAAAGAACTGCACATTAACAGCAATGCTTAAGACTCTGCATTATTTTCAAGAACCACCGACGAGAGTGCTCGACCGTACCTGTTCACGTTCCGAGTAAGCAACAATGGCTGGTGTGACTCTATCCCCAGCATCATTAGCAACCACATCGGCCCGGCCATCCTAAGGAAAGATGTGAGAGGGTTAGTTCTCTCACACTGGAATGCACAATCTCATTGACTATACCTGCAGGTTGTAATGGAATTTTAGAAATGCCATTGTATCTGGCATTCACTCAGGTGCCTGAGTGACACCCATTCAGGCCTTAAAGTCATCTTCTGTAAATAATCAGTGATTGGGATCTATGGGGTTGCTCTTCCTTTGGGAATTTCAAAGCCTTTGCATAACCTCAGTAGCAAGACATTCTTGGCAAACCAGGAATTTTTGCAGTGGTTGATAATTGCTTAGGCAATGGGTCCTTCAGACAACTAGATCAGAGAAGTGATGGTATTCAGTAATTGACTTGCCAAAAGGCCTTTCTTCGTAACAATCAATAAAAGCACAAGGCTACCAGAGTTCAGTCCTCAGTCTACTTCACCTTGCAAAACCTTACTAGGTTGGCAGTGTCTCTCTTTCTTAGATTGTCCCTCATAAACTGGTCTTTTAACTGCCACTGTTTGTTCATTATAGTTTAATAAAAGGCTTCTTCTAGTCCATGCATTTTCCCGTTTAGTTCTGCGCAGTAAGCTGGATCAAATGTATACGACATTCTATACCTAGCAAGCATGGTTACACGACTCTCCCACAAATACAGCTTTTCCGCCTGCTTTCCTACAAACGAAGTAGCTACTCCCCTGGGACTTTCCTGATAAATCATATGAGACTTAAAACCGAAAATAGCATCGGGTAAATTCCAATTGTTCCTCCTCCATCGATATCCAGGAGGAAAAAGCCATAGTTCCTTGTCAAGTTCTCAGTTCTAGAATCAAGTGTGTACAGCAAGAGTCAGTTCTTAACTAGGAACCCTTCTCGAGGGCAGTTACAAAGTGCTCTGGTTGCTCAGAAATTCCAAATACCTCCCACCTCCCGGAACCCCGAACCCGTGACCTCTTAGGGACTCTGTGGTCAGTTGTCACTAGGACCTCTCTGGCATCCAGGGGGTCCTGACATCCAGGTTTGTTCTAGGCGTCTTTACAAGAACGATGTCCCCCGCCCCGAGGACTCCAGGCATCCTGGGGCCCTGACGTCTTTTGAACTCTTCTGGGCGTCCTATGGCTCGGTCTCCTAAGTGCACCCTGCAGGCTTGAGGCCTTTTCGTCCCTAAAACTCCTCAAAGCAGCCAAGACGTCCAGGATACCCTGGAGTATCCAAGATCCCGTTCTCCGCATCCACCCTCCACACAGCGTGCTTGGCCTTGGAGGGAGAGGCGAGAACCCGCAACATTGCCACTTGCTTGCACGCACAGTTCCCGGGCCGATGACCCGGAGCCCAGAAAACAGGGTGGCCGCCACGAAACCCGGAGACGGCTTCCCAGGCTCACCTTGTAGACAGCCACACAGGCTGATGTGCAGCCCAGGTGCACGCCGATCGCCGCCATAAGGCGGCGGTGACCACGGCAGCTCAACGAAGGACCCTTCAGCAGCTTCAGCTAGCTTCCTCGGAACAAGCCCATCAGGCACTGCGGAGACTTCACGTTCCCGCCCGCCTACTGCGTCCGGTCTGCCGCGCCGGCCTCCCAAGTCGCAGCCAATCAACATAAGGATGCCGCTTTTCATCAGAACGGTTAGCCAATAGTTTTAGCGCATCACTCCGCGCTCCTTGGGACCCCGGCGTAGACGCTGGTCCGCTCAAGCTCAAGCCGGAAAGGCCCGGAAGAGGGTCATTAGCTCCTCCCTCTCCTGAGCGCCGTTCATCAGAGCCAATGGGAACGCCTGGTGAGATTGCGTCACTTGTTTCCTGCCTCCTACCGGCTTCACGAGGCAGCCCCCACTACAGTAAGGAAGGTGTGGGTAGTTCCGGATCCCAGGCTCAGCATGCGGTGCACCAGTCCATCTGCTCTGGTGACATTTTGCGCCGGGTTTTGGATCTCGAACCCTGTGCTGGCGCAGGGCCTGGAGGCCGGTGTGGGGCCGAGGGCTGACTGTGAAGGTGAGCGGTGTGTGACCTGCTTGCATGGCGGCGACACCGCGCTCAGCTAAGCAATTACCTAAGCAGCTTCTCCCGGCCCAAGCTGTAAATAACATTTCGCCCTTCTGTTTTTGCTGTCATTATTAAGGTGGCGCAGAAAAAGGAGTGAACTAGGATTCGTATTAGATTTTGTGCAAATGGTCTCCGCTGCCAACTTGATTTTGTTGCTCCTAACCGAGGAGACTTGCTTCTCTGCTCAGAAGACATGTTTTGAGGTTCAAACTAGTTGCCACTCCTAGGAGGTAAATAAAACATGGCAATACGTTAGGGTTGCTGAAAGCTAAGACAAGGGTACGGCTGATTAGGACTTTATAGACAAGCTGCTTTACAAAGGAGCACATTAATTCCTTGAGAAGAGAACGATAAAATAGACGCCTTTTTTTCTTCTGTGGACTTGGCGATCAGAATAACTTCAATTCCACCATCCCACCTGGTTTTGCGGGTGTTATACTACCTAGGTTTTGTAAAAAACAGTGTGTTTTGTAGAGGACTGTTAACAAGAGCCAAGATGAACAGTTTTGATAGTCCCTTTGGGACCACTGTGGAACTTAACCTTCTTGTTTTATTGAAATGATGTAAACATATAACTTCTCATCTTGAGAGCAGATGTACTGAACAGAAAATGGAGACACACGATTCACAAGAATGGGCAGTTGAGTCTTATTGTAAGTTGGAGTCCAGCTTTCTATCAGCAATTTTCAAACCTTCCTCTAGAAATTTAAAATAAGTTTAAATGTTATTTAAAATTTCTGTAGCTAAAGATACTGGCTTAACAGTTATAATTTCAGTTAAAGATCTCATCTTGGGCAAGCAGGATTTTATAGAACTTCAAATTATTTTGAAATCATTATAGATCGATGTATCAAACTACTTCAATAAACAAAAAAGGGCTGGAGAGATGGCTCAGTGGTTACGAGCACTGACTGCTCTTCCAGAGGTCCTGAGTTCAATTCCCAGCAACTACATGGTGGCTCACAAGAATCTGTAATGAGGTCTGATGCCCTCTTCTGGTGTGGCTGAGAACAGTGACAGTGTACTCACATATATAAAATAAATAAACCTTAAACAAAACAAAACAACAAAACCCTGCACCTTAAATAACAACAGTGTGACACACACATTTGACATCACACCAATACACACAAGTGGGGACCCTTAAGTTACTAGCTCCATCATCTGTGCTGAGGTTATCAGAGACTAATCCAAGGACGTCCAAGGGTTGAACTTGGGTTTCTCTGTGACTCCCGACACTATTAGAATTTTTTCTTTCCTGAAGTCCCTGCCTTGATGACTGACACTGCTGCTTCTCTTGTCTTTGCCTCCATCATGGCAAACATTTTCCAGATTTGTTCACGTGCTTCTCAATCTTTGGCTATGGCTGGCTTCTGTTCTTTCTTTCTTTCTTTCTTTCTTTCTTTCTTTCTTTCTTTCTTTCTTCCTTTCTTCCTTCCTTCCTTCCTTCCTTCCTTCCTTCCTTCCTTCCTTCCTTCCTTTCTTCTTCCCTCCCTTCCTTCCTTCCTTCCTTCCTTCCTTCCTTCCTTCCTTCCTTCCATCCTTTCTTTTGATACAGGGTCTCACTATGTAGCCCTAAATGGCTTGTAACTCACTATGAAGCACACTGTCTTCAAGCTCACTGAGAGATCTGCATGCCTCTGCCTCCCCAGTGTGGGGATTAAAGATGCGTGCCATCAATGCTTGGCCTAGCCATGGCTTAGTTGTTGGAATTTTTCTGTGTCATGCCCTCTGTATTTATTATCAGTCTGCATACAGTGCAAAAAAATCAATCTGCCTGACTGTCCAGTAAATTCTACATCTCTGTATCCAAGCCACCTTCTTCCCACAGTTCCGGACATATTTTTCTGTCAGGTGATTATGGAGTGACTAAGTATTCAAAAAACTTGATGTAGTTAAAAGGTAATCCTTGAATGGTTTATTCCTCAGGAACTTATTCCTATGCTATGAGGTTATGAGGTTAGCAAAATTAGCTGGTTTGTTCTGTATTTCCTTTTCCTTTCTTTCTTTCTGCTGGCCAATTGCTTGTCTATTGACTCTACCTTCCTATGGATTCTCTACCTTTCTTTTTCCCCAGGTCTAATGCCTTGTTACAGACCGTTGCTGTTTTTCCTTTCTGTTGTCCTGGTGTCCTCCCATCCTGTAGCTTGCCCCATCTCTGGGAGGGTTGTCATGTTCTCCTGGATTTAATGTTTTTCCAGTTTCCACCAGGTAGTGTCTCCCCCTCCTCCACAGTTTCTCAGAAGATTCAAAAAATCATTTCACTACACACCACGCAGCTATGGACTTTTAAAAAGTCCCTCTAGATGATGTCTCTCATCCCATGGATTTAAAACTCTATTATTATACACAGCAGGCAGAGTACTGATAAAGGGTACATGTGCACTGCGGCAAAGTTTCATGCATGTTTTGCTGAGCCAAATGTCCATCTTTAAAATCAAAAGCTAGAGTTCTGGAGTGTCCTCATTTGGATAGATGATTCCTTGTCAGAATGGCAGAGATGTTTAGAAATCAAAAGAGGATATGCTGGGGAAGAGATATGAGACCTTTGCAAGACTGGATCTCTCTTATAGGAAGACAAGATGGGAGGTTGCTTAGAGACTCTGATGAATTCCTGCTCACAACATTGATCATGACAGCAGGTGTCTTCTTTGTAGACTTAATGTATTTGATAATTAAGATGAGTAAAAGATACGTCAGAAGACATTTTTCATTCTATTGGTGGCTCATAACATCGGTGATCAGTTAGATGGGATTTTTTTGTTTGTTTGTTTTGTTATTGTTTATTGTCATTTGCCTCTGGGGAGAACACTGGGCCTTTATCTTGTCCTACCTCACTGGCTGTTCCTAAGAGTCCTTTTCTCATTCTGTCTCACATTCTCCACCTCTAAACGTTGGCGTTTCCTGAAGGTGACCCCCAGGCCTGCACTTCCTCCATCTCCCTTTTTTCTGTGGTCTCATCGTTTGAATATTGCTTGAATATGATGAATTACACATTTATGTACCATCCTGGGCCGCATCCTAATTCTCAGATTTATAGTTATGTGTCTCAACATTTCAGTCAATGATGGACCATGTACACTAAAATGGTTCTATGGGATTATGAAAACATTCTACTACTCAATGATATTGAATTCCCTGTTTCTAATCAATCGTTTGTGTTGGTTCTGGAACAAACAGACCCAGTAAACTGTCAGTCTTATGAATGACAGCAGTATAACATGTAGAGCACAGTACTTACTGTTTACCTTCAACAATCATTGCTTGGATTCTTCTTAATTCAAAAGGTAAAGTAAGTGTCAACTAGCCTCAGGCAGGCACTTTAGAAAATATTCCGGAAGAGAGGGATATGCTTCAGACCTTTAATCCTATCACTCAGGGGGCAGAGGCAGGCTGATCTCTGTGGGTTCGAGGCCAGCCTGTTCTCCACAGGGAGATCCTGTCTCAAAGCAAAAATAAACAAACAACCCAAGTATCCCAGAAAAAAAGGAATTTTACTACACAAGCCCAATCCATGCGTGCTGTTGCCTCTGAAAGGGTCCTAGTGGGACAAGGTGGGGGGCAGTGGTACCATCATCTGGATCCTGTGTGGGCTTCGGCTAATGCATGTTTTTGTGCCTTAGTTCTTTTACAATCAAGGTTTTTTTTTTTTTTTTTTTTTTTGGTTTTTCGAGACAGGGTTTCTCTGTGTAGCCCTGGCTGTCCTGGCACTCACTTTGTAGACCAGGCTGGCCTCGAACTCAGAAATCCGCCTGCCTCTGCCTCCCAAGTGCTGGGATTAAAGGCGTGCGCCACCACGCCCGGCTACAATCAAGTTTTAAAAGTAAATAGATAAGTAACCTAAAGAATAAAGGTTTAAAGGAGAAAGGTGCACTGCAGTACGTTCATGTTTCGAGCTAAGTGTCATAACAAGACAGGCAAACAGGCTTTTTTTAAAAAAAAAAGTTAAACAATTTATATGGTGGAAAACTTATAGTAATCTAAAGTTCATTTATCATGGAAGAAATAAGCTATTTTTTCCAAAAATTTCATATAGTCTGTAAATGATTGCAGCCTATAGTGTCTTCCTCAGTGTGAACTATCCTCTCGGCCTTCATGTTGGCTCCCCCAGCTCAGCTCCTAAGTCTACAGGCTCCACTCATAGTAAGGGCCATATGCAGGTACACTGTTTCATTTTAAAACTCTCGTTTGCAGACTTATCTTTATTTATGTATGTGTCTCTGTTTGGTATGTATGATACATGTGTGCAGGAACTTTCAGAGGCCAGAAGAGGGAGCTTGATCCCCTGAAACTGGAGTTTCCAGGTGTTTGCGAGTCACTGGGCAGGGGTGATGGGGACTGAACTTGGTGGAGCAGCAGGTGCTCCTAACCCTGAGCCAGTGGTCCAGCCCCGATTAGTAATACAATCTTTTTACTGCAAGTCTCTTATGTTTACCTGAAGTTCAGTGAAACTTACCCACAGCCCTAAGCGTGGTAACATGTTCTACACACAGGCATGATCACCTTGTAGCTGCAGGCTGCGTATGGCACAGGATAGCCATGGATGTAATTCAACACAGAATCATGGGACACTGTAAGATTTTGAATGTATGAAGTTTTTATTTCTTGTAACCCAATTACATGGCTCTTAAGCATAAGCTTTGTAGATGACAATGTAGTGTTATAAAAAGATTGAACATACCTACCAAGCTTGTAGACTTGGAGCAATGAACTGTACCATATGACCGAGGTATATATAGCAGGCGGTAACATCTAAGTTTCTGTAAGTAACTCCTTTGATGTTTCCACAACAAAGTCACCTAGCAACATAACTCAGATGGCGTCCCTGTTATTAGGAGATGTATGGCTGTACTGAGAGGTTTCCTCACTGTTTCTACTTGAATTATGAATTAGCCAGAATCTGTCACAAAACAGAACCAATATATTAATGTGCATGTGTGCACACCTGTGCGTTTGTGTTAGTCTTTAGCTTACAATGAAGCTACATCCCATTATAAATCAAAAGATGGCCAAGAATATATCACTGAGAGATGAAAGGAAAAGATGGGAAAGAGGTAATAAAGATAAAGAAAACTCCAACATACGTTCATTGAATTCCAGGTCAGGAGAGAGGATGTGTGCATTAGTGATGTCACTCCTTGCTGTGACCAAATTCCTGACTAAAACTCAAAGAAGGAAAGATTTATTCTTCCTCCCACAGTTGGGCAGAACGTGGACCAGGGGCCATGCCTGGAGGATCAAATTCTCTCTCTACCGCTGACCCTGCAGGTCAGGTGATGTTTCTTTGGCTAGTCTCTCTATCTGTAAAAAGAGGATAATAAAGTATCTATGTCATAGCTTTGTTGTGAAACTTGAATGAGTTAAAATATATGAAATGCTTGCATCAGAGCCAGCCCCTGCCAGCTCCTGCCAGCTCCTGCCATATGTTAACATGGTGGTTGCTCGTGCCTTGCCTATCCTGAGTCCTGTCTCCCGGCTCAAAAGAATTGGGACTGAGTATGGTTCTTCAAGTTAGGATTTAACTACTGATATGCATAAAGTATGTTTGTTTGTTTTTTTTTTTTTGTTTTTTTTTAAAACCCAACAGATTAGCTTTCCACCAAACCCAGTCTCATGATGGTGGAACATAATACTTGTGCATGATAAAGAGCTTCATTCAAGGTATTGTAGTTATTCAGATTTTTCTGTATGCCTGAAGCAAAGCTATACCCAAGACCATATTCTTTTTTGTTTGTTTGTTTTGTTTTGTTTTTAAGATTTATTTATTATATGTAAGTACACTGTAGCTGTCTTCAGACACTCCAGAAGAGGGCGCCAGATCTCGTTGCGGATGGTTGTGAGCCACCATGTGGTTGCTGGGATTTGAACTCTGGACCTTCGGAAGAGCAGTCGGGTGCTCTTACCCACTGAGCCATCTCACCAGCCCCCCCAAGACCATATTCTATAAAAAAAGCTATCTTATCTTTTAGGCTTTGCCAATGTTTATACAAAGGTTTTCATTATAGGTGAAACTTAGTTCTAAAGACTGACTAGTGGATTCCGTAAGCTCATATTAAATGTCTAATGAATTGATGGCTTTAGGAACAGAACCCCAAATAATGCTTAGGGTTTGAATCCATGGCCATAATGCATTGAACCACATCTATATATTTTAAATTTTTATTCTGATTTTATGCATATAAGTGTTTGCCTGAATGTAATGCATTTGTACCACATGTGTGCCTGGTGCCAATGGAGGCCAAAAGAGGGTATCAGCTCCTTAGAGCTGAAGTTACACATGCTTTGTAAGTTGTAGGTGCTGGGAACTGAACCTGGGTCTTCTATAAGAGCAGCATGTGCTCTTAATTGCTGAGCCACCTCTCCTGAATTATATCTGTATTTTTTTCCACTTGGTGGGTGAGTTATGGGCACAAATGTGGTCGAGGTAGAATGTGTAACAGACTCAACTCTCTCTTCCTTCTAGTATGTAAAGAATTCTTAGACCGATTCTACAACTCCCTGCTAAGTAGAGGCGTAGACTTTTCTGCGGACACCATAGAGAAAGAGCTGCTCAGCTTTTGCTCAGATGCCAAAGGAAAAGAAAACCGCTTGGTATGATACATTTCATTTTCCTTTTTTTCGTTGTGCTTCAAGAAAACAACGAATAGTTTCCCTGTGCACGTGGAGCTGGTGCTCCCTCCTTCCATGCTTGCTTTGAACGTGCCTGTTGTAGACGGCAAGCAGAAGCCAATTCTGGAAAACAAGGTCCTATGTGTTAAGTCTCAAACCCTGAGACAAATGGCTGAGGTGCCTATTTAACAAATCAAAGCAGACCTGGCTGCCAGGTTCTCCCAGCATCCCTCAGTCCCTACCTGGTATAGAGTCTTCCTGGCTGGCATCCCCCACCCCCACCCCTCTCCAGCCCAGGGTCTGGGTTGCCCTTCCTCCAGATATCCTTCCTTATATAATCCAGCAGTTTTGGTTCTCTCCTCTTTTGGGCATCCTCTCTCCCCTTTCTGCCCAACCCCCCACCGCCTGACTCAGGGTCCCATCTACTCTGGACTCTCCCAGACGATATCCCTACCCCTGGCCATGTTCTCCCTTTTACAAGATCAGAATAACTTCAATTCCACCATCCCACCTGGTTTTGCGGGTGTTATACTACCTAGGTTTTGTAAAAAACAGTGTGTTTTGTAAGCCTTCTCCTACATCGCATCTTGGAGCAGCCATGTCCTTCCTGTTTTATTTCTTTTTCCATTCACTGTGGATTCTTATAATAAGTTGTCCAGTTTTCCTTTCTAAGTAAACCATGTGCAAGCAATTTCCCACTTCCTTAAACAGAGTCGTCAAGCTGACAAGGATTAACTATTATGTGAATGGGTAGGCTTTTGCATCTGCTACCAAGACACTTACTAGAACCCATCAATCATCTCAGTATCATTTACATGTAATGATTTAAGCTTTTATATTTTCTTTTTAAGATTATGTTTCCTGAATTTAATGTATGTCTTATTTCAATATTTCTATATTAATAAAGACAATGTCTTTTTCTGAATTTTACTAACTTTTTTTTGTAATATATTTTTATTAGATATTTTCTTTATTTACATTTCCAACGTTATCGCCTTTCCTAGTTTTCTCTCTGAAAATCCCCTATCCTCCCACCATAAAGACAATTTCAAATCAAATCCTCTTTTGTTCCATCTTGGTATTGAATCCATAACCTTGTTCATGCTAAGCATGTGTTTTGCCACTGAGCACCAGTCCACCAGTTCTTTTTTTTTTTTTTTTTTTTTTTTGCCTAAAGTGGTCATCTTTCTGTGTACCACTGGACTCTGTCTGGCTGAGGCACCAGAAGACCAATGACTCCAGCCTTGTCATCAGGCTAATTAGATGCACCCAATAATCCCCATGATGATGAGAGACAAGTGCATCTAATTAGCCTGATGATAAGGCTGGAGTCACTGGTCTTGCTGTGCCTCAGCCTGCTGGGGCTAATATTAAATATCTGGTCTATGAGAACAAGGGTAACCTCTTTCTCCCTTCTTTATACTGTTTTGCTTGCTTTTATTCATTGTCAGGAACACTGTCTTAACCACATTCCACTTAGTTATTTGTGTCCATGTGCATGGCGTGCATAGAGAGCTCAGAGGACAACTCGCCGGAGTCGGTGCTCTCCTTCTTCCATGTGGGTCTCAGGAGTCACACTAAAGTTGTGGGTCTTGGCGGCAGGCGCCTATGCAGTCAGCTTGTCTCACCAGCCCCGTATTTCCTACCATTCTCTTCTCAGTGCTATTATCTAGGGGCCACCACAGACGCAGCCACCAAGATCCTAGGTGAAGTCACTCGTCCCATGAGTGTACACATACCCACGGTGAAGATTTGTGAGAAGCTAAAGAAGATGGACAGCCAGATCTGTGAGCTGAAATACGGTACGAGAGACCCAACTGTCTTTCCCAGAATGTCCCATGTGTTGACAAGCTTAGAAAGCCTGGGCCATCTTATCTACAGAGCCAGCATTGGAGGGAAGGGGTTCTCCATTCACTGATGGAATGCCAGGCTGGTGTTTTCCCGTCAGCTGAGCTCCTTCCTATAAAGGAAGGGAAATGAATAAACTAATAAGAACCTGATACTAACTACTGGATGATAATGGACAATCAGTATTAAGTTGGAACCCCCAGCCTAAAGCTTAAGTTCCTAATTTACTAAGGTGATGTCAACCGTGAGTGTCTGGAAGTTTTCTGAAAATGAATCTTGGAGGTCCTCTCAGTGAGCTACAAAGACTCAAGGTACGTCTGCCCAATGGCAGCAGGACTTTGAAGTCGTGATATGACTTTGTTTCCCTCCTAGGCGAGTTTACCCTTCTGCCAGATGTCTCTCTTAGGAGCTGGGCTTTTCCATCAATCAGGCTTTGCCCGGTGATATAGCTTATCAGAGGTGCCTAAAATAATCAGTAAGGAAAGAAGGTGATGTCCTATTTAATGCTCTGTCCTTGGCCTTATAAATTTCACATGGTTAAACCTATTCTTACACTGAAGGGTTGTATCTGGGCCAGCCTCTTGCGTAGGTGGAATCAGTGTGATTAAAGGCTGGGAAAGTTTCCCTCAGCTATCCTTCACATCTGAAATTCCTCTAAGACATAAGTTTTTGTTCTCTCTCTCTCTCTCTCTCTCTCTCTCTCTCTCACACACACACACACACACACACACACACACACACTGTAAATGACCTAAGGAATCATTTTGGCTCACTTTCCCCACAACCTTGTAATGAGTCCTTCTACCATAGCTACATAGCAGATGTGAAACAGGCTTAAGGTTGAAAGGTCCCAACAACAACCTAGTTCTTTGTTCAGCACAGGCCCTGACTTGCAAAGTAGTGATTATGGGCAAATGGACTCCTCTTTTTTTTTTTTTTTTTTTGGTATTTTCGAGACAGGCTTTCTCTGTAGCCCTAGCTGTCCTGGAACTTTCTCTGTAGACCAGGCTGGCCTCGAACTCAGAAATCTGCCTGCCTCTGCCTCTGAGTGCTGGGATTAAAGGCGTGCACCACCACTGCCAGGCTTAAATGCCCCTTCTTATAGGCTTCAAAGGAGCAAAGATGTCCTGAGTCCATACAAACCATGCGCACAGAGGGTTAACTGTGTGCTGAATCTTTCATTCAACAAAGACGTGTACATGCAATGGCTCTTTAAATATTAGAAAAAGTATCGGATATTATAGAGGAAATTAATACTTATTTGTACATGGGAACACTGGCCATCAGGGAACCTTTGGAAGCCATAAACTCATTTTTATTTTTGACTTCCTTCTTGTACTTTTAGAGTATTGTGGCACTCCCCCTTCCAAATTTAGTGTCAGATGCCATTTTTTCCCCTAGAAAAATACCAAAGAAACTGCTGTCATTTACTTGAAGTTATTTTTCTCTTGAATTTATCAATAGTTATAAATTCTTCTCAGCTTACTATCAGACTCCCTGCAGCTGGGGTTGTAGGTGGTTATGAACTGCCTGATGTGGGTGCTGACTCTGATTCGGTCCCTCTGCAAGAGCAGTGCATGCGTTAACCACAGAGCCAACTCTCCAGCTCTGATTTCTTTACCTTATTACAGAGCCTCTATAATGTACATATACATTGTTGAAGATGTATTTTCTTTTAAAACTAAACTATAACCTGCTGGTTAGTTATGACCTATGTCTTTTTGTTAGCCACAATGAAGGCCCTGCCAAGGACACTGGCTTTTGTTTATAAATTTCTGTCTTCGACCTTTGGAGAGGAGTTTAAGTTTGTTTCAGGAATGCAGATTTGAGAACTCTGCGAAGTATCCAGCCCCTTGTTTTAAAGCCTGAATAGCCCTTTAGAGGGATGGCTGGAGGCAGATGTCCTCCTAGTAGCTTTATACAGTTGAGGATAACAGAAGCCTCAGGTGGCCAAGTTCCTAATATAAAATGCCATAAATTTTGCATAGAATTCTCACACATCCTCTTCTGAACTGTAAACCATCTCCAGATAGCGATCATTATATCATACAATGTAAATGTTATGTAAATAGTTTTCCATTACACATTGTGTGTGTGTGTGTGTGTGTGTGTGTGTTCATGCACATGTGTGCCCACACTCTTGTGCATGTATATGTATGTGAGTGCATTTGTGCCACAGCATAGCATGTGAAGGTCAGGGAACAATCTGTGGAAGTCAGTTCCTTCGTTCCAGTGTGTGGAATCACTGAAGATTCAACTAAGAATCCTTGGGCTTGGTAGCAAGTGCTTTCACCCACTGAGCCAGCCATCTTGCCAGCCAGCATATAGTTGTTATACTGTGTTGTTAAGGGGTTTATGACAAAAAGATAAAGAAAAAAGAAAAACCTCTGTCTATGCTTAACACAGATTTGGTATTTCCATCCCTGAATATTGTTGGTCTATGGTTGGTAGCGTTTAAGTACTGAGAACCCAGGGTACAGGCTGACTGGTGATATCACATTCTCATTGGGTATGTCTTGGTCCCCATGGGAAAGGGAGTTGTCTCACACTGAAGGGGAATGGAGTTTTATGAGATTTCGGTTTTGTCATTCAACTGTGTGTTCTCTTTTGGCCTTTAGAGAAGAAGCTGGACTTGGCATCAATGGACCTGTGGAAGATGAGAGTGGCAGAGCTGAAGCAGATCCTTCAGAGATGGGGGGAGGAGTGCAGGGCGTGTGCGGAGAAAAGTGACTATGTGAACCTCATTAGAGAGCTGGCCCCCAAATATGTAGAGATATACCCCCAAACAGAGCTCTGACCCCGTGGGCTGTCAGGAAGCATGGACTGTAGTTAGAAGAAATCGACTGTCTAAGATGAGAGTGTGCTGGTTAGGGCTAACCAGGGACTGCCCAGTTGGCCGTCAGTCTTGCTGTTGTATTGTGGAGTTGTGTTGTTTAGGCGTATGATCAACCCGTGCTTCCTCACGGTCGCTAAAATTGCAGAGCACAGAGATCTCAAGGTGCCTTTCTCATTCTTCTTGGAGGGTGCAGTGGTTGCCTTTGCATTGCTATGACAATAATGCTTAACAGAAACAAGTGTGGGGAGGGAAGAGTCACTTTGGCTCAGGGATTCGGTCCATCACAGCAGGGTAGCTAAGGGCAGCACAGCTCAGAGCAGGACAACAGGAGCTTGTCATAGAGGCTGTTGTGATTATAGAGAGGCAGAAAGTGATGTCCAAATAATGATAAGGCTGAAACCTTCAAAGGGATAGCTCTATTCATCCACTTCTGTCAGTCAGACACCCACCTCACAGTCTCCCCAAATTACCACTAGCTAGGGAACAAACCTTCTAAACAAACCGATGCCAGGTGTGGTGGTGAATGCCTTTAATCCCAGCACTCTGTCTGGAGGCAGATCTCTGTGAGTCTGAGGCCAGCCTGGTCTACAGAGTGAGTCTAGGACAGCCAGGGTCACACAGAGAAACACTATTTTGAAAAACAAACAAACACTAAAATAAAATGCAACCAATGAACCAACCAAACAACCAAACAACCAGACAAACAAAAAGCAGCCACCAACCAACCAACCAACCAACCCAAACCAAACAAAAACTGAGCTGGAGGAGGACGTTTCAGAGCCAAGGCACAGCAGAAGGACAATGTAGTTTATCACTACTGACTCAAGTGTGCTATGGATATGATGGGATAATACATTTTAAGGAAGGAAAGAGACAAGAAGCATCTCTTTGGTCAAGGTTTTTAAAATGAATGCATAACATAAACTATAGCTTATCTAATGTGCGACTTCAATCCCAATAACCACCTAACATAGTTCAGAAGGTTCTTGTTTCATTTTGCTTTTTAAAAATAGATTAAAGGGCTGGTGAGATGGCTCAGTGGGTAAGAGCACCCGACTGGTCTTCCGAAGGTCCAGAGTTCTAATCCCAGCAACCACATGGTGGCTCACAACCATCCGTAACGAGATCTGGCGCCCTCTTCTGGAGTGTCTGAAGACAGCTACAGTGTACTTACATGTAATAAATAAATAAATCTAAAAATAAATAAATAAATAAATAAAAATAAAAATAGATTAAAAAAAAAAACTTCCAATCACTCTAAATATTTTCTCTCTTGCACAGCAAGGAGGGAAGCATTCATTACTTTATAGGCTCTTGAGACAAAATACCTAAGAAAACAATCGAGGAAGGAGTTAATTTAGTTCATGGTTTGAGATTACAGCTCATCACGGCAGCAGGAGTGTGAGGCCATTGGTCACACGCGTCCATGTCCTAGAAGCAGATATGGAAGTAGATGCTCTGCTAGCTGTCAGTCTGACCCCAGCACGGGAATGCCGCTGCCCACATTCAGGATGGGGTCTTCCTTCCACAGTTAAACTCTCTCTAGCAACGCCCTCCCACTCGTGCCCAGAGGTATGTGTCACCTAGGCAATTCTAAATTCCACCAAGTTAACAATGGCGATTAAGCATTGCACAGCACGAGTGGAAGTTTCCGTTTCTCATATAAAGAAAACCGATCGGAAGAATACAAATCAACAATCCACAACAAGTCTGTGCTTGGGCTATTTATAACCACCTTTTTCTGTTTTGGTTTTTTTGAAGCAGGATTTCTCTGTATAGTCCTGGCTGTCCTGGAACTCACTTTGTAGACCAGGCTGGCCTCAAACTCAGAAATCCGCCTGCCTCTGCTTCCTGAGTGCTGGGATTAAACGTGTGCGCCACCACGCCCGGTTTATAACCACCTTGAATTGCCAAGTGACCAAGCTCAGAGTCTCCTTCCTTGTTCAGTGTCCCGTGTCAGGCAGGATGAAAGCGCACTCCCCACAGCCGGCAGCAGGGGCACTTGTGGTTTCTAATGCTAGCCTGTCAGTCTTAAGATGCTGGCAATGTTTCAGCTCCATTCTCTGTCCATAGATCATAAGAAGCACATGGTTAAATGGTTGCCTTTGGGAAATAGGTCAGGGTGTGGCTACTCAAGACAGCATTCTCTTTAAAGTTTCTGGGGTGATGGGACTGTACCTTATCAAGGCAGGAGGTGAGAGATATGATCATCATATTGATATAGAGGTACAATTAAGATGTGGGTATTCTATTGTACATCAGTTCTATTTCATAAAAAGTTGTAGGAGTTATCTGAAAATTACCCAAAATTAATTGATTAAAGCAACTGTTCTTCTAAATAATCAAATGTACTCACAGCAATCTTTTTTGTAGAGTAGAGAATAACTTAAGAGAATAAGGTTTATTTTTAAATGGTGCAAGGGAATGCATTTTCAGCTAAGCAACTGGAGTAAACGTGAATTTGTTAGAGAAGTAGTGGTTCCCAAGGAGATATGGAGGTTGTGCAGACACAAAATGAAACTAAAAATACTAGTAGAACAGACGGTCCACGGTGGTTATTGTTTCTGGAATTCAGTTTTCTCACCAGGTGGGAATAGTCTCCTTCATTTTGAATTGCACATAAGAAATAACCAAAGTTGGACTGTAGAAATGGTTCAGTGTTTAAGAGCACTGGCTCTTCCAGATGACCCAGGTTCGATTCCCAGCACCTACAAGTCAGCTCACAACTGTCTCTAACACCATTTCCATGGGACTCCAACACCTTCTGACCTCCAGAGGATCCAGCAATACACATGCAGGCAACGCATATATGCACAAACTAAAAACAAAACTACCAAAGTTAAAAAGTAAAACCTTTTATAAAAACACTACATTTGTGTCTTAGGGTTATTATTGCTGTGAAGAGATACCATGGCTACAGCAACTCTTAAAAAGGAAAACATTTAATTAAGGCTGGCTTTACAGGTCCAGAGGTTTAGTTCATTATCATCATGGTGTGGAGCTTGCAGGAAGACATGGTGCTGGAGAGCTAGCTGAGAGTTCTACATCGCTATCTGCAGGCAGCAGGAAGAGGAGACACTGGACTTGGTGTGAGATTTTAAAACCTTGCAGCCTACCCACGGTGACACAGTTCCTCCAACAGGGCCATACCTCCTCCAACACTGCCACATCTCCAAATTCTTCTCAAATAGAGTCACTCCCTGGTGACTAGGCATCCAAGTATATAAGCTTAGGAGGTCATTCTTACTCAAACCTCTACAATCTGTTTCTATTTTGTACTTTGAACTTATCATGAAACTTGCCATTTGGAAATAATCTAGCTCTCTGATTTCAAAATGAGATCAAATTTTTGTGTCATCCCCCCCCCCGCCCCCCAGGAATCTAGGTAATGGGAACACTGCTTAGTAGGCCATTCAAATCACTGAAGTCCCTCCCCCTTCTCAAGTGATGGCCTTAGTCTGTGTTGCTCAAAGAGATTTTATACAAATGCTTCTGAAGTTGCTTCTATTGAGCAGTAGGAACATTTACTACACTGCATATTCTTATCCTGTGAGTCTGAGGCAGGGTCTCTCTCTCTCTCTCTCTCTCTCTCTGTGTGTGTGTGTGTGTGTGTGTGTGTGTGTGTGTGTGTGCATGCTGGATATGCACACATGCATGCTGATGCTTATGCATGCAGTCGGTAGAGGAGGATCAAGAGTCCTGCGCAGTAACTTTCCACCTTATCCCCTGAGGCAGAGCCTCTCACTGATCCTGAAGCTTGTACTTTGCAGCTAGGCTGGCTGACCAGGGGTCTGCTTACCTCCACTTTCCAGTGCTGAAACTGTAGGCATGCATAGCCAATGCTTGGCTGTATGTAAGTTTTGGAGATCTGAACTCAGGCCCTCAAAGTTGTGTGTCAAGATCTTTACTCACCGAGCTGTCCGCTAATCCTCAATCAGTTAGGTTTTCAATAAAATTTAAATATATCAAGAACATCATAAATGCAGAAAGTTTATTCTTTGGTGTGAAAATAGTCCAGTAGAAGGAAATTCAGAGTAAATTTAGTGGCTACAGTGCTCCGAGGGGCTCAAAGTTGATTCCTTGTATCCTAGTGATGGTTGACTTCGTTGCTGACCCCAGGTCTAAGTTGACTGCTAGACTCCCTCACTACAGAAGGCGATCTGCCTCTGACCTGACCCCAGTCCCACCCCCATCCCATGTGCTGCTTTACACCATTGACTAGAACTGAATCATTGAACTCAGCTGTAAGGGATCTGGGGAAATCATATCTCTTGGTTCAGAGCCTGGCTGTCCAAATCAAATCAGGTTTTTACTGAGACGAGAGGGAGAAATAGTTTGTGAGCACAGAGCCTGTGTGCGGAGTGGCATAAATCCTTCCTCGTTTCCTAGGCTGTAATTCTGTGTTGTTTACTCTGAGTAAGCCTTCTCCTGGCCATTTCAATCATTCATATGTGTAAGTGGCAATAGCTCTGCTTCTTTTATAGTTTTTGGCTTGAAAAGACGTATTCTCTTTCTGTTTCTCCTTCATTTTAACTTGCTTCTTCTCTCATTGTGGATGTGTTTCTGTGTGCACTTCTTCTCTCATTGTGGATGTGTTTGTGTGTGCATTGCTCTCTTTGTGTGTGTGTTTGTGTGTGCACTTCTCTCATTGTGGATGTGTTTGTGCATTTCCCACGTGTGTCAATGAAAAATTCATAAGCACAGAAGATGTAGAAGATATACAATCTGAAAAAAAGCAATACAATTCTGAACTAAAAAATGGGTGGAGGCAGGGCATTGGCTCAGTGGGCAGAGCACTTGTCCTACAATGTAAGAACCCGAGTTCGAATCCCCAGAACCCACGTGGAGCTGTGTATGTTGATGTACGTATGGATCTGTAATTCAAGTTAGTTGTGCTATGACGAGATGAGAGCTGAAAACAGGAGAATTCTGGGAAGTTCCAGGCAGAGTTAACCTGGAGTAATCAGTGATGAACTACAAAGAGACCCTGCCTCAGAAATGAGGTGAGAGGGAAGGACAGACACCCAAATTTGTGACTTTTCAAGACTCCCATCTGAAAGAGAGGATAGCTGGTGGCTATCCTCTCAAAATATATTTGAAAAATAATTCCATCTAAGAAAAATCTTCTTTGGCATATGATCATTATGAATACAAAAATATTTTTCTTACTACCTATAATTTTTTCTTTTATAGTGTGGCTATCAAATTTGTAATATCAAATATACAATATTGATTAGTTGCATCAAGCTATTATTTCACACACACACACACACACACATTCTGACAACCTAAAATAAAGATCAGTAGAAAATGGAATGTATATATATGCTCCTCCTCCTCCTCCCCCTCCCTCCTCCTCCTCTTCCTCCTCCTCTTCTGTCAACTTGACATAAGCTAGGGTCATCTGAGAAAAGGGAAACTTGATGGAGGA
The DNA here is from genome assembly GCF_978045245.1 of Mus caroli. NCBI lineage: Eukaryota > Metazoa > Chordata > Mammalia > Rodentia > Muridae > Mus > Mus caroli. Next base: position 178,599,185 of record NW_028227257.1, on the reverse strand, counting down.
AATGCCTATATAAGTCTGACCCAGTTGTAAGATTGTGAGGGCATTTTCTTGATTAATGATTGATGCTGAGGGTCCAGCCCGATGTAGCTGGCGACACCCCTGGGCAGGTGGTCCTGGAGTGTATAAAAGAGCAGGTTGAGCAAGCCAGCGGGGATGAGCCAGTAAGCAGCACTCCTCCATGTCTCTGCTTCAGTTCCTGCCTCTAAGTTCCTGCTCAAGTTCCTGCCTTGACTTCCCTCAATGGTAACTATAAACTGTAAGCCAAAATGAGCTCACATTGCTTTCGTTTAGCATTTTATCACAGCTATAGAAACCCAATTAAGACAGCTGATACTGTGAAAAGGTGTTTGCTATTCTTATCACTGATAAAAATGTGGAGAATCGTGGTTGGGTAGGCCTGGCTAGACCTCGGTTTACCATTCTTTCTAGTAGATTGTGGGACTGATTTAATAAGATAGAAGAAAGATTGAAGATAATTCTTGCCACCAACTTGGATCTTCATATGCATTCTCACACACATGTCCACACTATGCAAATGAGCATATACTCAAATGCACACCACAGACATATAAAAGTGGAAAAAGCCAAATATAGTAGTTGACAGTGGCAGACCATTAATTGTAAGTGAAAGTATTGACCTAAGGCATGTGCTCTAAATGTGAATTTTTTTTTAAACCCTCAGCTCTGTAGTAGAGGCACCTGGAGATAATTTAGCAATCCCCAATATTGGCTGCATCCTAGAGTAGTTCCTTTCAGTCTTTGGATGAAGAAGGAGAGAATCTCATAAGTGCCACTCCTAGGTAACTCCAGTGTGATGCTGAGCTTGGGGAGTCACTGTCCTAAGTACTCTGCCTGAAATGGTGGCAGCTGCCTTCCAGGGAGGAGGAGACCTGATGTGTGAAGCTCATCTGGGCAGCTTGGCTTTCCTAAAGTTTGATGGCTGACCTTAAGAGCTAACACACATGGACAGTGTGTGGTGTACTTTCTGCGGACAAACACCCAGTCATTAAGATACTTGGTTTATCAGGGGTGGGAACTACAGTCTTGCTAGTATGTCTGTGCTGACCCGCTTGGTACCTTTTGGTCCCGATCGAGGCCGCCCGCTCCGGGGCTGCCGCTTGTGGGGAGCTGGAGACGGTGGAGGCCGTGATGCTGGCGGTGGTGTACATATTCAGTTTCCCCAGCTTACCCGGTCCCAGGTGATCCAGGGCGAGTTCTTAAGCTCACTCATGTGGTTCTGGATTCTTTGGCGATTTTGGCATGAGTCGGATGCTGTGCTGGGTCACTTTTCATATCCAGATCCTTCACAGTGGACAGATGAAGAACTGGGAATCCCTCCTGATGATGAGGACTGACACTGTAAACTCTCTGAACAAGAGCAAGGTGAGACATTTCAAGAAATTACAGACTTCATTAAAGGTGTAAAGTAAAGTGGCTTGCCAAAAAAACCCAAACCAACCAACCAACCAACCAACCCACCAAACAACTTGGTTTAGTTGTCTACACCCTGGCAGTTACCCGTCATAGCTGTGATGAATTTCTTGGCAAAGCAACTTAAGCAAGGATCTATTTTGGCTACAGTTTAAGGGTATGGTCCATCTCGATGGGGAAGGCGTGGTGGAAGGACTATGAGGCGACTGATCACATTGCACCGCTGTCTGGAAGCAGCGAGAGATGGAAGCTGGCGCTCAGCTGACTTGCTCCTCCTTCTTCCTTCTGAGACCCTGGCCCATAGGATGGTACCACTCACATTCAAGGTGCGTCTTCTTTGTCCTGCTAAACCTTTCTGGGAACTCCCTATGGAGGTGTCTCTCCATGGTGATTCTAAGCAAAGACCACCACTCTGGGTAACAGACCGATTCATCCCATCGAGACGCAAGATGAAAAAGCACATATTGGTAACATACAGTCTCACATCCCGGCACCGGAATCTCTGCAAAAACACGCATGTTCTAGGAACTCAAAAATACTTCTAAGTTTATAAATAATATGTTTCACTGATATATAACTTCAAGAAATGGAACTCAGAGGCTCACCATGCTAGGTAAATGCTGTAACGCCAGTACATGTACTACTACTGACAATTTCTCCTCTGTTAGTGGCTTGAAGCACCATCTTGTAACACCTTTTGTAAGTCCAGGCCAGATAGTGTCAATCAGGTCAGGCTTTGCTGTCCAATGACATCGACAAAGGGACTTATGATTATCAGAACTTTCTGGAACAAGGGATTAGGATAATGATTGTGAGTGACAGATGGTGTTTCTATGGAAACTCTGGCCTAGGTGAGTCTCAATCCTTAAATAGCATACTGGGCACTCCTTTATAAAAACTCCCACTCTCCATGGCTTCTAGAAGTTTAAAGGTATTTGAGGCCACCAGAAAAGCAGGGATTGGGGTATCTATCTGCTTTTGTTGCTTATTTTCATAGCACTCTGATAAGCTTAAGTATCAGATAGCTCCAGAGGAAATACATTCACCAATCCATTTTCCCTCTCCCAACAATGTCATCAGGGATGGTGTTCTGTACCAGTTATGAGAGCCAAGAAGGGAGCAGCCACTCCCCCTTCTTGCAGCCTCCACCCTCAGAATGTCACTCTCATTACAAGCCAGGCTCTCTGGTCAGCCTTTGGTACCCATCCTCAGATAGTCTTTCAGGCTGCCCCGTGTATAGCCAGCTGCAGAAGATGCTGCTCACTGAGCTCCTACTCATTTTCCTCTTGCATTTTTAAAAACCCATTTTGGAAAGAACAGATCAAATGTTGGCTTCTTAGTCACGGGGCAGCTATAAATACACTGCAAAAGGCTCTTGAGCTGTGCAATTTCTACTAGGACATAACCTCACCTCTCTGCTGGGTACCATCTCAGAATGCCTTATATCTGGGGAATTCAGATCTTCTCCCAGTAGCTAAGTCTGTATTTACATCTCTCCCATCTTTGTATGTGTGCGTGTGTAAAGTATATGATGCAAGTGCATGTGTGTGTGTTTGGATGTAGAAGCCAGAAGATAATCTCAGGTGTCCTGGTTTGCCACCTATCACTGTATTACCTTGAGACAGACTCTCTCATTGAACCTGGAGATAGCCTGGCAGCTATCAAACCCCAGAAGTCTCCCTGTTTTCTCCCTCACAGTGCTGTAGTTGCACACAGTCATGTTTTCCTTTCATGTGGTTGCTGGAGATTTGAATTCAGGTCCTCATGCTAGCTTAGCAAGCACTTTTACCCAGGGAGCCGTTTCCCCAGCTCCAGAGCTGTGACCCCATCCCCTCCAGTCTTCTCTGATCTATAATAGGAGGTTCTTTGTTTTCTCCTTCACAGGTTATATCTGCTCCACCCCAAGCCCCCAGAACATTCACAGTGCCATTGTACCTTGACCTTGTACAGAAAACACTCCATGTCCAGCTCAGACTCAGACAGTAGGTTTTCTGATTGTTAGTGATCTGATCCCTAGACTTTTCATTCTGTGAGGGAACCCGTATAGTGTTCACAGCCTCCAGAATATCTGAATATGCTGATGAAAAGAGGAAGTTGAAAAAAAAGGTGAATTAAAATTTAAATTCTAGGTTTGCATATGGCTGGTTGCACCAGCTGAGGAGAAAAAATATCCAACTTTTCTAGGCCTTGGTGTTGCATCTTAAGAATGTATTTAGTCATTATGTACAATATGGGCTTATTATGAAAATTAAATGAAAGATATAAACAAAATAAACAATTGAGTACATAGCATCAATCAGATATCTCGGTATCTCAGTAGATATTTGAGTCTGCACCCTCTTCTCTCCCCTCTCTTACTTTCCCTCCCTTCTTTTTCCTTGTGATTTTACTGTGTAATTCAGGCTAGGTTTGGATTCACCATCCTCCTGTCTCAGCCTCCCAAGTGCTAAGATTGCAAGTGTGCACCATGACACTAACTCTGCATGGTATGTTTCTTTAGAAGATTTTGCTTGCCCTGAGAGAATATGATATGGCCAACTTATTTTATAGATGAGGAAGGTGGGCACAGAGATGTTCAGAGGTTTGCCAACAGATGTCCAGCCATGAATTTGGTCCAGCTGATGCCTAAACTGGACATGTTTAGATTGAGAAATTCAAGACTGACAATTTGATGGCATAGAAATTAGCTTTTAAAAGTGATCCTTGAGAAGCAAGAATGCTCCAATCTTGTGTTGATATGACCTAATGAGGCAGGAACTCAATAGAGTTCTCAATAGTACAGTGTGTTCTGGGTTGCAGCTATGAACTATTAGGGAATATCTCTTTGGGGGGGGCAAGAGGGTGGGTGACGCGATGTTTCTGGAATATTCTTTAGTTCTGTTCTACACACCTCTGTGACACTATTGCATCAGGTAGCTTCAGGATAATTTAGGTAAACTGTTGGTTCAACAACACAGAGAATCATTCGTTATGTTTATGGATCTCTTTATTGCACACAGACCAGTTCTCTGGCAACACCAGAGAAATGGCCTCACTGGCACATATCTCCATTAACACTCTTGAGATTCAATTAGTAGAACTAGTTTTTCCATCTTTCTTACTGGTTTTTTTTTGGGGGGGTTGGTTTTTTGGTTTTTTGAGACAGGGTTTCTCTGTGTAGCCCGGCTGTCCTGGAACTCAATCTGTAGACCAGGCTGGCCTCGAACTCAGAAATACACCTGGCTCTGCCTCCCAAGTGCTGGGATTAAAGGCATACACCACCACTGCCAGGCCAAGTTAAGCTACTTCTTTTTTATTCCCTTACATATTTATACTTATTTTTAACTATGTGCATATGTAAGTGCAGTGCCCCTGGAGGTCAGAAGAGGACATTGGGACCCCTGGTGCTGAGCTACAGGTGGCTGTGAGCTGTCCCCCATGAGAGCTGGGGACTGAACTCTGATCTTCTCCCAGAGCAGCAAGTGCTTCTAACCACCTAATCACTCCCCACCCCACCTCTTTCTTCTTTTTTCTATGAGGCAGCAAATGTAGTAAGTACTAGGGCAGGTGTGGTGTACACCTGTGTGGGAGCTGAGGCAGGAGGATCCTGAGTGGGAGATCAGCCAGAGCTGCAAAGCAGGGCTCTATTTAAAACTGTTTCAACTTGAAGATTTTTCTCCTATTTGCTTACATTGCTAGAAAATAAATGAATTGTCTTTCTTTCTTTTTTAAAATAGTAGCACCAATTATTTCTATCTAACTATACTTACTGGTGTCCACCTGAAATTATGTCTTTTTTAGAAGGAAGAAAAATGCTCAATATAGTGATTGGAACAAACAAGGAGTATCTGCAGTATGATTCGTCTTGGTCAAATGCCCTTTTAACATCTTGGTTTTAAGTCCAAGCCTTCCTGAGTAAGTTCATTGACTAAATAAAATCGCTTTGGCTGGTCATTGAAGTTCACTCACATGGAGTATTTGATGGGTATATAATTTTACTTTAAAAAACATTTCTTATCAGTTCTTTGAGAGCTTCATACAGGATAACATGATCATATTTACCCCAACTCCTCCCATAGCCTCCCTTCCCACCTCACCTTCTGGTACCACAGCCCTGAGCTTTCCCACTTCTTCTCACAATCCAGTTTGTGCTGTCCAGCTACTGTGGGGAGTAGGGGATAGTTTGGTATTTTAAGGTGGCCATCGTGTATGGCTTAAATGGCACCAGGTTTGTGGCTGTAACATTTACACAATCCAACTCCAGTGATTTTGACTCTTTGATGATGGCATCCTCAATGATCCTAGGATACTTAGAAGCCTCATAAAACACACAAACTTATTTTCTCTTGGCGTCTATAACTTGTACCATGTATTTCTGGTGGTTCTCAGGTGCAGTCAGTTTTGCAAGAGAGGCACCTAAGTTTTGGGTGCTTGCCTGCCTCAGCACTGGTCCTGCTGTGGCTCAGGTCTGTTTTAGCTCTGGCCAGGGTGATAGGGCTGCTTCCACGACTGGCTCAGCCCCGATTCCTTTAGAATGTTAGATTCTTTGATAAGTGATCTCTTCCAGTCCCAGAAGAGTTGGGGAATAACATGGTACAATGCTGTGTCTGCAGAAACTTTGCTATTCCCAATATGGCAACCATGCTGTATTACATACTTTAAAATTCTGTGGCGTGGAGATGTCAGAGCTCAACTGTTCTTTAGCAACAGGCACAGTGAACTCATTTCCCTGGATTCTAGTCTTGCTGATTTTTAGTGTGGTTGGATAGTTTTGCACGTGTTTGCCTTCTGTAGTAGAGTCACAATCAGTCCCAGGTTTATAAAGGCAGATAGGTGCCAATCCTCATTCCTTGTGAGGCTAACAAAGATTTCCCAGTCTAAATCAGATAGAGTCCAGAGAGATGGCTAGGCAGTGAAGAACACATACTGACAGCTCTTACCAAGGACCCAAGGTCAGTCCCGAGTGGCCCCAGCCCACTCGCCCCTATAACCCTAGCTCCAGGGGATCCTGTACCTCGGGCCTTTATAAGCACTTGCAGGCAAATACACACAGAGACCCATAATTAAAAAACAGAAACAGAACTTGGGGAAAAAGACAGAGTCTTGAACTTGAGTAGATTTCTAAAAAGAAATAAGGTGAAGACACACATTGAGATTTGCCAATTTCCGTGCTGGGGAGTGGATGTATGGGATCGTAGGCTCCATTTACCTTGGATTTCTCATTACTTGTGAATCCTTTAGTAATTCAAGTGTGAAGAACTTCCTTTCTCTGGCATTTGGTGGTTTCTATTCTGATTTTGAGTCCGTCATATAATATAGCAGGATTAATTTATGTGTTCTAGAGAATGTTGACTAGCAGGGAGAGGAGGTGGCCTAGGGAGTAAAGTGCCTGATATGCAAACATGGGGACGTGATTTTTGGGTCCCCAATACCCACGTAACAGCCAGGCATAGGAGCACTTTGTAACCTCAACACTGGGAGTGGGTGGAAATGGGAAGTAGAGACTGGAGGATTCCTGGAGTTTGTTGCCCAACCAAATATATGAGCTCCAGGTTCAGAGAGATAGAGACTGAGACAGAGACTGATAGAGACAGAGGCAAAGAGAGATAGAGATAGAGATGATGGAGATGATAGAGAGAGACAGATATATCTCTATCTGTCTGTCTATCTATCTATCTATCTATCTATCTATCTATCTATCTATCTATCATCTATCTATAGAGAGACAGGCAGACAGACAGACAGACAGAGACAGAGACACACAGAGAAAAACAGAGAGACAGAGTGAAACAGAGAGAAACAGCAAGAGATAGGCAGAGACAGAGTGAGACAGAGAGACACATACAGAGAGAGACCTTCTCTCAAAAAAGAACGTAGAAAGCAACTGAGGAAAACAGCTGATATCAGCCTCTGACCTACACGTTCAACACACTTGAACATATACATACATATTGTGTGCACATACACATGAATATATACATAATACTGTGTCCATACACAAATGAACATATACATTTTGCACACTCACATGTGAGGAATATTAAAGAACAATGTAAATATCTTTTGATTGGGAATTGGCTTAAAAGTGATAGGCTATCGGTTAATGGCAATTCTAAAAACAGTGTAGATTGGTCTATACCAATGTGGAAAGATCTCTATGACTTATTTTAAGCTAAAAAAGAAAGCCACATTGATTTAGTGTGGTGGTGTAGGTCTTAAATCCCTACACTTGGTGAGCAGAGGCAGGAGGGAAGGTACATCTCTGTGAGTTTGAGGTCAGCCTGGTTTATATAGTGAGTTCCTTGCTAGCAAGGGCTACATGGTGAGACCCTGTCTTTTATAAACAAAGCAAAGCAAAACAAAACAAAACAAAGAAAAAATAAAGAAAAAAAAGGAAAGAAAAAGCAAGCCACACAGAATAGTTTGATTTAATTTTTATTTTTATTAATTGTTTGTGTGTATCTGTGTATGTCTGACTTGTCTATGCAGGTGATCCCAGAGGCTAAAGCAGGCACTGGAACCCTTGGGGTTGGAATTATAGGGTTTGTGAGCCATCTAACATGGGTGATGGAATCAGTATTGGTTTGCCTGATAGAGCAGCAAATATTCTAAACCACTGAGTGGTCTCTCTAGCCCCTGATTCTTTGTCTTTTAAAGAACAGCAACAAAGTACTTGTATTTATACATAATTATAGAAAAGTGTATCTCAATGATGTTCTTTTGTTTTTTCCATAATATACATTACTCATTTTGATAAAAGTTGACGTTGACTGTTTTTTTTTTGTTTGTTTGTTTGTTTTGTTTTGTAGCCCTGGCAGATCTGGAATTAGCTTTGTAGGCCAGGCTGGCCTCAGAGTTGTAGACATACTTCTGCTTCGTGAGATTAAATGTATGAAGCACCACCTCCCCACTGGTGTTGACTTTTAATATATGTTTTTCAAATAATTTATCTTAAAATAACTTGGCGTATTCATGATTTCATTAATGTAATTTTAATATTTAACTTAAAATTCAACATTTGCAATTTCATGAATAGTACCCAGAAATCTTATAAACCCTTCCCCAGATTTACTAATGCTTGAATGCTCATATATTGCTTGACTCTTCCTCTACCTTTATATATATTTTCCCTACCTGCTAAAGGCACAGTGCTTCATTTTCTTTAAGTAAGAAAGCATTCTACATAGCTACTGGATAGCCACAAAATCAGGAAGTTAACATTGATATCACACTACCTTCTTATCAACATATCTCCATTCAGATTTCACTAATGATCTCAGTAATGATACTATGGTCTGGACCCCCAAATGGGTCCCGTGTTAAGAGACTGATCCTGATGGTGGTACTATTTGGAAGAGATGAAACCTTTATTAGGAGGGGCATGGTGAAGAGGCTCAGGCCCTTAGGTCACTAAGGGTGTGCCCCTGAGGGGGATTTGGGGGCTGTACACAACTCACTTCCTGGTGAGCTGTACTGTGTCATTTTCCCTCACCCCAACACATATCAATGTCGTCCTTCATGGACATCAGAGGTGTAAAGCATCTACCCCAACTGACACTGAAGTTGAAGCTCCCAAAGTAGATCATACACCAAAATAAACCGTAGCTCTATGTAATTTTGTAATTTCAGATGCCTGGTTACAGGATGGTAAAGCTGACTAATTGGCACCATTGGTTTTTATAGGATCGAGATCCAGGTTAGGACCACACATTACACTCATCGGCTGGCCTGTGCCCGTGGGGGCTCTCAGACACTGAGACACTAACCAAAGAGCATACACAGGCAGGACCTAGTGGCTCCCCTCCCCCACACATAGGTAGTGACTTTACAGCTCCATCTTCATGAGGGTACAGAACATAGCCCACCCCTATTTCCACCTGCACATACGTAGCAGATGTGCAGTTCCGTCTTCATAATAAGTCGGGAACAATAGGAGCGGGGGTTATCCCTAAAGCTGTTACCTGCTGGTGGAATACATTCCCCTGCCTGAACTGCCTCATCTGGCCTCAGTGGGAGAGGATGCTCCTGGCCCTGCAGAGACTAGATGTGCCTGTGTAGGGAGATGCTTGGGGCTGGGGGCAAGGGGTCTCTACCTTCCCAAAGGAAAGGAAGATGGGGGAATGGGGGATGGGGGAACAGGAGAGGAGGGGTAGCAATTGGGGCATAAACTGAATGAAAGAGAGGAAGGAAGGAGGGAAGAAAAAGAAAAAAAAGTCTCTTTAGTCACCTTCAATCTGAAACAGGAATTTAGTCTTGCTATCTTTCATCGCTTTGAAGTTCTTGAAGTTCAGCCTTGTTAGCAGGACGAATGTGTTTCAGTTTGAGGTTGTCTGAGGTTCTGTCATTAGTTTATGTGTGTTCCATGCATGTCATTCGAATGTCACAGGAACGACAATGTGTTCATCTTAATACATAGTATCAAAGGCACATGATGATGATTAAACCTATTTCTGCTCATGTAAACTTTTCTCATGTGGTACAGAGGGTAGCTGGCCAGTTTCTCCACAGAGAGGCTCATTAAAGTCTCTGTGAAGGTATTTTAATAAGCATTGTTATATGTTCATAACAATTCACTAGGATGTTATTAGTGTTCTGTGGGGAAGACTGGGAGACTGTGTCCATGTCTATTGTCTCAGTGAGCCATCACCTATTAATTTTTCATCTACCTAGGCCAATTATTAATATTGATGAATAATTATAAAATGCAACCCACTCCTTCTAAAATGATCACTTAGCATTCTACTTCAAAGTGTAGTTATTTATTTAAGCCATTGTTGATTGGTGGGTTCTTATTTTGTAGAATGAATCACAGTCTGTTTCAACATTACTTCCTTTAATTCTCGAGCTGTCTCAGATTTGGCCAGCAGGAGCCTCCTGATGTTGGTGCTTCTTGCTGGGCCCCATCAGAAAAAGAAACAAGGAAAAAGTCCTAGTTTCCTGTTACCAGAAATTCTATAACTTATCTTGTTATGTTTCTTGCTTCAGCCAGTTATTTCTATACAAAGTTATAGTAATTTTTTTTTCGGACAGAGTTTCATGTAGCCCAGGCTGACCTCAAATTCATTACATAGCCAAGGCTAGTCCTGGACTCAGCTTCTCCCTCCCCCATCTCCTGAGTGCTGCAGTTACAGAAATTCACCGTCATGCCTGGTTTTATGTGGCACTGGAGTTGAATTCAGGCCTTCTTTCATGACAGGCAACTGAGCTGTATCTTCAGCTATGTTCAGTAAGTTTTAATTACAAATGGTATTGAGAAACTGCGACTTAGGCATTAACAGTACTCTGTCTAGGCTCAAACTGACCCCAGCAGTGGGGATAGGGCTACACACATCCTCATATACAGACATACTTTATCAGTTTCTGTATCTAAATCTTTTGACATCACTGCATTCATTCTAATGCCCTAATCATATAAATTATTAAAGAATATTGTGCTTTTTTTGTCAGCAGAGAATGCTAGCCTCCATTATCAATACTTTTGATTAATTCTTTTGCACACAGTCAATCTTACAGTCATGGAAGCTTCTTCTCAATGCCAATGCCTCTAACACACATTAGCCAGTGTTAGACCAGGTACAGAGAGATTCACCACAGCTCTGGAGCTGAGACTGCCACATCCATACTGTCTTCAGGGAGTCCTGACTACTTCATCGAGTTGGCTTTAACTCACAGTTAAGTGTGAGGATTCTACAAGCACATGATCTAGCTTATGTAACATCCCTGTCACGTTATGTCTGGGCAGTCTTAAGCAAATTACTTAATGTCTTCTAGTATCTAAACTTTCTCTGTTCAAAGAAAAGCCATAGCAGGGACAAAGCAGTGATCAGCCCCCTTTCTCCTGATTTGAGTATGAATCTTTGTATCAGAAGAATAATCATTAGCTGGAGGTTGTGAGGGAACTTGAGGGCAGACATCTCAGCCAAGCAAGAGGGAAACACCCAGCAGGAAAACTATAAGCCATCACAGAGTGATGTAAGTCTGGGCCTCCACTCTCCTTCCTCTCAACTTGATGGGGCCGTGCGTGGGCTTGCCTGTTGCAGAGAACTAAGTGAGGACCAAATGAGGTGATGCTCCCCAGTGCACGGAGTAGGAGATAATTTAATGAATGCCTTCCACTCTGCTTTCATACGCCTCTTCAAATGCAGGTCTTGTTCACTGAAGAGAGTGTATAAAACTCAGCTAAGCAAAGCTAACAGCCATTACTGGCAGCTCCATTAGGCAAGAATAACTGCTGTTTACAATTTGAAATCGCTCTTTCCAGACTGATTTCTTTGCACATTGAATGTAAACTTTATGTGATGGCATTCCTTCCCTGTTCTCTCCGTTCTGTGTGAAGAAAGAACCAGGTTCCCCATGGGGTGTCTTCCCTGCTCCTCCTGTGCCATTGGCTGGCTGAACTCAGTACAACAATATCCCCTCCAAAGCATTTGGTGACAGCAGAGCTTGTGTGGACACTGTGTAGTGTATAAACATGCACCCCTCCTGATGGGTGCTTCTGTCTGGGGCACCTTCTTCCCATGGGACCTGTCTTCCAGGTGGAGAAGGCCAGGGAGCATGTTTGTCACTCTGTGGCATTTCCTGTCGAAGCTGGCTAGAGTCCAGATCCCTGAGGAAATGCACCACAGGCCTTTTCTATAAGCACAGCTCTTAAACAGACTGGGAGGTGTGTGTGTGTGTGTGTGTGTGTGTGTGTGTGTGTACTCTAGGCAGGAGACCACTGTACTTGAGCTATAGACACACCAACTCATGGGTATCCCAGGTCTCTGGCTTTCCTTTGACACTGAGTCAGTTGGTCAGCAGGGAGAATAGCCTTGTCTTGGAATTTTTACTGCACCACCAATGAAGAAAATACTACTCCAAGGTCAAGTTTACTCTAAGATCTGTGGATGTACCCATCATGTATGTCTGTCAAAAGTCACTGGATCAGCCAGGCATCATAACATAGGATTATAATGGTAGTATTTGGGATCATGGAGCAAGAAAGTCATGAATTGGGCTATACAATAAGATACAATCTCCAAAAGGGACATAGAAAAAAAAAAAAAAACATTCCATCAGTAGGACTCTCTTCTGGCACTGCCTAAATTTTCATTTCATTCAGAAACCATATTAATGTGTGGTAAATATCCTGCCCAAATTTTGTGATTTGCTGTTTGCAAATGAATCAAAATTTTACCTTGAAATATTTGAGACCCCTATCTCAGAGTAGTCTCTGGTTATAACTAATTTAGATAAAGGAAGGAAAACACACAGGGAGGTTTCTGTCGTCATTCTGAGTGATAAGATATAAGATAAGGTGATAAGAATGTAGTTTTAGTGAGACTGACTGATTAGTTACAATGTGTTCTAAGAGTGACTTAGAATCTCCCTAAGCCTTCATAGAGAGAAGCTCCTGGGACCGCTAAGAACTGCCCCGTCCTTCAGTGATCTGACACACACAGCATGGACTGCTGGCCATTCTGAGTCACTTGTTAAACAACTGATAGTTTGCATATACATTAGCATTCCACAACTTCACACACACACACACACACACACACACACCCAACAATTGAGGGATGCATGTTTAAAATGAAATCATTTCATTAAGTTAAAGAAATATTGAAACTCATTGATACTAGAAAAGCTTTTAGACATGTCTGATAGTAAAGATACAGCTTTAGATTTTTTGCTTTTCCTCTGAAGACACAGAAGCCAAGAGAGCAACACAGTTTGCTCAAGGACACTTTGTCATTTGGTGACAGAGCTGACACTAGAACACAAGATCTCTGACGTTTAGCCCCCTGCATGTTGAAACACATCACCAAATCCAAGGAACAGCGCATAGTACATAGTCACCAGCAGGTGGCGGTCTGTCGAGCGGGCCAGCTGGTTTCCCAGGTTTAGTTTCTTACTCTGTAGAAGTAGCAGGTGCAGTCTCAGTTACTTTCGACGTCTCTACAGATTTTCTCCTCTCTGAATTATTGGGGAGTACAGGACAATGCAGACAAAGAAACATCAGATAAAGGATAGGAGAACAGATATAACAAAGCAATATTTTTATTTTCTGGTTCACTGTGAATAAACATAAAAAACTGTTCTAGCTTAGTTGCTGACAATTTTTTTCTTACTTACTTTTTTTTTTTGGCACTACTGGGAACTGAACCTAGGATCTCATGCCCTCTGGTCAAGCCCTCTCCCTGAGCTCCATCCTCAGGTGCGGTTGTGAATATCTTTTTTTTTGTGAATATCCTTAATACAGCATCAGCCAATTTCTTGCATAAATGAATAAAACACACAAAGCCCATTCTCTCTGAATGTGTGGCACATGCCAAAACCCGAGAGATTGATTATATGGTTTCAGTTTCTTAAAATTGAATGATTTTAAGATGCTCCTGCCTAAGGTGAAATAACAGCCACCAGGACAATGATGAGTTTCATCAGTTCATTTTCCCCTATGTGACAGAAATTAAAATTTGCCATCTTGCCATAATGTAGGTAGTCATACATGCTGTTTGCCCCTCTGGAACAGTTCTATGTGACTCTTGCTCCACTGTGCATCACAGGAAGCTGACCTTTGTGGGCTGTACCTACTGAATTCCTTTATCTGGTTCATTGACCTTTGTGGGCTGTACCTACTGAATTCCTTTATCATCTGGTTCATTGTTTGGCTTGAGCAATGAGGGGGCAGCAGTTGACCAGTAAGCAGCCAGTCAGTCGGCAGCCTGCTTCCAGAGTTCCAGCTTTCTCTCTGTCTCTGTCTTTGTACCCTGCTCTTTCCTCTCTCTTTCTATATAATATACATGTATGTATTTGTGCATGTGTGCATAGGCATGTGCTACGGCATACAAGTGGGTGTCAGAAGACAACCTCCAGTGTCAACTTCTGCCTTGTTTTCGGCAGGGTCTCTTCTTCACAGCTGGCAACGTTAGATGGCTCACAGGTTCTGGGGCACCTCCTGTCCCCACTTCCCATCTTGCCATAGGAATGGTAGGATTATGGACACACACCACTGCATCTAGATATTCCTGGGCTCTTGTGATCTAAACTCAGATCCTCACATTTGTGCAGCAAATGCCATCTCCCTGACCCCAAGTTCCAGCTTTGTGTACCTGAGTTCATGCCACCCTTCCCACGGAGTTCCCATGGATAGGAATGCTTTGCCTACTAGTTTTGGTTCCCTTATTCTGCCTATATTTATGGGTCTAGGCCTTCACTATGCTTTATTTATTTTAAATTATATATATGCACATGCATTTGGATATGGGTATGTATATGGGAGTGCAGGTACATGCAGCAGACAGACATGAGTGAGGGATCCCATGAAGCTGAAGTTACAGCCAGGCATGAGGAGTGGGTTCTGGGATCTGAACTCAGCTTGCTTGGATACCAAAGCAGTAAGTACTCTTAGTCCCTAAGTCATCTCTCCAGCCCCATCATGTCATCTTTAATACAAACCTGTAGTGTGTAATCCATCACCTGATGCCAATGGCCTCAGAAGATATTAGTGTTATAATGGCTGATCTTTCTCTCAGGAGAATTAAAACCCATTATTCTGAAGTAAATCTCAGATGACATGGGCATCTAATATTAGTTTTCTATAAATTCCATCTCAATTTGCATTTCTCTGTAAGAAGTATTTGTTTCTCTTCCCCATTTTATATTAGTATGTTCTATTGTTATAGTTTGGATGGCAATTCAGTTTTAATTGTATCATTGTTATTTTGTTCTCTTATTTTGTTCTTGAATGGCCACAGCAGACCCTTTCATGTTGACTCTTAGCAAGTCACAACTCCCTGTGTTCACATTGTAGTGTTGTTGCAAAATGATTCTAAGTTCATCCTGAAACTTTTTTTCAAAGATTTTATCTATCTATCTATCTATCTATCTATATATCTATCTATCTATCTATCTATCTATCTGAAGAGTACACTGTATGTGACTTCAGAGACACCAGAAGAAGGCATCCGATCCCATTACAGATGGATGCGAGCCACCATGTGGTTGCTGGGAATTGAACTCAGGACCTCTGAAAGAGCAGTCAATGCTCTTAACCGCTGAGCCATCTCTCCAGCTCCACAACTTTTTTTTTTTTTGTCTTGAAGAAATTGGTTTCATCTGGAGGGCAGTATTTAGAAACTCAGATATAAAAAATAAGTGTGCTTGGCTACAGTGCCCCATACACAAATACCACCAGGAGAGAGTGGGTCTCCCAGGAGTACTGAGAAGCCTGTGAACACAGATAAGACCACCACTCCTGCTCCAAGAGACCCACCCAGAGCCCCCAGGACAAAGGAACCAAGGAGCAGCCTGGGATAGGATCCTCCCAGTTTCCATCTGCACCCAGAGCTGATCCTGTGCCACAGTGCTCCATATCCAAATATCTCCGGGAGAGAGCTGGTCTTCTAGGAGTGCCAACACACCTGTGAGCACAGGTGAGACCACCACTTCTGTTCAAATTCTTGGCCCAAGAGGGACCTGCCCAGAACCACCAGGACACAGGAACCAAGAAACAGCCAGGGAAAAGATCATTACAGTTTCCATCTGCACCCTGAAGCTGACCCTGTGCCACAGCTCTCCATACCCAAACTCCTCATGGAGAGAGCTGGTCTCCCAGGAATATTGACATACAGGCTTACAGGAGGAACAAGCCACAGTCAGAGACAGCAAGACTAACTAACACCAGAGATAACCAGTTGGCAAGAGGCAAGGGCACGAACATAAGCAACAGAAACCAAGGCTACTTGGCATCATCAGAACCCAGTTCTCTCACCACAGAGAGCCCTGGATACACCAACACACCAGAAAAGATTCTGATTTAAAATCACATCTCATGATGATGATAGAGGACTTTAAGAAGGACATAAATAACTCCCTTAAAGAAATACAGGAGGACACAGGTAAACAGCTAGAAGTCCTTAAAGAGGAAACACAAAAATCCCTTTTAAAGAATTACGGGAAAACACAACCAAACAGGTAAAGGAATTGAACAAAACCATCCAGGATCTAAAAAATGGAAATAGGAACAATAAAGAAATCACAAAGAGAGACAACACTGGAGATAGAGAACCTAGGAAAGAGATCAGGAGTAATAGATGCAAGCATCACCAAAAGAATACAAGAGATGGAAAAGAGAATCTCAGGGGCAGATGATTCCATAGAGAACATGGGCACAAAAGTCAAAGAAAACGCAAAATGGGTAAAGCTCCTAACCCAAAACATCCAGGAAATCCAGGACACAATGAGAAGACCAAACCTAAGGATAATAGGTATAGAAGAGAGTAAAGATTCCCAACTTAAAGGGCCAGTAAATATCTTCAACAAAATTACAGAAAAAAACTTCCCTAACCTGAAGGAGATGCCCATAAACATACAAGAAGCCTACAGAACTCCAAATAGATTGGACCAGAAAAGAAATTCCTCCTGTCACCTAATAGTTAAAATACCAAATGCACAAAACAAAGAGAGAATATTAAAAGCAGTAAGGGAAAAAGGTCAAATAAAATATAAAGGCAGACCTATCAGAATTACACCAGAGAGACTATGAAAGCCAGAAGATCCTGGACAGATGTTATACAGACCCTAAGAGAACACAAATGCCAGCCCAGGCTACTATACCCATCAAAACTCTCAATTACCATAGATGGGGAAATCAAGGTATTCCATGACAAAACCAAATTCACACAATATCTTTCCATGAATCCAGCCCTTCAAAGAATAATAAAGGGAAAATGCCAACATAAGAATGAAAATTATGCCCTAGAAAAAGCAAGAAAGTAATCTTCTTTCAACAAACCCAAAAGAAGATGGCCACACAAACATAAAAATAATATTAAAAAAACCCATGAAGCAACAATCACTATTCCTTAATATTTCTTAACATCAGTGGGCTTAATTCCCCAATAAAAAGACATAGAATAACAGACGGGATACAATAAACAGGACCCAACATTTTGCTGCATACAGGAAACACACCTCAGTGTCAAAAACAAATGCTACCTTACAGTAAAAGGCTGGGAAAAATTTTTCCAAGCAAATGGCCCCAAGAAACAAGCTGAAGTAGCCATTCTAGTATTGAATATAAGCAACTTTCAACCAAACGTTATCAACAAGGATAGGGAAGGACACTTCATACTCATCAAAGGAAAAATCTACCAAGAAAACCTCTCAATTCTGAGTACCTATGCTCCAAATGCTAGGGCACCCACACTCATTAAAGAAACTTTAGAAAAGCTCAAGCACACATTGTACCTCACACAATAGTAGTGGGAGACTTCAACACCCTAATCTCAGTAATGGACAGATCATGGAAACAGAAGCTAAACAAAGACACATTGAAACTAACAGAAGTTATGGACAAAAAGGATTTAATAGCTATCTATAGAACATTTCATCCTAAAACAAAAGAATATACCTTCTTCTCAGCACCTCATGGTACCTTCTCCAAAATTGACCATAAAACAGGCCTACAACAGATACAAGAAGATTGAAATTATCCCTTGTATCCTATCAGATCACCACAGATTAAGGCTGATCTTCAACAGCAACAAAAACAACAGAAAGCCCACATACACATGGAAGCTGTTCAACACCTTACTCAATGATAATTTGGTCAAGGAAGAAATAAAGAAAGAAATTAAAGACTTTTAAAAATTTAATGAAAATGAAGGCACAACATACCCAAACTTATGGAACACAATAAAACAGTGCTAAGAGGAAAACTCAGCTCTGAGTGCCGCCAAAAAGAAACTGGAGAGAGCACACACTACCAAGCTTAACAACACACGTGAAAGCTCTAGAACAAAAAGAAGCAAATACACCCAAGAGGAGTAGATGGCAGAAAATAATCAAACTCAGAGCTGAAATCAACCAAGTAGAAACAAATAGAACTATACAAAGAATCAACAAAACCAGAAGCTGATTCTTTGAGAAAACCAACAAGATAGATAAATCCTTAGCTAGACTAACTAGAGGGCACAGAGACAGTGACCAAATTAACAAAATCAGAAATGAAAAGGGAGATAAAACAACAGAAACTGAGGAAATTAAAAACAAAATCAGATCCTACTACAAAAGCCTATATTCAACAAAACTAGAATATCTGGATGAAATAGACAATTTTCTAGACAGATACCAAATACCAAAGTTAAATCAGGATCAGATAAACCATCTAAACAATCCCATAACCCCTAAAGAAATAGAAACCGTCATTAAAAGTTTCCCAACCAGGCTGGCGAGATGGCTCAGAGTATAAGAGCACTGACTACTCTTCCGAAGGTCCTACAATTCAATTATCAGCAACCACATGGTGGCTCACAACCATCCGTAATGAGATCTGACATCCTCTTCTGGTGCATCTGAAGACCACTACATTGTACTTATGTACAATAATAAAAAAAATTCTTTGGGCTGAAGTAATCAGGGACTGAGAGAGCGGAGTTCACTGGAGCGAGCGGGGCCAACTGGACCAAGCAGAGGACCTAAAATTCAACTCCCAACAACCACATGAAGGTTCACAACCATCTGCACAGCTACAGTGTACCCATATACATAAAATAAATAAATAAATCTTAAAAAAAGCTTCCCCCCCCCAAAAGCCCAGGACTAGATGAGTTTAGTGCAGAATTCTATCAGACCTTCAAGTAAAATCTTATACCAATACTCTTCAAATTTAACTATCAACAACTATTAATTTAACTATTATAAATTATTTTGATGACTTAAAAATGTCTGTTGACTGCCAGTGACTCTCCATTCCACAAAGTGAAAAGACTCACCTGCGTGGATAGAAGAGACGGGGGTGTGAGGTTATGGGTGCTGCTCAGCAAATCATTTTTCCTGGAATTGTGGGGAGCAAGGGAAGCGGATCCCACACTTAGGACTTCAGAGTTGCTTACTCTAGTGACAAAGCCTTCAGCCACCCAGCACTCCCTAGTCTTAAAACCTTGCCTTCATTCATCCACGGGACACTTTTAGATAACTGAACAAGGCCTAGGAGTATAGCTCAGTGGCGTGTGTGTGCCTGGCTATGTAAAGCCCTGGCTTCAGTCCTCTACAGGGAAGGGTTGGGGAAAAGCTAAAATGTCTTAAGCTAAGTCATCCAAGGATTGCCCTTCTCACCCTCACCTCCTGGGACTGGGATTGCCCAACAGCACTGTGATGTAATTTTCAATGAGGTACTTTTTAAAACCGACCAAATGTTGCCATGTTTGGCCCCTGAGTCAATAAAATATATTGAAAATTTGAAAAAAAATTGTCAATACTGAGTTGTACATTTTAAAATAAATTTGATTAGTTTAACAACAAATGTAAAAAAAAGAAAATTAAGTTTGTTCATTATCATAAGATGTTACTGACTTTATGGTTTATGTTTTCTCAATGGTGCAATTATGAAGTATATAGATACATGTATACATTCGTACTCTATGCAAAACTCTTTATGTATATGTAGATAAAATTACACATACACATACATATATTACATAGCTGTGTGAAGGTAGCCAAAGACATCATACTTTTAACTTAGGAAACAATGTTAGTATCTACTGTGATATTAAAGGTAAAAGTATCTTAAGGGACAAAGATTGTTATATACAGATAATAGGAGCAAATACAGAACATTAAGAACATAAATAGACCTAACAACATATGCTCAAAGTATATGAAGCAGTAGAGAGTGTAAGTAGAAATGTGTATGCCAAAAGTATAACTGGAGGGTTAAATGTGATTATTTTAGTTGTAAGAAGAAACCAAACTGAAGCCATTTTGAATAAAACTTTCATTTTGAGTAGAGGTCAAATAAAGTTTATGTTCCCAAGACATTCGTGGGTAACTGACATCCTGCTTGGCAGAAAGACATATGCACGTGGGGAAGGGGCATCCTGGTTGGCAGATTGAGATATGAATGCTAGGCAAGTGGCCCTGCCACAGCTGCAAAACCTAACCAAAGGGAACAGGAATAAGTGTACCACCGCAGGCATGTTCCGAAGCAAGTCCCCTATCCCTAAATTCAGACTGATGGGAAAATGTAACTGTAACTTGGCACAAATGTTGTGGATTTCAGGATTTAAAACTCTATACCATTCTGGCTCAGGATGGTGTGGTTTAGCTCCAGAATCTGCTCTGTAGCCCTGATCGATCAGTAGCAGCCTTTGTACAATAAAATTTTGCCATCTTCTTAAATACTAAGGTGAACGTTCAGAGATGCAGTGAGCTGCTGAGTGCTGCTGTCCTTGACTGGTCAGTTTTTGCTGACTAATTCAGAAAAAATTGTGCTTTAATGGGCTCTGTGACTGCTTGGGTTGTTTTGGATTTTTTAGACCCCCCAACATAGAAATCAATAAACAGATTAAAAATAAGCAAAAATATAGATCAGAATTATGCCATTAGGAAACTTAAGCTTGTAGCTGCTATAGTAATTTTTTTTCTTGTTGCTATAACAAACTGCTACAAATCTGTGACTGAAATCAACACAGATTTATTTCCTCACAGTTCTAGAAAAACTCCAAATGAATTTTTGAAGACATAGCCAAACATTTAGAAAATTATTTATTTTTTAAAATTTCAGGTGTATGAGTGTTTGTGTACTTGTGTATATATGTGCCATGTGCATGTCTGATGTCTGCAGAGGTCAGAAGGGGGCATCAGATCCCTTAGACCTGGAGTTATAGATGGTTAGAAGCTGCCGTGTGGATGCTGAGAGCTGAACCTAAGTTCCTCACAAGTACAACAAGCGCTCTTAACTGCTGCACCATCTTCTCAGGACTCAAAGCCAAGCTCTTGATTTTGTCTTTGTTCCTTTTGAGAGCTTGAATGGAGGACTGTCTCCTTTACCCTGGCTTTTCTGTGACACTACTCAACTTTCACATTGCCGGCAACTTCTCTGTGTCTACATCTCGCTTGCCTCCCTCTTAGAAGGATGCTTAAGGTTTCATTTATGATTCATCTAGAATAACCTGTCCCCTTTAAGATTCTTGATAGTCTTAACTCTTGACTAAGCCTACTAAGAGCTTTGGTTTTATATAAACCATTCATAACTTTTAGGTATTAGGGCAAAGGTATCTTTGGGAGATATCATTTGATATTGATTCTAATTTCACACACACTTTTCTCAACCACACATTAACAACACACACTTTTCTCAACCACACATAAAACATACACACATAGAACACAAACCAGGCCCGGTGAGAAAACCTAATGATTTGATCATTGTGAAAAATGGTTGTAAATTAGTAACAAAAGGATATGTAAACAAACTTTCTATATTAGGTACTTGTTTCATAGCTAACAAACTCTCGACAAAAGAAATGTAAAAATTTGGCTTATGGTTCAGGAGACACAGTCTATCATGTCAGGGAAGGGATGATGGCTAGTCACATCGTATCCACAGTCAGAGTGATGGATACAGGAGTTAAACTCACGTTCTCTTTTTAATTCATGTCTGAACCTCAGATGATCTCATGGAACATTGTTGCCCACAGTTAAGGTGGATTTTTCTACCTTAGATGACCAAATCTGGAGACTCTCCAATAAGATCAACCCATAAGTTATTTTAAATGCCATTCTAAATCCTGAATCCCATCAAGTTGACAACGAAGATTAACCATTATAACTCCAACCTTTGTCATCTTGACACTCAAATATGTCACCTTTAAGCTGCAGCCTTATACCTCTTGGCTCCATAAGTTAACAGGGTTCTTTTATAATACAAAATGCATTCATTTAAATTTCAAAAATTCCCACAGTGTAAACCCTTTATCTCACAGAGACAAAAGTCAGAATCAAGGAACTAAAGAACAGAAGTCATAGAGAAGATGAACATAGTCAGAGTGTGTTGCTTGACTGGAGTATGAAACGGAAAGAAGACAAATAAGACCAAGATTAAAACAGGATGTAGGACATGGGAAATGGCTTAGTGATCAAAGCCATTGCAGCACAAGCTTACGAACAGTAGCTACATTCTCAGAACACAAGTTAAAAACTGTGAGTATGGTGACCAGCCTGTAATTCTGGCTTTGGAAGATGCAGCCAATCCTCAGAGAAAGCAGCCTAACAAGACTGGACATATCAGTGAACTCTGGGTTTGATTGAAAGATCCTACCTCAAAGAAGGCAGAAGAGAAGTTAAGGATAATTTGGGACTACACATGCATGTGTGTGCACAAATGCATGCTCTTCTCACCCCCATGCATGCACCCACATGTAGGCTTAGATTTTTCAAAACCTGATTAAAAAGAGTTCTTAAACATTTCAAGCTCCCATCTTGCCCACTGACCAAAGGTAGGGAGAAAATGGTTAATAGGACAAAGGGGAGGTGGACCTGTTTTGAAGTAGTTTTTTGGGGGTGACTCTAAACATGAATTAGTAGCAGTCCAGTTTATGTTTGGCAAACACCAAACATAAATCATTAGCGGCTCTATCCAGAAGAGACCTCAAGGCTTCGCTGAATCAACATGAGTCCTCAGAAGTGGCAAGAGACAGCTGGAATACTACAAGAAGTTCTTTGGCGCTTTTCTCTCTATGAAGTCATGGACAAGCGAAGACCAGTGAAGAACAACAGAGCGTTGCAAGGCAAACCAATGCAAGAGTGTCATTCACTGTCTGTTGGGTTTTACTAGCACTCTTTCTAAGCATCACTTGCTCTCTCAAGTGTCTGCTTCAGCAAAACATCCCATGCCCTTTCACAAGACAGCTTCCAGAAAAACACCACATGATACAACAGAGTCTCCAAAGAAACCAGAAATTTCCACTTTACCTGTCCAAATGCAAACATAAACACACATATACATTTGACATAGATGTGAAAATAGAAAAAAAAAGTTGTAAATAAGCAACGTACAGAGCTGTGGGAATGAAGGACCATGAGAAGCCGTGGCTGCATGCATGTTGATGGTGTAAGCTAATGGATGGGTTGTTCCCAGGATGTCCACGTGTAGTCATGGGGAGGATGTGAGGACATTTTAATGTTATTTATAACAGCAAATCTTTTGATTTTCTTGCTTTTTAGAGAAGTCATGAGCTAATAATACCTTTAAAAATTTTAAGCCAGGTTTATTAAAGTATGCATTTTAAATACATAAAATGCACCCTTTAAATGTATATATAATTCTGCGAGTTTTAAAAAAATGAATATAGAACATTTGCATCAACCCTAAAATCTTCTGATGCTTTTTGGGCAAACTTTTTGCGTCTTCTATGTCCCTTCCTACAACCCGTGGTTCTGGGTAACCACTGATAGTAAATTTGGTTCTTTAGGATCCAGGACTAAAAATGTTACATCTTTAAAAAACAAACTCACTTTGTTTCTTGTGGTAAAGTTAATGGTATGTGTTCATCCTATTTCATTTTCTAGGGGGCACAGGTCTGGATTTCCCCAGACTCTGCTGTAGTTGTTTGGGGGATGTGTATTTATGTTCTACACAATGCATAGCAGAAGTGATGGAGGGCACATGTAAACTTAGTCTTTGATGAATCCTAGGTGACCCTCCATCCCTGTCTTCTATTTTTGTCACCATGTTAGGCATGTATCAGACAGTACTTTTCTTTTCTAGACAGGGTTTCTCTGTGTAACCTTGGCTGTCCTGGAATTCTCTCTGTAGACCAGGCTGGCCTCGAACTCACAGAGATCCTCTTGCCTCTGCTTCCTAGTGCTGGGATTAAAGGTGTGTTCTATCACAGCCTGGCCTTTGGACAGTAGTTTTAAAAGGTGAAACCTATGGGTGCCATTGAGTCCTTCCTAGGAACAGAACAGAACAGAACAGATATATCTGGAACATGAACAGTGAATGGGGCCATGAAAAACAAACAAGCCTTTGAGGGAGGGGGAAAGACAGAGACACAGAGGCAGAGAAAGGCAGAGACAAAGAGGGGAGTGTTTACATGTATACTGGTGTATAAGGGCATTTCCCTGTGCATGTGGAGGCCAGAAGCCAACTCCAAATATCTTCCTGGTTTTTTGTTTGTTTGTTTGTTTGTTTGTTTTGTGTGACAGGGCTCTCATTGAAACTGGAGCTTAATATTATGGCTAGACTGGCTGGTTATTAAGTGTCCTGGGATTTGCCTGTGTCCAACCCCTCAGTGCTAAGGTTTCAGGCCACACCACTGCATCCTGCTTTTGTGGGGCACTTGGGGATCCAAACTCAGGTCCTCATGGCTATGCAACAAGGGTTTACTTCCTGAATGATCTTTCTAGTCCCAAATAAACCTTTGTGAGTTAAACTATTGAACTTTATCAGTGTGTGTGTGTGTGTGTGTGTGGGGAGAGAGAGAGAGAGAGAGAGAGAGAGAGAGAGAGAGAGAGAGAGAGAGAGAGAGAGAGAGAGAGAGAGAGAGGAAGGAAGGAAGGAAGGAAGAAAGAAAGAAAGAAAGAAAGAAGAAAGAAAGAAAGAAAGAAAGAAAGAAAGAAAGAAAGAAAGAAAGAAAGAAAGAAAGAAAGAAAGAAAGCGAGCCCACTCCTGGTTCCACAGCTCTCTACCTTATTTTTTTGAGACATGGTCTCTCACTACCTGAAACTTTCTCACTGCCTGGACAGGATGGCCAGTAAGCCCCATGCAATATCCTGTCTCTGCCTTCCTGGGCTCTGGAATTGCAGGCATATTTTACCCATATTTCCATGGGTACTGGGGATTCAAACTCAGATCTTCATAATTGCATTGTAAGTACTTCACTGAGTGAGCTATCTCCTAGCGCTAGTAAACAGATTTTAGCATGGGTAGATAGGTCAGTTCTATTTAAGGAAAAAAAAAAAAAAAAACCAAAAAACTGAGCACTCCTCAAATCTAGTTTTGTAACAAATTAAAATGTTTTCTCATCTTCTCACGAATGGTTGAGGAATTCTTGCCAAAACATTTTTAATAAAAAGTATAATATCATTTTAATTCACTTTGAATTATAATTACAAGAAAAGAGGGATATAAAATCAAACAGCAGCAAAATATTACCTACAACTATGGAGATTCTTGACGGTTCTTGATGGGTTCCTGGGCACCGTCCATCCTCCTGTCTTGGGTGACCTTCCTTTCTTCTTTTACACTTAGAAGGAAATGGCCTTTCCTGCGATTCTCAGCAGCTTACACTGGGCTCCTAAATACAGCTGTGCATGTCTTACAGGATATAATCTAAGTTTTGGTGACAAAGAGAGGTCTTTCTTAGGGCAGAGGATATCTAGTACCCACAACTGTGGAGTAGGAAATGACAAGAAAGGAGGGGGAGAGTTGAGAGTCTTATCTCTGAGCTCTCTATGGTCAGGAGTCCAGATGGGCCTCAGAGGGCAGGATAGTCAATTCTTCTTGGAGATGGCATGGGAAACAGGCAGGGAGAAGGAGGAGGAGGAAGAGGAGGAGAAGGAGGAGGAGGAAGTTACATTCTCCTTTCTATTCAATGATGCCTGCTCAAACATCATGGATAATTTATTATCAGCTGAAGTGGGGAGGAGAAGGAGCATGTACATGGGTGGACTCCTGAAGTATAGGGTAGTGCAGCCAAAGGCCATTGTGGCAGGACAGTGATTAGCAGAGTATCCGAGGAGAGTGAAACTAGGGATGTGAGGTCAGCCCACTTTCTCTTCTGGGAGTCACCCGGCTTCCCGTAAAACACACTCCCTTCCAAGATGCCCCACTGGCTGAGGCACTGAGATGGGAGCCTGCTTGTCCTAATGTGGGTTCTCATAAGTTGTTTGCAGAATGAGTGAAGTGTTAGTGCATCAACTTTGAATGCTCCGTGGAAGATGAGTAATCTTAAGACCTGATGATGTCTTGGAGTGACACCCCTTATTGTAGGTTGCTGTGGCCATCCCTAGTAAGTCTTTTTTAGTGAACGTGTGTTGATTAGGACTGAGTAGCAAGTTTAAAAATCTTCCACTCAAAGCACATGGAGAAGCAAAGGAAAAGGACTTGCTTTCATGGCGAACAGGGAAGTTGGCCATAGATGTAGTTGCAGGTAACGCCTGATCCAGAAGCGTTGTTGTGAGCCTTCTTTCACAGTCCTGAAGTTCTGCTCTATGTTAGTTCAACTGGGTGAACTCTCCCTTCAAAGATGCTAGCAGCTATTCCACCTTTCACTACCTTCTTCGTTGTTGTCTTCCTCCCCCCTCTCCTCTCCCCTCCTTTTAGATTTAAACCTCAGGTTTTAAATGTGCTGGTTTAAATCTAGTAAATCAATTGTATTTGGGGTTTCATCATGACTTTAGGTATATGTTATCTTCAGATAGATAGATGTAGGCAACTCTGACTTTCCTACTTAAAGGGTTCGCCTTTCATACTTAGAACAGTTAATCCTGTTCTTAGACCTACTATTAAGATCTGATGCTTAGGGCCCAGATCAAGGGCACCCACATGATCCTGGAAGCACTCAGGCTGCTTTCATTAATAACAATTAGTTCACTCATTTCATGAATAATCATTCATTAACAATGTTTCATACAGGTTTTTTGTTTTTTGGGTTTTTTTTTTTGTAGGAGGTTGTTGAATTTTCTGGTATATTGATGCTCATCTTCTCATGCTTTTTAGTGTTTAAACTTGAAGAGAATTCCATTAATGTGGTTGTGTTGATTTCTTACACAGCAGAGTCTGTATATACACATGCCTAATTAGTACACTACATTATACCAGAAATTACTGCATCCTTATTTTTGATTACAGTGTAATATTTTTGTATGGATGGCTATACACACACACACACACACACACACACACATATGTGAAATAAAGTCTTAGAGGTAAGATGAAGATGGAAGAGGACTGGAAAGTTTCCCTTTAAATTGTGTGTGTGGGGGGGTATATGGGGGGACTAGCATTACACACTAATTAGGAGTGTACACTCTGGAACAGGCTGCCTGGGTTTGTGATTTGACTTTCCTCTATAGTGGCCTTGGACAAGTTACTTACATTTCTGTGTCTTGTTCGCTAATGGGTAGGTAGGATGGGAACCATATCTTTTTGCTAGGGTTATAAGAATTAAATGAGCGAATCTGCTGAGCTTCGAGTGTGTTGATGGTATTCTAGTTCAGACTCAGCAACTACTCTAGTGGAATGTTCATATTCCGAATGGGTCAAGACCGGGATGCTGGCTTACTCGGATGTGCTTCTGTGCAGACTCAGCACTCAGAAGATGGAAGCAGGATGACCAAGGGCTTGAGGTCAGTTGGGTGTACCTGAGAGACCCCTTTTCAAAAGGAGAGAAAGTTAATCCTGAGTCTGCCACTTAGGTAGGCACTGATTCCCGTGCACCTGAATGAACAAGTGAATAAAGCTAGACTTGAGAATTGTATTGAGCCGGGCAGTGGTGGCGAATGCCTTTAATTCCAGCACTTGAGAGGCAGAGGCAGGTGGATTTTTAGTTCAAGGCCAGCCTGATCTACAGAGTGATTTCCAGGACAGCCAGGACTACACAGAGAAACCCTGTCTCGAAACAAAACAAAACAAAACAAAACAAAACAAAACAAAACAAAACAAAACAAAACAAAACAAAACAAAACAGAATTGTTTCAGTGTCTTCCTGTTACTGACGAGCTTCCGGGATCCTTGCTAAGCAAGCATCAGAGCTGCCCTTACCTAGAAGTACTTTGAAGGCAGCATGGAGTGATGCTGCCCAAACTGGCTGTAGCAAAGGGGCAAGTGAGAAATGAAACAATTTCCAGGCTCCCATCTGCCACCACACCCAGCTCCATCCCCATACAAATGGCTTGAAAAGTGGGACAGAAATTGATTTTTAAAAATTAGGCAACACCTATGTGTCAATTGAATACCACTCCACACATACACAGTATCTTCAGTAGCATAGTCTACTACAAAATTGTAATTGTTAGTATGTTCTATTTTTGTATTGTGTAAAAAACAATTAGGAAGTTGTTGGAAAAGAAACAGAGTAATAAACACCCATTTATAGTTACCAGATCCAACATGGACCCTGAAGCCAGGCCACTGTATTGGGGGAAGATTCAGGAATGATCCAGAGAAGTCTTCATGACCTTAGGTACAAACATGGATCTCTCTGGATGAAATATCCAGTGTGCCTTCTATTTTAATAATGAAGCAGGTGCCAGGGTTGTGGCCTCTCACAGGGGTCTTCGTTTGTCACAGTTAACTGGGTGGTTTCTGTTTTGTTTGGGGGAATAAATATTTGAAGGGGGAAACTGTAGAAGGTTTTGCAGTGGTTATGATGTTATTGATACACAGGCTGATGCTGTTATGGAGGGTGCTAACAGGCTACATTATCTTTATGCCTCCAAGGTAACCTGAAGCAGCTGTCTATTGCCTTGGCAGTACCTTACCCTGAAGCGTCTGCCCTGCTGGGGACTGTAACCCGAGCCAACTGCCTGCCTTTCAGAGGCTTCTTTAGCTACTGACAGCAAGAAAGGAAGGGAGAGCGTGAAGTCCCCCAGTATGGATCCTTCCAAGCAGGCCTGATGCTGAGAGACTCTCTGAGAGGATGGCCCTGCCATCTCCACTTCTACGTAAGGGCAACGGTCACTAGTGTGTTCTCTTCAGGCACGGAAACGAATACTCGAAGGAAACCTCTGGAAGATTTCTTTTTCTCTTTTGAACTCTGCCATGCATTGCCGCAGGCCATGTCCACGTGGAAGTCGAGGCTCACCAAAAGCCTAAAGCTTCCACCTCGAAGGATGCACTCATTCCCATGCTCAGCTTTGCTGGCCTGTTTTGGCAACACCAGGGAAAATGCTACCTTTGATCAGTCCAGCTCAGCGGATACTCACTCTGCCATCTATGTCCAGCCCATGGCCAAAGCAGGCACACATCCAAGGCACCCAAAGGGAGAAGAAAGAGCTGCAGAGAAAAGGCAAGATTCTGGTATACACTTGGAGCAAAATGGCACCGCAAATGGCAATAACAGCAAACACACTGCTGTCCAGCCTGTAGAGACCCCTGAGGATTTTTCCAGGTCCCTGAATGAGGAAGTAGACTGTGAAGCCGTTACTTTCCAGACGTCCATCCCTAGACCATCAATTATTGACATGCCAAAGGTGAGTGAGCTTTCCCACTGTGGTTACAGATAGGGCTGTGTTAGGGAACGTTCTATCATTTTTTTGGAAACTCTCTGGCAAACATCCTTGTTTAAATTCATTACTGTATATGACACACGGAATTCTCTCTTGCTAGTGAGAGGAAGTGTGGAAAGCCTTTTAAATTTTCAGCGTGTTCTCTGAAGATATATATAGAGAAATGACAAAGAATCCAGGAGCTGTGACAATGGCAAACCAGACTTTAGTGAACTGGTTATAATGCCTCCAAACAAACAAAAGATCAGAAGATGTATGCATTATTCACACACACACACACACACACACACACACACACACATGTATGTATATGTGTGTGGGTGTAACACTTGCATATAATTAAAAAACTGATCTATAACTTTCTATGTACTAAAATCCACAATATGAAGTTTGACCATGGAATTTCAGAAATTGTCTTTAGCAGTTAGAATGTATCCTGTCTTGAAAATTGGAAATGATGGGGGAAGTTGGAAATGATAAGCAGCCCCATGTACAGAGCAGAAAGGAACTGGCAGAAAATGGTATTCATAAATAAGGGATGATGCTTCTCTAAGTTTTAAGATTTAAAGACGGGAAGAGGAGGGATTTGAAAGCTGGCATCCCTGCTCTCCTGGGGCTTGGTCTCCTGAGTTACTGCTTCCTTGCCTTTGTTTTGGCATTGCTGGATTTTAGTTTCTGAGTGTTCTGAATTGTTGAGATGTACACACCATTTCATAGTCCTTGGCAATCCTGTTTAAGAGGGGCAGTTGAGAAAGAGACTTCTAAAGGATATAACCCCCAAAATGTTATTTACCCATTTTGTTGTTGGTGGTGGTAATTTCTTGCCCAAGTAATTTGCCCAGAGTTAAGGAGCCTGAACATTTTTCAGTATTCATTAATACGGCGTTCTGATTTAAAACCTCTTTTTCTCAGCTAGTTTATTAAATAAAAGGTTTGTTTGTTTGTTTGTTTGATTTGCTTACTTGGACTAAGGAGTCTTTTTAGCAATAAAAACTACAACTTGCCTGATAGCAAAGATAGAGTTAAGACATAATTTAAAACATAGTTCAGTTTGGCAGTCTGTAGCAATGGTTCTCAGCTTTCCTAATGCTGTGCCCTCTTAGTACAGTTCCTCCCAGTGTCGTGACCCCAACCATAACATTATTTTCACTGCTACTTCATAACTGAAATTTTTCTACTAGTATGAATTGTAATGTAAATGTGTTTTCTGATGGTCTTAGATTACCCCTGTGAAAGGGTCGTTTGACCTTGAAATGCGATTGTGACCCACAGGTTAGAACCACTGGTCTACAACGCTCTGTTAAGTGAGTGTACTTAATATAGCACTATGCTAAGTGCTCTAGGAGCATACATAGTTCACTGGCAGGGCATTTGCTTAGCATGCACCAGAACCTGGATTCCATCCCTAGAACTGCCAGGGAACGAAACTTCATTGTTTGAATTCTGGTATTCTGAAATTGGGCAGAAGATTTCACCAAACCCTGTCTTAATAGCATTACTTTTATTTTTGTTAGTATTGTTAAGTCGACCCCCAAATAAGCAATAAAACCCAATATACTTGTTTAGTTTTCTGTGCATATCCATGTATAGATTGAGATATTTTTAGCGAATCTGAGTACACATCATGGCCAAGTTCATATAAGCTACATGGACAAAAAAATGAAGCTACAGTACCTTGATGAGCTAGAAGCATACATTCTGTCAAGGAGGGAGGGCAGCAAGCCAGCCTCCACCCTCCACTGTTGAGCTTAGGAGCAATGAGAAGGGCTTGGTCTGATTTTCTGTTTTAATGGTTCCTGTGACATAAGGGACCAGTGTAACACAACGGGGGTCCCAGGAATCAACCTTGGGTCATCAGGGTTAGTAGCGAGTAGCAAGTAGCAAGTCCCTTTACTTACCTAGCCATCTTGCCTGCTCAAGTCTTAGTTGTTAAAACATAAGGGAAGGACTGTGTGATTAAGGAGTCATGTGACCAAGACTACAGACCATCCATAGACATTCAATACCGCCTAGGAATAGGTGTATCAGAGTGATTGAAAACGAGGCTGTAAGTTGGAGAAGCGCCCGGAAAGATCCAAGGCCCACAGAGGAGCATCTGGGATGCTACAGGGAGATGTGCAGCAGCAGGAGCTTTGGGGATTTTTTGCAGAACTATGTCGTGGATGGAGATATCATTCTGGGGCAGACTAGAGTTGAGAAGGCTAAAGTTGAGAAGCTGGTTCAGTACCTCGGTTCTGGGGTCAGTCATAAAAGGACCAGTAGGGGATGCTACAGGCAGAAGTGGATGCAGCCGCTGACCTTGGGAAGGCTGAAAGCAGATGAAATTAAGGAGCAGAGAGTATGCAAAGAGGAAGCGAGTGGGCTTTTGTTGTGGTTCCAATGCCCAGAGCTCACCTGCACAGAGCATCTACCTTCTGCCAGCCTTTCTCAACGAATTAAATGGAGGCTCTCGTCTAACCCTAGAGAGGGTCCCAAGGCCACAGAGGGAGGAAACGGCAGACTCAGGGTTAGAGTCGAGTTCTCTACAACTCCCAAGTCCACCCTTGGAAACAGAAGGTGCTTCTATTCCTGATGCTTGAGGACTTAGAACCAGATAGTCCTATATGAGGTCATTTCCTTTTCAATTAAATTAGAGCTCCACATAACACATATATGGAGTATATTTATAAAAATGTGCAGCACATGGAAATGAAGCAGCTGGGCTAAATAGCCTTGGGTTCAATCCCCAGTACCATAATGTATATTTATAAATGCATATATGTGTATGATTATAATTATTAGTTTTAAAAATAATTTGCATAACTTTTTTTTTCTGCCACAGTGGCCGGTGTGTATCACCATGGAAAGAGATATTTTTCATTTTTTGTCAGAGACAAAGCTTTGCTGATGGCTGTGGGAAAACTTCTGATTAAAAGTGCCAGCAGCTTCTTTGTGACCTGACATGTCTTCAGCGATGTGTTTCCCGTAGGTGGATGGTGAATGAGCTAGCTTTACTACAGCCTTGCCTGGTGGCTGATGCACTTCCCCTTTAGGTGTACTGATCCTCTTTCTGGAAGCTGCTTTGTTAGCAACCATAAATAATACTTACCATAAATAACTCTTTCTGAAGTTCAGCTTCAGAACAACCTGAAATGAAGACAGACACCCCTTGGGTGTCTTTCGTTACCTGGGTGATCAGAAGGGAAGGAGGGTCATTTCAATCTGAAACAGACTCTAGTCTGAGTGGAAAAGCTGAAAGTCATGAATGTATAAACTAAGTTGAAGCAAAAGTATTTATCTGGGGTATAGAAAGGCATATGCTTGTCTAGTGAAAAGGTGCTTGTTGCTCAAGGCTGACAGCCTGAGTTTATCCCCTACATTATGCACACAGCACACAAACATAAACCATTTTTTTTTTAATTTAAAAAGTTATCTGGAGTCGGAGGACAGTGACCTGCCCTGCAGGGAGCGCCATCTTGGCTCCGGGACTCCGCCGAGCTTAGTCTCTACAGGTCAGAGTGGGGACCACGGGGGTAGACGGCTTCTGGGACAGGCAGGAGCCACAGAGCCGCTGAGGCAGCACCCTTTTGGGGCCGCAGACTTCCGGCACCCTCCCAGCCGGAGGACAGAGACCTGCCCTGCAGAGAGTGCCATCTTGGCTCCGGGACTCCGCCGAACTTAGTCTACAGGTTAGAGTGAGGACCACAGAGGCAGACAGCTTCTGGGACAGGCGGGAGCCACAGAGCCGCTGAGGCAGCACCCTTTTGGGGCCGCAGACATCCGGCACCCTCCCAGTCGGAGGACAGTGACCTGCCTGCAGGGAACGCCATCTTGGCTCCGGGACTCCGCCGAGCTTAGTCTCTACAGGTCAGAGTGGGGACCACGGGGGCAGACGGCTTCTGGGACAGGCGGGAGCCACAGAGCTGCTGAGGCAGCACCCTTTAGGGGCCGCAGTCATCCGGCACCCTCCCAGTCGGAGGACAGTGACCTGCCCTGCAGGGAGCGCCATCTTGGCTCCGGGATTCCGCCGAACTTAGTCTGTACAGGTCAGAGTGAGGACCACAGAGGCAGACAGCTTCTGGGACAGGCGGGAGCCACAGAACCGCGGAGGCAGCACCCTTTTGGGGCCGCAGACATCCGACACCCTCCCAGCCGGAGAACAGTGACCTGCCCTGCAGGGAGCGCCATCTTGGCTCCGGGACTCCTCCGAACTTAGTCTGTACAGGTCTGCTGACAGAGGATACTCAGAATCCCCAGAAGAACAACCTCTGAACAGAGACAACTATAACAACTCCAGAGATTACCAGATGGCGAGAGGTAAAGGTAAGAATCTTACTAACAGAAACCAAGACCACTCACCATCATCAGGACCCAGCACTCCCACTTCGCCCAGTCCAGGGCACCCCAACACACCTGAAAAACTAGACCTGGATTTAAAAGCATATCTCATGATGATGGTAGAGGACATCAAGAAGGACTTTAAAGAACTACAGGAGAACATGGCTAAAGAGTTACAAGTCCTTAAAGAAAAACAGGAAAACACAACCAAACTGGTAGAAGTCCTTAAAGAGAAACAGGAAAACACATCCAATCAGATGATGGAAATGAACAAAACCATACTAGACCTAAAAAGGGAAGTAGACACAATAAAGAAAACACAAAATGAGGCAACACTGGAGATAGAAACCCTAGGAAAGAAATCTGGAACCATAGATGCAAGCATCAGCAACAGAATACAAGAGATGGAAGAGAGAATCTCAGGTGCAGAAGATTCCATAGAGAACATGGGCACAACAATCAAGGAAAATGGAAAATGCAAAAAGACCCTAACTCAAAACATCCAGGAAATACAGGACACAATGAGAAGACCAAACCTACGGATAATAGGAGTGGATGAGAATGAAGATTTTCAACTCAAAGAACCTGCAAACATCTTCAACAAAATTATAGAAGAAAACTTCCCAAATCTAAAGAAAGAGATGCCCATGAACATACAAGAAGCCTACAGAACTCCAAATAGGCTGGACCAGAAAAGAAATACCTCCCGACACATAATAATCAGAACAACAAATGCACTAAATAAAGATAGAATACTAAAAGCAGTAAGAGAAAAAGGCCAAGTAACATATAAAGGCAAGCCTATCAGAATTACACCAGATTTTTCACCAGAGACTATGAAAGCTAGAAGATCCTGGACAGATGTTATACAGACACTAAAAGAACACAAATTCCAGCCCAAGCTACTATACCCAGCCAAACTCTCAATTAACATAGATGGAGAAACCAAAGTATTCCACGACAAAGCCAAATTCACACATTATCTCTCCACGAATCCAGCCCTTCAAAGGATAATAACAGAAAAAAACCAATACAAGGACAGGAACCACGCCCTAGAAACAACAAGAAGGTAATCCCTCAACAAACCTAAAAGAAGACAGCCACAAGAACAGAATGCCAACTTTAACAACAAAAATAACAGGAAACAACAATTACTTTTCCTTAATATCTCTTAATATCAATGGACTCAACTCCCCGATAAAAAGACATAGACTAACAAACTGGCTACACAAACAAGACCCAACATTTTGCTGCTTACAAGAAACTCATCTCAGAGAAAAAGATAGACACTACCTCAGAATGAAAGGCTGGAAAACAATTTTCCAAGCAAATGGTCTGAAGAAACAAGCTGGAGTAGCCATTCTAATATCAGATAAGATTGACTTCCAACCCAAAGTCATCAAAAAAGACAGGGAGGGGCACTTCATACTCATCAAAGGTAAAATCCTCCAAGAGGAACTATCAATCCTGAATATCTATGCTCCAAATACAAAGGCAGCCTCATTCATTAAAGAAACTTTAGTAAAGCTCAAAGCACACATTGCACCTCATACAATAATAGTGGGAGACTTCAACACACCACTTTCACCAATGGACAGATCATGGAAACAGAAACTAAACAGGGACACAGTGAAACTAACAGAAGTTATGGATCAAATGGATCTGGCAGATATCTACAGAACATTTTACCCTAAAACAAAAGGATACACCTTCTTCTCAGCACCTCATGGTACCTTCTCCAAAATTGACCACGTAATTGGGCACAAAACAGGACTCAACAGATACAAAAACATTGAAATTGTCCCATGCATCCTATCAGATCACCATGGACTAAGGCTGATCTTCAATAACAAAATAAATAATAGAAAGCCAACCTTCACGTGGAAACTGAACAACACTCTTCTCAATGATACCTTGGTCAAGGAAGGAATAAAGAAAGAAATTAAGGACTTTTTAGAGTTCAATGAAAATGAAGCCACAACATACCCAAACTTATGGGACGCAATGAAAGCATTTCTAAGAGGAAAACTCATAGCTCTGAGTGCCTCCAAAAGGAAACTAGAAAGAGCACACATTAGCAGCTTGACAACACACCTAAAAGCACTAGAACAAAAGGAAGCAAATTCACCCAAGAGGAGTAGACGGCAGGAAATAATCAAACTCAGGGGTGAAATCAACCAAGTGGAAACAAGAAAAACTATTCAAAGAATCAACCAATCAAGGAGCTGGTTCTTTGAGAAAATCAACAAGATAGATAAACCCTTAGCCAGACTCACTAGAGGGCACAGGGAAAGCATCCTAATTAACAAAATCAGAAATGAAAAAGGAGACATAACAACAGATCCTGAAGACATCCAAAACACCATCAGATCCTTCTACCAAAGGCTATACTCAACAAAACTGGAGAACCTGGATGAAATGGAGAAGTTCCTAGACAGATACCAGGTACCAAAGTTGAATCAAGATCAGGTTAATGATCTAAACAGCCCTATATCCCCCAAAGAAATAGAAGCAGTCATTAATAGTCTCCCAACCAAAAAAAGCCCAGGACCAGATGGGTTTAGTGCAGAGTTCTATCAGACCTTCAAAGAGGATCTAATCCCAGTTCTTCACAAACTATTCCACAAAATAGAAACAGAAGGTACTCTACCCAACTCATTCTATGAAGCCACAATTACTCTGATACCTAAACCACAAAAAGACCCAACAAAGATAGAAAACTTCAGACCAATATCCCTTATGAATATTGATGCAAAAATCCTCAATAAAATTCTTGCTAACCGAATCCAAGAACACATCAAAACAATCATCCATCCTGACCAAGTAGGTTTCATCCCAGGGATGCAGGGATGGTTCAATATACGGAAATCCATCAACGTAATCCAGTATATAAACAAACTCAAAGACAAAAACCACATGGTCATCTCGTTAGATGCGGAAAAAGCATTTGACAAGATCCAACACCCATTCATGATAAAAGTCTTGGAAAGATCAGGAATTCAAGGCCCATACCTAAACATGATAAAAGCAATCTACAGCAAACCAGTAGCCAACATCAAAGTAAATGGTCAGAAGCTTGAAGCAATCCCTCTAAAATCAGGGACTAGACAAGGCTGTCCACTTTCTCCATACCTATTCAACATTGTACTTGAAGTCCTAGCCAGAGCAATTCGACAACAAAAGGAGATCAAAGGGATACAAATTGGAAAAGATGAAGTCAAAATATCACTTTTTGCAGATGATATGATAGTATATATAAGTGACCCTAAAAATTCCACCAGAGAACTCCTAAGCCTGATAAACAGCTTCGGTGAAGTAGCTGGATATAAAATTAACTCAAACAAATCAATGGCCTTTCTCTACACAAAGAATAAACAGGCTGAGAAAGAAATTAGGGAAACAACACCCTTCTCAATAGTCACAAATAATATAAAATATCTTGGCGTGACTCTAACTAAGGAAGTGAAAGATCTGTATAATAAAAACTTCAAATCTCTGAAGAAAGAAATTATAGAAGATCTCAGAAGATGGAAAGATCTCCCATGCTCATGGATTGGCAGGATCAACATTGTAAAAATGGCTATCTTGCCAAAAGCAATCTACAGATTCAATGCAATCCCCATCAAAATTCCAACTCAATTCTTCAACGAATTAGAAAGTGCAATCTGCAAATTCATCTGGAATAACAAAAAACCTAGGATAGCAAAAACTCTTCTCAAGGATAAAAGAACCTCTGGTGGAATCACCATGCCGGACCTAAAGCTCTACTACAGAGCAATTGTGATAAAAACTGCATGGTACTGGTATAGTGACAGACAAATAGACCAATGGAATAGAATTGAAGACCCAGAAATGAACCCACACACCTACGGTCACTTGATCTTCGACAAGGGAGCTAAAAACATCCAGTGGAAGAAAGACAGCATTTTCAACAAATGGTGCTGGCACAACTGGTTGTTAACATGTAGAAGAATGCGAATCGATCCATTCCTATCTCCTTGTACTAAGGTCAAGTCTAAGTGGATCAAGGAACTTCACATAAAACCAGAGACACTGAAACTTATAGAGGAGAAAGTGGGGAAAAGCCTTGAAGATATGGGCACAGGGGAAAAATTCCTGAATAGAACAGTAATGGCTTGTGCTGTAAGATCGAGAATTGACAAGTGGGACCTCATGAAACTACAAAGCTTCTGCAAGGCTAAAGACACCATCAATAAGACAAAAAAACCACCAACAGATTGGGAAAGGATCTTCACCTATCCTAAATCAGATAAGGGACTAATATCCAATATATATAAAGAACTCAAGAAGGTGGACTCCAGA
This sequence comes from Mus caroli, assembly GCF_978045245.1. Taxonomy (NCBI): domain Eukaryota; kingdom Metazoa; phylum Chordata; class Mammalia; order Rodentia; family Muridae; genus Mus; species Mus caroli. The sequence continues at coordinate 178,561,139 of NW_028227257.1, read as the reverse complement.
AAGTCAAATAACCCCATTAAAAAATGGGGCTCAGAACTGAACAAAGAATTCTCGCCTGAGGAATACCGAATGGCAGAGAAACACCTGAAAAAATGTTCAACATCCTTAATCATCAGGGAAATGCAAATCAAAACAACCCTGAGATTCCACCTCACACCAGTCAGAATGGCTAAGATCAAAAATTCAGGTGACAGCAGTTGCTGGCGAGGATGTGGAGAAAGAGGAACACTCCTACATTGTTGGTGGGATTGCAAGCTTGTACAACCACTCTGGAAATCAGTCTGGCGGTTCCTCAGAAAATTGGACATAGTACTACCGGAGGATCCAGCAATACCTCTCCTGGGCATATATCCAGAAGATGTCCCAACCGGTAAAAAGGACACATGTTCCACTATGTTCATAGCAGCCCTATTTATAATAGCCAGAAGCTGGAAAGAACCCAGATGTCCCTCAACAGAGGAATGGATACAGAAATTATGGTACATTTACACAATGGAGTACTACTCAGCTATTAAAAAGAATGAATTTATGAAATTCCTAGCCAAATGGATGGACCTGGAGGGCATCATCTTGAGTGAAGTAACACAATCACAAAAGAACTCACACAATATGTATTCACTGATAAGTGGATATTAGCCCAAAACTTAGGATACCCAAGATTTAAGATACAATTTGCTAAACGCATGAAACTCAAGAAGAATGAAGACCAAAGTGTGGACACTGTGCACCTTCTCAGAATTGGGAACAAAACACCCAGGGAAGGAGTTACAGAGACAAAGTTCGTAGCGGTGATGAAAGGATGGACCATTTAGAGACTGCCGTACCCAGGGATCCATCCCATAATCAACTTCTAAACGCTGACACCATTGCATACACTAGCAAGATTTTGCTGAAAGGACCCAAATATAGCTGTCTCTTGTGAGACGATGCTGGGGCCTAGCAAACACAGGAGTGGATGTTCACAGTCAGCTATTGGATGTATCACAGGGCTCCCAATGGAGAAGCTAGAGTAAGTACCCAAGGAGCTAAAGGGATCTGCAACCCTATTGTTGGAACAACATGATGTACTAACTAGAACCCCGGAGCTCTTGTCTCTAGCTGCATATGTATCGAAAGATGGCCTAGTCAGCCATCAATGGAAAGAGAGGCCCATTGGACTTGCAAACTTTATATGCCCCAATATAGGGGAATGCCAGGGCCAAAAGAATGGGAATGGGTGGATAGGGAAGTGGGGGGGGCGCTATGGGGGACTTTTGGGATAGCATTGGAAACGTAATTGAGGAAAATATGTAATAAAAATATTAAAAAAAAAAAAGTTATCTGACCACTGGACATGGTTGGTTGTCTATGCCTTAAATCCCAGCACTGGGGAGGCAGAGGCAGGTGGATCTCTGTGAGTTCCAGGTCAGCCTGGTCTCCAAAGTGGGTTCCAGGACAGCCAATGAAGGCAGCTACACAGAGAAACCCTGTCTCAAAACCAAAAATAAAAACCCAAAACTAACCAACCAACCAAAAAAAAAAAAAAAAAAAACCAAAAAAAAAATGAAAGAAAAAGAAAAGTTATCTGAAAACTATAAGTGATATTAACTAGACTTCGACTCTTCTTCCCCCTCCTCTTCCTTCTTCTCTTTTGAACTAGTGTCTCACTCTGTAGATCTGGCTTAGAGCTCACTATGTAGACCAGAATGGCTTTGAACTCATGGAGATCTCTCTGCCTTTACCTTTGCCTCCCAAGTGCTGGAATTAAAGGCATGCACTACCATGCTTGGTTTCAACATCTTTTGTGTGTGTCCTTTTCCTGTTTCATGCTTGAAATCAAGGTAAAAAGCTTACAACTGGAACATGTCCTATAGTTGGGAGTCATAATGTTCCATTACTCGTTGTCTGTCTCACAGGTGAAGCCTCTCATAATTGGTGGAAGCACATACAGATCGTGGAGTGCGGAAATGCTTCTGTTTATTGCTTTAGCTGAAAGTTGCTGAGATGTCCCTCTGTGGAAACTCAGCACTGGCCCTAGGACCTGCAGATGAATGGACAACCCCTTAAATTGTTTGCATTCTAGAGGGAGAGATAGATGTAGAAACTGGCAATATCAGCAGAGTATGAGAAGGCTAAGGTCTGGAGGCCTTACAAACTCGAGAGGGGCCTTGGGAAGATTGGGAGGTAGGGCAGCTGGTAGAAGATTGGTAGACAGGTTTCCACCTCCCACTGCATCCTTCCCATATGGCTGGTAGTGCTTTATCCTGTGTCATCTTGGGACTGTAGATAGAATAAGAAAAGAAACGCTAAAGTGGTTAAGGTCTTTAGAGTACTTTTCATGTTTGAGAGAGTATATAGCATTTTTTTTTTATCTAGTTCTCCGTGTGTGTGTGTGTGTGTGTGTGTGTGTGTGTGGTGTAACCAGTCTGACACAGAAGAGGGAATATTTGTAGCTAGGAAATCATGCCTTAGTGAATTGTAACTAAAATAAGTCAATTATGTAAAAATGCAGGATAATATGGTCCATCTTAGAATGACCATTGCATTTTGGAACAAGCTTGTTTTGCAGTCAGACATAGAACAGCAACCAAGCCATCCCTGCAGTCTCACAATGGCCCAAGGAAAGATGCATAGACTTGGGCAGTCATCGTTTATCAGGGCATAGACCTTGGCTTTGCTGCCTTTGAGACAGCTATCTTCCTTTGTCCTCTTTATCCAAAACACAGTCTTGATATAAATTTTGAAGAGCCAAGTGTGTAAGTTAGAATGTCTGTCTCATCATAGACTCTGGGAATTAGTTGTCAGAGTTGGACAGACCAAGCCAGATGCTCTCCATTAAAAAATTATAAATAGGGACTAGGGGAATGCCTTAGTAAAGTGCTGGCTGCTTCAGCATCAAGAGTTGAGCTTAATCCACAGGCATGGTGGTGCTTGAAAGAAAGATGAAATTTCAAGATCTGTAAGTCATATAAAGTACTCAGAAATTGCTGGTTGTTTGTGAGCCTAGAGGCTGCCTGGGGCTGAGAAAAAAAGAAAAACAAACCCGGGTATGCCCCGTAGTTAAAACATTCCTGGGAACATCTTGACCATAAGATAAAGAGGAATGTGAGGACATAACAGGGCTATCTGAACTGAGTCAACAACTCACAGAACTCTGACACCCTGCACGTACATGTAATTTTTCTGCTGATGTTTGAATAAGCCAATAGTGTGTCGCTATGCTGAATTCCACACCCCTTACCCCATAAAAACCCCTAGCTTCCGAGCCTCGTGGCTGACATCCGTTATCTCCTATGTGGGATGCATGTCATTAAACTCTGTCATTAAACTGCCTCATGTGATTGCAGCAAGATGGATTCTTGTGTTTCTTTGGGTGCTCTCTCACTCCCGAGACTAGAGTAGAGTCCCTGAAAGGGGGTCTGTACTGGCTATTTTTGTGTCAACTTGACACAGCTGGAGTTATCACAGAGAAAGGAGCTTCAGTTGAGGAAATGCCTCCATGAGATCCAACTGTAAGGCATTTTCTCAATTAGTGATCAAGGGGGAAAGGCCCCTTGTGGGTGGGACTATCCCTGGGCTGGTAGTCTTGGGTTCTATAAGAGAGTAGGCTGAGCAAGCCAGGGGAGGCAAGCCAGTAAAGAACATCCCTCCATGGCCTCTGCATCAGCTCCTGCTTTCTGACCTGCTTGAGTTCCAGTCCTGACTTCCTTTGGTGATGAACAGCAGTATGGAAGTGTAAGCTGAATAAACCCTTTCCTCCCCAACTTGCTTCTTGGTCATGATGTTTGTGCAGGAATAGAAACCCTGACTAAGACAGGGTCTTACAGTGCTCACAGGCATGATGATGCTCACAGGCATGGTGGTGCTCACAGGCATGGTGGTGCTCACAGGCATGGTGGTGCTCACAGGCATGGTGGTGCTCACAGGCGTGATGATGCTCACTTATAATCCCAGTGATGGAAAGGGAGAGACAGGTGGGTCCCTGGGGTTAGTGTGGTCATCACGTTCCAGGCTAGTGAGAGAGCCTGTCTCAAAAAGCAAAGTAGATGCCTTGGGATGACGCCTGAGGTTTGCTTCTGGCTTTCACATACATGTTCTCACACATGTGTATGCTCTCATACATACATACATACACACCAGCATTCACGTGTGCACCCACATGTGCAGAAATACACACACACCACACATAAAGATCAGGTTGGCATGTGGGCATGTCAGCAGAGCATTTTCTTTCTGCTAATTGAAGTAGGTGGGGAGCTCAGCCCACTCTGGGCAGTGAACCTGGGCTGTAGCAAAGGTAGCTGAATGTGGGCCAGGAAACAAGCCAGTAAGTGATGTTTTCCATGGTCTCTGCTTCACTTTCTGCCTCCAGGTCCCTGACTTGAGTTATTGCCCTGCATTTCCTCAGTGATAAACTGTTACATGGAACTGTAAGCTGAAGTACACCCTTTCCTCCCCTGGTTGCTTTTTGTTACAGTCTTTTTATCTTAGTAACAAAACCTAACAAAGGCAGTACCATTGAGAGAAACGCTGTCAGTCTACATAATACTTTTTTTGGGTACAAACTAATTTGCTTGCATTCTTTTTAGAATGAGAAGGGCATCTTTTTCGAATGGGTCTGAAGAACCTTAAGCTAGCTATAAAAGCGAGTGCTCTGTCAGGGATGCTTCCTGCTGAACAAATGATTTGATGTGATCTTTAATAAACTTCCCAGTTCACACACTGAGTCATCGGCTCATGACAGCATTTTAGATATATGTATATGCCATGGTGACTTCTTCTTATCTACCTTCCTTCCCCAGCTCTCCTATGTCATTCCTGCTGGGTTCTTTCTCTCTTCTGAACCATGCCCTCTTCTGCTTGCATGTTACATATACTTCATCGCTCCATTTCTATTTCTTTCCTCCCTTTCTCTTTGTTTAGTTAACTAAATGTTTTATTAACTAATTTTGAGTTTCTTACAATGTATTTTGATCATATTTATCCCCAAGTTTTCCTCTACCTCCAACTGAGATCCACCCTCATTTCTTCTGGATTTCATGTACTCCTATATAAAAATGTATCAACTCTAATTTGTGTTGTCCTTGTATTTCTGTGCCATAGGCCATGTGGTATCTCCCATGAGCCACTCCCTTAAAAAACTACTTTCTTCTCTCCACACCATGAATTGTGCACAGCTTCTCAGATGGGGAGGTGGGGTGGTGAGGCTTATGAAGCCCTTCCCACTGCATACTAGAATGCTGACAAGCTTGATCTTGCACAGGTTGTGGCCAGGCAGCCTCAGGTGCTGTGAGTTCGTGAGTGTAGTGGTCCTTCCTGCTTTCTCTTCTCTCCTCTTTCCTTAATGCCTCTGCTTTTCCTCCCTCACCCCTATTTCTACTTTCATCACACACACACACACACACACACACACACACACACACACACACACACACACACACACACACACATGCATACTTAAAACTAAGAGCCTGAATGTGAGGGAAAACATACAGTATTTGTCTTTGTGAATTTTATTTTGCTTAATACAATGATCTCCAGTTCCATCCGCATTGCTGCAAAGGTCATGATTTTGTTCCTTCTCATGACTGATAAAACCCCAATGTGTGCATGTCCACCATGCTTTTTTATCTACTCATCCACTGATGGATATTTCAGCTGCTTCCTTTTGCTAATGATCATGAATTTGCAGTGTGGCAATAAACACAAATGTCTGTGTGCTATGTTGATTTACTGTCTTCCAGACAGTATACCCAGAAATATTGCAGTTGGGTCATATGGTAGTCTTGCTTTTAGTTTTCTAAGGAATCTGCACAGTAGTTTCATCCGACATCCTCTTTTATCTACATCCTGGCCAGCATTACCATTTGTCTTCAGGATAGCCATCTGGCCTGGGGTGAGATGGACGCTCAAAGCAACTTCAGTGTGCATTTCTGTGGTGGTCAAGGGTGTCAAGTACTTTTTCAAGTCCTTATTTTTCATTTGTATTTCTTCTTTTGAAAACTGTCTCTTCAGCTCGTTGGCTAATTTGTTGATTGGATGACTTGGGTTTTGGAGCTTTATTTTTATGATTATTCATATATTCTAGGTATGAACTCTCCTGACATATTTTTTGAATTGAAAGCAAATTAGAAACTCACACAATCACTGTAAGTTGTCTAATTTCATTTTATGTACTGAGCAAGACAACCATCTTTCACTTCCTCAGACACAGAATATGTTTGAACGAGATAGAGCAGGTCCCATCCCGTTCCATTTAAGCACTGGTAATTTTTCATGCCAGGCATCTCCTTTCAAAAGCTGTTGAGCATAGCATGGCTTGTGCATGATATACCTATACACTCAGTCAGGAATTTTCTAAGTCAGATATTCAGTTGCATGCCAACTGGAAAAAAAGAGAAACAGCTTCTTGGCTCCTCTCAGGATGAAGTAAAATGAATGGTCCTCATAAAACCATGAAATTTACACTGCACAGCTTTGGCTCTTGGAAATCTTCCATAGAAGACTCCAGAGGCCAGCAAATCTGCAGAACTCTCAGACCCTGTAGAGCTGAAGGGAATGCACACTCCAAACCAGGAAAGAAGGCACAAGTGTATGATTTAATAAAAACTGAAAGCACTGCTTTCAAGCAAGGTTACCACTGCTTAACAACTCAGTTTAAAATGATACCCATTCCAACCAAGAGTGTCATGTCAGAGGGAGAGAGGTATAGAGGAAGAGGTTTTCCTCTGTTTGAGTAGCACCTATTTCCAGTTATACAGTGAGAATCTAGTGTCTCTTTCTGACTCATTAGTACTCTTTCTTCATTATTTTTTAAAGACAGGGTCTTGTATAGCCCTATGCTGGTCTTGAATTCCTAACTTAGCCAAGGATGACCTTGAACTCGTGATTCTCCTTCCTGCACCTCTATGGTACTAAGATCTCAGCTTTGTGCTTCCAGACCAGGTTTATGAGCTATTGGGCCCTGGACAGAGGCCTTCATGCATGCTGGGAAAGTACTCTGACAACTGAGTCATGTCCTTGACGAACTCTAACCCCAACTTTTACAGAGTAACTATAAGTTTCATAGGCAATGCTCTTGACCATCTAACCAAAGAACTACCAAGGCGATTGTAATTGACAAGACTCCGACCCAAGAATATCTGCATCTGTTTAGCTGGAATTCCTGTCTTCTTCATTATATAACCTGGGGTCATGCATGCTTCAGCTGAAACCCTCTTTGTTCCACCACCACACTTGCTGAATATGCTGGAAACTTGAATACGTCCTATGCTCCAGGAGCCACAGGGGGCAGCTGAATGAATGTGCTGTATCCATCATGGGAAACTGGAGAGGATTTTTTTCCAGCTAAGGACTCTGTTAACCTGATCTGAACTGTTGTTCATTTTCCACTCGCTGCTCTTCCTTTCCAAAGAAAATACAACTTGTTGACTTAACACTTTTTCCAATATGCTCTCAATGCAGTTGGTTTTGTAATTCTGCACCAGGGGAAGTGAGAGGCTGGAAAGTGGAGGCAGTTAGAGGAAGGGAAGCCTCCACCAGAGCCACTAAGCCTGAGACAGGAGGTGTGGACAGTCTCATTCTGGAAATCCAGTGTGTGTCTACCATGTTTAGTTAAATGGAGAATGACAGTTCAGTTGGAACCTAAGCCACAGGTGTTATTTGATTGTCTGTTGTAAGTAGAAATTCCTCCTCAGATGCTGCCTGCCTGGGGGAAAAATCAGGCCATGTAACTTAAAGTTTCAAATCTTGGGCTGAGGATATAGGTCAGTTGGTATAGTGATAACCTCTCAAGTACGAGGACTTGAGTTCAATCCCCAAGACCCACTTAAAAATGCTGAGTATGCAAGAAGAACGAAGACCAAAGTGTGGACACTTTGCCCCTTCTTAGAATTGGGAACAAAACACCCATGGAAGGAGTTACAGAGACAAAGTTTGGAGCTGAGACGAAAGGATGGACCATCTAGGGACTACCATATCCGGGGATCCAAAACACTGACACCATTGCATACACTAGCAAGATTTTGCTGAAAGGACCCTGATATAGCTGTCTCTTGTGAGACTATGCCGGGGCCTAGAAAACATAGAAGTGGATACTCACAGTCAGCTATTGGATGGATCACAGGGCCCCCAATGGAGGAGCTAGAGAAAGTACCCAAGGAGCTAAAGGGATCTGCAATCCTATAGGTGGAACAACAATATGAACTAACCAGTACCCCCCTGGAGCTCGTGTCTTTAGCTGCATATGAATCAGAAGATGGCCTAGTCAGCCATCAGTGGAAAGAGAGACCCATTGGTCATGCAAACTTTATCTGCCTCAGTACAGGGGACCGCCAGGGCCAAGAAGTGGGAGTGGGTGGGTCGGGGATGGGAGGAGGGTATGGGGGATTTTGGGGATAGCATCGGAAATGTAAATGAAATAAATACCCAATTAAAAAAAGTTAAAAAAAAAATGCTGAGTATGGTTGTGCAAGTGAAATCCCAGGCTGGGGGAGGTGGAAACAGGAGGATCCCTGTGGCTTGCTAGCAGTCCTGCCAAAAATTTTGGTGAACCCCAGGTACAGTGAGATACTCTTGAGTCAAAGGAGGTAGGCTCTGTTCCTAAGCATGAGCACAGATCTGTGTATACATATACTAATGAATGAATACATAGGGAAACACATCAAATCCTCAAAAAACCCAACCAACCAACCAAAAAATGGTAGGAGGAATCTGGGTTCCCTTTAACTTATTGACAATCAAGAGTCATGCACTCTATCCATGTGACAAGGCACCATGACCAAGGCAACTTGTAAAAGAAAGCCTTTGACTGGGGGCTTGCTTACAGTTTCAGAGGGCAAGCCCATGATCATCACGGTTGGGAGCATGGCATTAGGCAGGAATGGTGCTGGAACAGTGGTTGGCAGCTAACTGTGATCCACAGCCACAGGGGAGAGACAGAGCTAACTGGAAGTGAAATCTCAAAGCTAGCTTTCAGTGACACACCTCCTCCTCTAAAGCCATGCTGTATGTGTGTGCATGTACACACACACACACACACACACACACACACGACCTATATATAAGGCCTCCTAGTCCTTCATAAGCAGTACCACTAACTGTGGACCAAACATTCAAACATATGAGCCTATGGGGACCTTCTTATTTCAACCACCACAAACTACAATTTGTAAGTCACAAACTGACTTTACAAGGAGGTGCTATTTTTGACAAAACCAATGCATACCTTTATGAATATGATAGTTTACTTTATGTTTCATATGTAGGCACATGGGATAAGCATTTGTATGTGTGTGCCCATATGTGTCATTGCACATGTATGCATGAGCATTAGGAGGCCCCAGGTTCACGTCCGGAATCCTTCCTGTTGTTCTGTGCCTTATTCCTTGAGGCAGGTCTATTAGTCAAACCCAGAACTTACTCACACAGGCTGGTCCAACTAGCCAGTTTGTTCTGTGGGTCCCCTACTTCGTGGGATTCTGTTTTGTGAATGTTATAAGTGGGCTATCATGTTCACCCAATATTTTCATGGGTTCTGGGGATGCAAACCCCAGTCTTATGGTTCTGAGGATCAAACTAATGCCTCAAACATGCTAGACAAATATTCTATCTCCCAGTCCCACCTCCAGCATCTTAATAACATATGTATTTTAAAATTTATTTTTATTTTATGTGTATATATTAATCTTTTGTTTTTGTTTGTGCACTATGTATACACATTGCTTTTGGAGGCCAGAAGAGGGCATTGAATTCCCAGGAAATGGAGCAACATATAGCTGTTAGCTGCCATGTTGGTGCTGGGAGTCAAACCCAGCTCTTAACTGCTGTGCCATCTCTCTAGTGCTTTTATAATATTTTTGAATATATGAAAAGACGAATCAGCCAATAGACCAATATCAAGGGGCAGACTTATGATACAGAACTTATTTGTATATATTCTTACTATTTAGTCTTTATTCAATACTGCCAATGTCTTTGTGATTTATTCCTTTTTCTAGAAATTCATGGAAATAATTTAAGCTTGTGTAGAAGGGGTAGAAGTCAAGATAATTTTTCTCTGGAAGAATCAACTGCATGTCCACCAGGCTTAAGATGGAAGACTAAGAAAATTTCCTTCTTAAGTGAACTTAGTTAGAAGAAAATGTGCTTTTCAACTCCCTAGTCAATTTGTCTATTTCATTGCAATTTGTTGCCTGATATAAACTATGCTTTGGTTTTTCTGTATGAGTATAGTAGCTTGTATGATCCCAAGACTGTTTCAGAAAGAGCAACTACTTGCATAGACCTTTAAACATTTCAGGAAAAACACACAACAGAAACAGAAGAAAACAGGGGCCATGTTTTCCTCATGATTTTAATAGAAGGCCAAGAAGCACAGGCAGCTACTGATCACATTAGCAAGGCTCTGAGCTATTTGAGGGACACAGGGTCAATTCTAGGAGTGCTTTTACCATTTTCTCACATAATTCTGGACTTCCAACATTCTGAATTCCCTGCCCCCTGATTTTAAGAGAACTTGATGCCCATAAGATGTGTTTGGCTAATCTGATTGAAGTATGAAATAAATACTCTTGTACTTACACATACTACTTTCTAAAATTGAAGACTAGTCACTCAAGGGCTTCTGTTAAGCTAAGGGTCAGTATTCAGAACCCATTATACTGCAACTATTTATTCGGCCCACTAAGGATCATTTAGTGTATACTGAAGTCCATGATGTTTGCATCTGCTCTGAACAGGTACAGAGGTTTGTCCTTCTTGGTATCCCCTAAGAGTAAATACAGCAACTATTTATATAGCTTTGATTTCCTTTTATTTCCATTATTTTTTCTGTTGCTTTCTTTTTCTTTATTCCTTTGTTTATTTTTCTCTTTCCATCTTCTTTTCCCCTCCTTCCTTTATTCCCCTCCTCTGTTTTTTCTATTTCCTCTCCCCCAAATTTGTCTCTTCTTTCTTTTTGTGACAGAGTCTGGCTATGTAATCTGGGCTGCTTTCAAACTTGGTATCCTCTTCTCTCAACTTCCAAAGTGCTGAGACTCCAGGCATGTGCTACCATACTAGACTTTCATAGATCTACACTGTGCTCAGTAATACGTAACCACATAAGACTTGAAATCATCTTTATGGGTGGATTGAGTAGATTATGTGCACATATTACGTCCATTAAATAAAGCACTTGAACATCTTGGATTTTGGTGTCTATGGATACAGAAGGATGCCTGTAATAGGAAAAAGTGGTTTGACTCAGCAAAAACAAATAGTTTCAAACAAAACTATCAATATGTCATTTCTTCTGTGCTTTCAGTAATTGGTGTCAAGTCTAACTTTGAGGTTTTAAAGTTTGTGTTCGTTCCCCACGTCCTTGGAATGAGCAGGGCAGCACTTGGTGTTAGGCACTAGGACCAGGGCAGCACTTGGTGTTAGGCACTAGGACACTGACTCTGAGGAACAAAGGGTGGCTTCGCCTTTGAGTTGTTGTTACCAGGCCAGCAGTCAGGCAAAGAACAGCCACAATAAAAAGCAGTCAAATGGCACTTATCTCTGCAGTTGGGGCAAAAGGCATTTATATGGTTGTAAGCATTTTTTTCCTTCTCTTCCAGTGAATTTTCCATGACCTTGAGTTTGATTATACATCGGAGTCTTATCACAGCCTAACTTTATTACTCTCACCTCTGTTTGTTTGTTTTTTTTTTTTCCAACTTCTTGTTTGGGTTAGTATCAAAAATCCATGTTTTCTTGCAACATTCACAACGCAGTTACTATAACCAGTGCTCCAATCTAAAGAGACTTTCTGCCCTAATCCACATTCAGTTGCTGCAAACTACCGCCTAAGACTGAGTAGTTTATTTTAAACTGCATTTATTTCTTGTAGTGCTAGAGACTGGAAAGTCAAGGGTCAAGGGAACACATAGGTGACACCCTGCTCATTCACGGGGACTTCATTTGGAGTTCTGAGGTGCTGTTGTGTATCACATGGCAAACAGAACACACACAAATGCCAAATTAGTTTTTATTACTGTCTCAGTTTGAAAATAACACATGAATATATCTATCAGGGGGATGGATAGCAGAGCCCAGGTGAATTAACTTCTCAAAGGCCTTACCTGGTTTCATTTCTCTTTTTGTTGTACATGTGTGTTCTGAATGCATGTGTGTGTGTGTGTGTATGTGTGTGTTAACATATGTGTGGATATAGGTGTGTGGCATCGGATATCCTCATCAAACATGCTCCACCTTACATGTTGACACAGGGTTTTCTCACATGAATCCATACCACTGATTTAGCTAGTCTAGCTAGCCACCCTGCTCTAGGGATACCCCGTATTTAATTCCCAAGTGTCTGGGATTACAGACAAGCAACCACATCCACCTGGCACTTATGTGGCTGCTGCAGATAAAAATTCCAGTCCTTGTGCTTGTGAGGTAAGCACTTTACTCATTGAGCAATTTTCCCTGGGCCCCGACCCCATCTCTTAATACCTCAACTTCAATATGACTTTTGGTGGCAGCAGCCAAATCGTAGAAGATCCTTTTGTTTTTCAGTTCTGCATGGTCTGGATAGACCTGCTTGTCATGTACCATTAGTCCCAGGAAAACTCCCTATTGCAAGTTTTAAAGACTATCTGTTGAATGACCCACTAAGGGAGCTTTGAACTTGACTTATTTTCAAGAACACACAACTGGCAAGTCTCTGGCCTTTTCTCTCCAGCATCTTAGTAGTACTGACACCCACTGCAGGGATTCTCATGAATGGTGGGGATGCTCATGGAGCCATCTCTACGCAGTTGATTGCGGTGTTTTCACAGTAAAACTTGGCATTACTTGGGTAGGACTCAAGTCAGAAAAATTTCCACCTAATCATTCTTTTATCCAACAAATACTTAATAGTATTCAACATGTTCTCTTGAGTGGCCACATATTCTCATTGACTTAATAGGTTAGTGTTTGTAACTCAGGATTCTCTTAAGAAACAAAATCAATAGAATGTGTGTGTGTGTGTGTGTGTGTGTGTGTGTGTGTACAGAGAAAGGGATGTAGAGGTGTTTTAAAGGTTTGACTCATATACTCATTGACACTAACAAGGTCAAAATCTACAGTGCAGTTCTGCCCCCTACAAAATACCTAGCCCCTGCTGCCTAGACGCAGAGTGCTTTCTTCTTCTTTCAGAACCTTACTAATGGCTCTGAGGCCTATAATTGATTAGATGATATCCACTTAGTTTATTGACTGAGTCTTTCTTCAAGTCAACTGATGGTAGATTTTACCCTCCTCAAAAATGACCTCCCTAGCAATCCAGGATTACTGTTTGATTAAATACCTTGGTAGTATAGCCTGCCCAAGTTGACACTCAAGGAACTTGATAAAGGAAAAAGAGTCTTGGATTTTGTATCCAGAACTCCTGGGCTCTAGTCCCAAATTGCTAAATGGTTCTTAAGACCATTTCTTAAACATTCAGAGCCCAATTTTACCTTTTCTGAAAATTATTGGGGGAAGGGACAATAGACAGGAACTTTCCAAGGTAGTAACATCCCATTTGGCTTTATAGTTCTGAATCTTTTAAGTTAATTCAGTTTCCGGAATGATTTTCCTCCTATCTTAAAGAGAAAGTGCCTCCTGCTGTAGATGTGGTGCTAGGAAATTGTAACTCAGTGAGGAAGTGTTCATTGGAGAGAAGCAGATGAAAAATGAACTTTTAAGATGGCTCCCAGTGGCAGCCATCTTGAGGGGACTGATGGAGGGGTTGAAGCTGAGGACAATGCTGTAGCTTTCTTGTCTTAGAGCAACAAAGATCCCTGTGCTTGGACCCACCAGTCACTGGATCTGACTCTGTTCCTGAGAACTCTAATCTGAGACCCAACCCAGAGCGGTTACCACCATGACAGCCAGTTTTTTTCTCAAGAATTTCTCTCATATAATCTAATCTTAGCTTAGAGATAAGCTGGTGGTGAACACAACTTTGAGAAGGTCAAGCCACAAAGTCTATACGTTTGCTGACTTGGTTCAGATGGTTGGTTTCCTTTGAAATGTGTTTCCCTTCCCTTGGCAGTGAGAATGTTGTCAGATATATTAAACTGTCACTAAACTGGCTCTGAATTCATGCCTGGCCTCCGAGAGCAGAGTTGTCTCAAATCTGTAGCTAGGGATCACATCCAAGCCCTTGTATTAAGAAAAATTTTTCATGCTCCCCGGGTCTGTGTATTATCTTTGACTGAATAACTTTAAGAGAGGATAGCTAGTGAATTGTTCCAGATATGATGGGTTGTAAGAAAAATAAAGTATCCATATGGTTATTACAGACACGCAGCAGTTGTGAGGTCTGGCAAAACTCACTTGTATCTCAGATGCTCCAATTCAGATGAAATGTGATTGTTATTCAATTATAAAAAATTAAATTATACAACTCCTACTTGTTAAAAAGCTCAGTGTTGAGGCTAGCTTTATGGCATCTTCTCACAGTGGCCCCAAGATAGCACCCAGAGCTCTTTCTTCCTTCCTTCCTTCCTTCCTTCCTTCCTTCCTTCCTTCCTTCCTTCCTTCCTTCCTTCCTTCCTTCCTCCCTCCCTCCCTCCCTCCCTCTCTCTCTCTCTCTCAATTTCTTTCTTTCTTTCTCTCTCCATTTTTATTAGGTATTTACTTCATTTACATTTCAAATGCTATCCCTAAAGTCCCCTATTACCCCCTCCACACACACACCCTGCCCCCCTTACCCACCCACTCCCACTTCTTGGCCCTGGTGTTTCCCCTGTACTGGGGCATATAAAGTTTGCAAGATCAAGGGGCCTCTCTTCCCAATGATGGCCGACTAGGCCATCTTTTGCTACATATGCAGCTAGAGACACGAGCTCTGGGGGTACTGGTTAGTTCATATTGTTGTTCCACCTAATAGGGCTGCAGACCCCTTCAGCTCCTTGGATACTTTCTCTAGCTCCTCCATTGGGGGCCCTGTGTTCCATCCAATAGCTGACTGTGAGCATCCACTTCTGTGTTTGCCAGGCACTGGCATAGCCTCACAAGAGACAGCTATATCAGGGTCCTTTCAGCAAAATCTTGCTGGCGTATGCAATAGTGTTTGCATTTGGTGACTGATTATGGGATGGACCCCCGGGTGGGCAGTCCCAGAGCTCTTTCTGTTTTGTCACAGGTTCAACTGCTTTTAGGTTCCCTTCAACATGTGTGTACATGAAGAGCCTACTCTGTATATATGTGCATGTGTGTGCTCATATATTTGTGTATGTACAAGTTGATGTGTGTATAAATTGACATCTATTATTTATTACCTTTTTTACCACCTTTATGATAATGTCATACCTCTCTTTTGAATTAGATACTTTACAGTGTCAGCTTTGTACTTCCAGGATAACATTGTGTTATATAATATTTGATTTGCATGGCTAAGTTTTCTCTCATATGTGAATGAGAGAATTTATATATACATATGTATATATAAGTGTATGTGTGTGTGTCAGAGAGAGAGAGAAATATATATAGAAAGAGACAGACAGAGAGAGAGAGAGAGAGAGAGAGAGAGAGAGAGAGAGAGAGAGAGAGAGAGAAGAAAAGAAAGTGTGATGGAATATATATGTTCTGAAAACAGAAAGGGAGCTACTTAGAGGAAAGGGCCCAGCAACAGTGGTGGTAATGGTCATGGTGGTGGTGAAGGACATGGGGGAGGGGCAAATAAGAGCAAAGTATAGCATGCATGTATGGAACTGTCACAATTAAATCAATTTTTTGTATGCTAATAAAAATTAACTTAATGCAAGAGTGGGGCTGGGAAGATGACTCAGTGGATAAAGAGTTTGTTGCAAAACCATGAGGACCTGAGTTCAAATCCCCAGCATCTATATAACAGCCAGGCATGGTAGTGTGTGTGTCCATAGCCTCAGGTCTGGAGGAAGGGGTTGGAGACAGGTGAGTTCCTGGAGCCTGATGATCTGACATTCTAGCTCTAGCATGTGAGTTATATGCTCAGTGAGAGACCTTGTCCGAGAAGACAAGGTAGAGAGCAATTGAGGAAGACTCTTGACATCAACCTCTGACCTCTATGTGCATGCCCACATGTGAGAACATACCTGTGTTCACATATACACACAAATATAATGCTTAGACATTGCCAAACACATTGATCAGATCATACACAGTAACATAGATCACAGCACAAATTTGCTTCCATTAGTGTGGGTTGTTATCATATACAAAGGTAAGTGGTGTGTATATATCTGATACAAAACTCCTCTTGTTCACTGGCAATAGCTGTTAAAACAGGTATGGTTCTATTTGTTCAAAGCTTTGAGAAGCGTTGACACTTTGGTCTGCACTTGGTTTTTGGTTGTTTTGCTGTATTTTATTTAGACAGGGTCTTGCTATATAGCCCATGCTGGCATAAAATTCACAATCCTCCTGCCTCAGCCTCCTAAGTGGTGGAATTACAGGTGTGTCCCACCATTCTGGGCTCTGGTGTGTACTTTCTGGTGGATGAGAGTACAACAGATGCATTTGAGCATAGAGGAGCTAAAGCCGGGCCTCCTTCCTGCCTTCTCCCAGCTGAATGAACTTGAAGGCCACCTTTGTAAAGCCGAGTGAGGGAGACAGTGGATGAGACTCCAAAGCCAGGCAGATGAGACAGGAAAGGGGTCATAACCCTTTGTCAAGTCCCCCTCCCTCAGGTTGCAATAAAACCAGGAAAGATAGATAGATGTCTAGCTGCTCAGACCAGAGCAATGGTCGGTCTCTCTGTAAAAGCCCGTGTGTAATGGGACAGCTGGAAAACTGCAGGCTGGAAGTGATATTAATCTGAAATGGAAATTCCTCCCTCACCTAGCAAGTCTTGCAGGAGTATTTGGACATCTTGAAACTAGTTTCAAAAACATTGGGAATGCAGAGAGAGAGTCTCTGGGATGAATGTCCTCTGGACACTGGGGTCTCTTCAGTCCTGCTAACCACCTTGACTGTCTTTGGAAGTGGGCTCAGGGCAGCCTTAGGATTCATTCTGGGTGACTTACAGTCTTCTCTTAAGAATAGATCATCTTTGTCCTCTTGTCCTCTAACTCTAAGAGCCTGAGGCCAGGGCATATGATACCCAGGACCATGTCTGTAGGCAGCTGGTCATGGCCTTGAGGACTGGGCATACCCTGGGATTTCTCACTCTCCAAAGACTTCACATACAAACTCACTTCCTTACCCTTCTGTCTGGAGCACTGTCCAGTGTTGATCATTCTTCATTGATGCCATTTCCCAGCCTTAGCTGCTCAGCTCCCAAAGGGGTGGAGAGGACCGCCATGATGTTAGAGGGTGTTCAGTCAACTCCTTGCTGTAGTACCAGAGCCCTGTATGGGAGAAATTACAGAAATACTTAATGGTTTCCTAAGAATGCCTCCTATCCTTCATAGCTAAAGAAATTTCTTTAGAAATTCACATTTGAGGGTTTGTTTTGGAGCATCATCTTGTTTGGGAAGGCTGGGATGAGGTCTCTGTGTTTGGATTCTATCTCTTTCCGGGGACATTAATACAGAAGTGAAGAAGCAGATGTGCGAGACCTTTCCATACAGATGGTGCTGGTATCCTCTTCCTCCCTCTTATTACCTAGTGAGTGCCAGCAGCAGATGGGACCAGGCCCTCCCTTCACAATGTGCTGACATAGTGGTAGTGCTGGAGGCAAGACAGCAATAAATATCTGCAGAGCTTGTGTAGGCATGACGAAGCTGAGTCTAAGCCTTCTTCCTGTGCTGTCCCTGATTTCTTATCACACCCTGTGGGGCCACTAGTACACACTCAGGTATCTTTCCACCTTCAGGCCCTGCCTATCACATGCCTCCAAAGAGCCAGGATGCCTTTCCGGACACGTGTACATACTCTGTGTATGGTCCATCAGAAGCACAGTGCTAAGGAAAAGGGTGCAACTCTGGTGGCTTGGGAAAGGAACTTCTGGGTACCAAGTATGAGGATCATCATCTGGCAAGGGTAGGGAGGTTGAATGGGTACTGCCTTGAAGTCTTCTGAAGTGGGGTTCTCTCCAGCAAAGTGTTGGAGAGACACAGATGGTCTGGGTCTTAGGGCTAGATTTTAGGTCTTGCAGTTGCAGTCTCCCCAGGGCACCGTGAGTAAGGGTGGCCCACTGCTCTTTTGTATGCTGTGTTTTACACAGACCTGGATGCTCTTATGTTTGGTACATTTGTACTACTCTACAATGGGTTTCAAGGGAATTCTATTTTCATGTCTTTCCATGCTGATGAAGCTCTCAGTTTCCACTGATGTCCCAAGTCCTGGGAACTGGCTTTGGCCAGTTCTACTTTGACAAGAAGGGCCTCGGGGATCCTATCAATGGTTTTTCCTTCTGGTTTTGCCCCTATGTAGTTTTTCTACATACTTTGTCTTTATTGGGGCACTTCGCATCTGTATCTTGGAGTGCCTAGTTTGTGTGTCATGTTCCATGCCCTGGCTGTTAAAAGTATCCAGGCATGAGTCCATAATTGTGTGATCCCCTCCCCAATACAATCTGTGGTATCATAGAGGTAGTTTTGGAATCTTGTCCTATCATAGAAAGAACAAATAGGTCTCGGGGGTTAGCTCCATCTGCAGAGTGCTTTCCTTGGAAACAGGAACATTTCTTTGATTCCACAGAACCAAAACTAGAAAGTGGGATATACTGGCATGTGCCTATGATCCCAACACTGGAAAGGCTGAAATAGGTAGATCCTGGGGCTTGCTGGGCAGCCAGCCAGGCCTATTTGGAGCATTCTAGGCCAGTGAGGGACTGGTATCTCCTATGCTGCTGACTTGAACATCCCTGGAGCACACTACCAGGAGCAGAAAGTGGCCTTTGATTGTGCCTTAGTTTCCATAAAGCCCTCATGTCACTCATTGGACAGGGAAACAATGACACGTAGTATGTGGGTTTACTAAATAGATGACCTCATAGTCTAGCTTTCATCTGCAGAGTAGAATTGAACCAGGTCAAGGGATGAGGCACTGGAAGCTCAGATGCCAGGTAGCTTGAGAAGAATGGGGACCACAGGGAAATGTCAGAACGTTGATGTCAGAGGAGGTGGCAAGCAAGCAGTCCATTTGGTCACATGGGCAGGGAAAGAACTTTTCACATCAGCCACTATCCCTCTGTGTCACTCAACTTCAGCATTCTCTGACAAGCTAGCTTTCAAGCTAGCAGGCAAGGTCTGGGCTTCTGTTTCTGTCTCGTGGCATCGTTTCCTGGCTTACAACCCAAGCCATTTCACCTCAGTGATTCCTCCTTTCCCGAAGACTGGCTGGACCCAACCTTTCTCTATTTGTTTCGTCTGGTGCTAATCTCACAGTGTACTAGATAATACATGGACCTTGACCATGACATACACTTGGGATCTTTTTTTTTTTTTTTATTTTAAAAGAAAGTCACACTAGGCCCCCGGGGCATAATCAGATCTATTATTATATCCTGTTTCAAGAAAGGACAGGGGTAAAATCCAGGCCAGATGGCACTTGAGCAAGCAGGCCACCTGCTCCCACTGGGACTGTTCAGGTTTTGAGGGCCCTGGAAAGTTACCTAGGTTGCTTTGTGCTAAATCGTAGTTAAAAGCTGTCCATTTGGAAGTCTGAGTCTCAGTCAGGTGTTGTAGTCATATGAAACAAGGACAGAACCATCAGGATGCTAGAGAATTGGGTTTGGGGCTAGTATCTGGGGACACCACTTCAAACCAGGCTGCAGAATGAGCCTAGGAAGATAGCTATGTTGCCACTGAA
This sequence comes from Mus caroli, assembly GCF_978045245.1. Lineage (NCBI taxonomy): Eukaryota > Metazoa > Chordata > Mammalia > Rodentia > Muridae > Mus > Mus caroli. Next base: position 178,541,426 of record NW_028227257.1, on the reverse strand, counting down.
AGTGCACACACTGCCGCTGAATCCTTGGACTCTGCTGCCTATTATACAAGCATCTCTATTGCTGCTGGCATGGGAATACAAACTTGCTTAATGTACAGAGTTCCCAATTCTATTTACCTTAAACTGGTAGCTTCTCATTCAGTGCCAATTGATAATGGGCTAAGAATCTAACTTAGGAGTTCCAGTTAGGGCCAATGACATAAACGTGGGAAAGAATGGAAAGTTGAACTACTATTTCTTCAGCATCCTTGACCTGAGTAGGCTTTGTTGCCTTCCTGAAACCCCAAATGAGGAATCTTCTAGGCAGTGGAGAAAGGTACAAATAATAGGTCTCTCAAAAGAATCACAGATCCCACCTTCCTCCAATAGATCCATCCTCGACCTCTGTGTACTGATTCCAAGCTTAAAGGCTCTCTTTCAGTGTATACTTGAGTACTTGAGAATCAGTCATTATTATTTCTTCTGAGAATGACCTCTTTCCCATGAAGCCAATAATCTAGTTGGGAAGTTCAACAAAATAAAGTATGAGTCAGTGAGTGTATAGAAGGACTGTACCCTGAGATATGTCATCAGGAGAGGTGACATGGAATCCAGATGGATAAGTAGGAACTAATTGTCAGGGTATTGGAGGGGTAGGGGCATAAGGGAAGAGCTAAAGCTAAATATTGTTGCAAAATGGGATCTGGTAGAGCTTGAAGTGAAGGGACAGGCACATCATGAGAGCTTTTCATGCCTTTCTGAGGAGTTTGGATTTTATGTCTAAGATTATGGAAAAATCATTAACAGAAATTTAAGGCAAATCATTTTACAGATAATGCCTCATTATGGAAAATAAATGGCATAGGGCTGACAGGTGAGCAGAGAAGTCAGTAGTTGATAGTAGAAAGTCAGTAGTTGATAGTAGAGAGTTGGAGGAGAAAGATTCAAGAATGATGATTTCACATGGTAACTGGCTAATTGTGGGATGTAAAGGACAGAAAGTCACAGATGATAGCTAATTCATTGCTTGAGCACCTATGTGGAGAATAACATTAAACTTAGGGGAGAGAAGCTATATTGGGTGTGAGATGCTTATGAGGCACTGAATAGAGATAAATTACAGGCAGGTGGAGCGGTGGGTCAGAACATCAGGGAGTAGACTATATTGGGAATAGGAGTGGTGGCTAACAGGAATAGATTGGGAAAGTTAGTAAAACACACCTCTGGGTGTGTCTATGAGGGCATTCTCAGAGGTGATTGGCATTCTGGGTGTGTCTATGAGGGCATTCTCAGAGATGATTGGCATAAGAACTGATGGGGAAAGACCCACTCTGAGTATGGGCAGGCTTGTGTGGAACAGAAGAAAGAAGGAAACGTAAGAACAAACATTGATTGGCGCTCTCTGCTTCCTGGGTGCTGGGTGGTGAGCAGCTAGGATTCAGCAAACCTTTCTGCCATAGTGTTCTACCCCTCTATAGGCATAGAGACAATATACCTAGTCAACCACAGACTTTACGGTCCAAAACTATGAGCCAAGAAAAAGCTGTCTTTTAAATTCTTTAAAGTTCTGTCTCTCAGATACTTGCCACAGTTGCAAAAAGTAGCAAACACAGAGAAGATTAACATGTAGTCTCTGATAAGGTCATAGACAGACCCAGAATGAGAAGACAGGAGACAGAGCTGTGCTCCATAGTACTAAGTAATTTGCAAGTACAGAGAAATCACAGAGTTTAGGCAGCTTACGAGGGAACTTGAAAGAGTCTAACTCAGAGGCAGAAAGAAAAGCCAAGGAGAAAAATTTAAAGAGTGAGTATAAAGTCCAAGAAACATAAGCACTAAAAAACTATCTGGTGTTGGTAGAATGATGTCCATGGTGACCTTAAGAGAGTTGTTAACGTGGAGGAATATCCCCAAGGTGTGTAGGAAACAGAAGAGGAAGTCACTACAGTGGAAGGAAGGGGGAGCTTTGCACGGGCTTTGATTACCAAGGGCAAGAATGAGATAGGATTGGAGCTAAGGGAGGCAGGGCTAAAATCTGGTCATTACTATCTTGCCAACCGTAAATGATTTCTTGGAGAGTTTCATGAAATGTGTTTTGATCATATCCACCCCTCCCCCAACCCAGTTCTATCTGCTTTCCCTACCCTACCCAATGTTGTGTCCTCTTTTACATTCTTCAAGACCAATTCACATTACCTGACTATTCTTGGATGTATGACCATTGGAGAATGGTTGACTACCAATCAATACTCTGGCAGCCTTTTCTTACATGGCAAATACCAGTCATTGAATGCATAAAATCTAGTCTACTGTCTCCCCTACCCACTTCCAACCCCATTACCTTGGCCAATGAGGGAAAGAGAAACAATTCATCCAACATTTAGCAGTTATCTCGTGAGCAACTTCCATATTCTAGGTACTGTTTGGGGGATTATTAGTGAATGAACTAGACAATGATGGCTGACCTCATGAAATTCAGGTTCTCTGTGTGAGTCTAATAGCTAGACAGACAGATAAGAGATTTATAAAGTGCCCAGAAAAAAAAAACAGGTAGGACAAGATAAGAGAAATTCCTATTGCATGGGAATCCCTATTGTATGACAGGCTATTGCCATGTTAGATGCTGTGTGTGCGCGCGCGCTGTGTGTATGTATAGGGAGGCTCTACACTAGTTTTCTAAATGTTACTACCAGCTTATTGAACCAAAGTCACTAGTGGGAAAGGAAAGAAGACATGTTGGGTTGCCTAAATAGAGTGTTTAATGACAAAAAGGATCAATCACATACATCGTTAAGCTTTCTGACATCAGAGCAGGTCTAGTGCTCACTGCCAGCTTCTGTTTGCCGCCTGTGCATCACTGAGCAGCTATGTCATGGCTTCCAGATGGTTCTGTGGCCCTTAATTCCTGGACAATATGTATTTAGAAAGGTAAGGAATCATTTGGGGAAATGAAAAAAAAGAAAAATACTGTCTTTTAAAATGCAACCCTGAACTATGCAAAATGCTGACTGTGGTGGTGCAGGCCAGAATCCCAGCTACTCAGGAGGCCAAACCCCAGGCCTCGTGGTGAGACCCTGTCTCCTGAAACAAAACTGCTGGGTGGAGTGCTAGCCTATCAAGCAGGAAACACTAGGTGCAATTCTCAGAATTACAAACTGACAAGAACTAGTTCTGGGACCAGGGGTTGATAAGTTCATAAGATTGTATTTAAATTGGTTTCCATGGAACCCAGACCTAGCATCTGTATTTTGGGTGGAAAAGGGTGTCCTTGGTCCCTCTTGGAGATACTGAGATCTCTACTTGGTATTTCTTCCCCTCCCACTTCCTTGAGGGCTATTCCAACACTGTCTAGCCTAAAACATGGCTTTGTGCCTGTCCCACTTCTTGCTCCCTGGTATGACAGGCTACCCATCTGTCATCTGTCTCTGTCTCAGCTTCTCTCTCTCTCTCTCTCTCTCTCTCTCTCTCTCTCTCTCTCTCTCTTTCTTTCCCCAGGAGCCTATAGTTATTGCTAATTTACAACAGTAGGACATAACCCATTTCTTGTACCTTGCTTTTGCCTTGTTCCTTGACCAGGCTGTTCTGGTGGTCTGCTTGGTGCCTCAGCTCCTGCCCTGGTCTTCTCTTTCCTCTTTTTCCCAGCCCACTGTTATAACCTAAGCCCTCACTGAATACTTCATTCTGACTGTCACATTGCCTACCATATCTCTGATTGCCACCATAATGGAGATCTCCATGCTTGTGCTGTTAGCTTGTTGGGAAGCCCTACTATCCCTTGCTGATTATTCTTGGGACTCAGTTGAATGATCTTAAGAGTTTCATGTATCATTTTTCAGCCACTTTGGAAGTTTAAGTAAAAATGCCCCCCATAGGCTCATAGGGAGTGGCCTAATTAGGAGGTGTGGCCTTGTTGGAAGAAGTATGTCACTGGGGTGGGCATTGAGGTTTCAGATGTTCAAGCCAGGCCCAGTGTCACTCTCTCTTCCTGCTGCCTTTGGGTCAAGATGTAGAACTCTCAGCTGCTTCTCCAGTACCATATCTGTCTGCATGCTGCCATACTTCCCACCATGATGACAACGGACTAAACCTCATCACTGTACGACAGCCCACAATTAAATGTTTTTTTCTTAGTAAGAGTTGCTTTGGACATGGTGTCTCTGCACAACATTAGATATCCTAAGTAAGATAGCCATCACATGGAATTTTCTCTTAAGACCTCTGAGGATATCTTCTCTTCCTCTTCCTCTTCTCTATCTCTTCTTCATCTTGTTGTTGTTGTTGTTGTTGTTTTTCTTCTTGTTCTTGTTCTTTTTTTTGTTGTTGTTCTTCTTGTTCTTGTTCTTCTTGTTCTTCTTCTTGTTCTCCTCCTCCTCCTCCTTCTTCTTCCTCTTCTTCCTCTTCTTCTTCTCCACCTCCTCTTCCTCCTCCTCTTTCCCTCCTCTCTCTGTCTCTCAGAATAAAGCTCACTTACACTAAAAAGATAGACTTTGTCCAATTGTCCTTAGTTATGATCAAGTTGTCCTGAGACAGACCAACTCTGGCATGTGAGAAATAGTATCCTCAGGATCCCATCTAATTGTTGAAAAATAGATTTAATAGTTTACAGTGGTATTAGGTTTATGGAAAAGTTGATTGAAACTATGGCAAGTTTTTATTTTTCCATCTTCTCAGTTCTCTCCCTCCTTCAGTTTCCCCTACTAGTTCTCTGCATTAGCATGGTTATAATTAAATTGATCCTATCATTATTGATTGAAGTCTATAATTTAGATCAGGGTTAAGGCTCCTTATTGTGTGAATCTACAGTTTTGGGAAAATGTATCAATGTGTTTACTCTATCAATATAGATATATACTGTAGAGATAATATATAGTATATATGATATATGATATATATGATATATGATATATATATATAATGTATCCACTCTAACAGTAGTGTACACAACATTTAAACTGCCCTAGAAATATGCAGTGTCCCTTGTTAACCTCTGGAAGTTCTACTGTTTTGCTTATGTTTTCCAGAATGCCACATAGTGGTAACTGTTTAGTGTGATACTTTTACTTATCTTGTCTACCTTGCTTCCTCTCCCTCTTCTCCTTTTGCTCTCTCTTCCTCTTGCCCTCCTTTTCTTTTTTCCTAGGGCCTTGCACTCACTAGGCAAGAACTCTCATGCTGAGCTACACCCCAGGTCTTTTTATTTTCTCCATTGTATAATGAGGTGGGCGCCAGGGGCTGGACTCAGTCAGTCCCGGAACCCGTGGGAGAATCAGGGTCCCGGTGCTCAGGTGGTCAAGGAGTCGGCAACGACAAACAGACATGACACAAGGGAGTGTTGTATCTGAATGTAATTTCTCAAAGCGAACATCAGACTTATATTACAGAAGAAAACAAGGAAGTTAGGTGTTACATAAGCCAAGGTACATTGATGTTATCCGATGTATAATGATACAAAACAGAGAAATGCATACATAAAGGACTAGCAGGAACCAGACAGTGTTTACAACTGAGATAAAATCAGCCCCATCTAAAGTCAGCTATTCTTAGGAGCCAGGTGAAAGGGCTAATAGCCCAGGTGCAATTCTAGTCTATTGTTTATCCCACAACCAGGGGGTTCTGCTCTTGCTAACCTTTTCATGAATAATGCAGTATTCTAGTTTCTCCTTTAACCACAACCCTCCTTCTTCCTAGACCATTGTAAATTCCTGCATATGGGGGTGACTTGGCTGTAATTCTAAGTTTACTTTGTAGAACTTGCCCTGAGATTTCTAGCTCTTATCCAGTAAAATATTGAAAGAAAGCATGCAAGACCCTCCACACTATTGCAGGGACAAATCTGGTTATGGGATGCCAGAGACTCTCCAGGAGACAAGTTTCTGTGAAACATTTTGCCTTGTTAGGATGAAGCTAATGTAATAATCCTTGGGGTGGGAACTTAGCACATGCACACAGTAGGTGTGATGCATCTACTCACTTTACCAAGCAGACTCCCTGCAACTGGGTCCAACTGGTGGTCCTGCAGGTATTTAATCATCTAATCTCATTCTTCAGGTGGTGTGTGACATGCTTCAGGCTACTTGGAAGTAGGCTATTGCCAAGAATCCTCAGGGGATCTTTAAGAACTGAAAAGGTCCCAAGATACCATCTCATTGTGCAGCTAAGATTTAGAGACCTAAAGAGGTCAGGGGACTTGGCTGAATTCAAGTAGAAATGCAGGAGGAAAAGCCCAGCTGTAACCCAAGAGGGATATCACTTTCCAGCCTACAGTGATGTCTTTGTGTAAGTGGGGCGTGGCATGGAGAATCTCTAGTGTTTTGTTTTCAGAGCTGTACTTTATCTTTCTCTTAGTTCTTCTCATCTACAACTGAGTTACTGTTCCTATTTCCTTATCTCATCTAATTTAAGACTATCTGAAGACAGCCTGGCTCTGTGTTTCAATATATTTTCAGCTGTAAATACATTGAACACTTGTTACTACTGTAACTTTGGGCAAGTTACTCAAATTTGTTGAGTTTATGTTTTCTTAGCTGTAGAACAACTGGAGAACCTTTATTCCGGATTTTTGCACATCTGAATGTATAAATACTGTTAAATTAAAAAAGTTCATGTATGTGAACTGTGCTTACAGGGGGTGGTGTGGCAGGTATTTCTGATGTCAGACATTGAAAAGCACAAGGACAGAATTTTTGTCCATGAGGAATGTTTGTTCCAAGATATTCTGCACATTTTATAATGTTGCTATCAGTCAGGAGTTGAATTTATATTTTGTAAGCAGAGGAAGAAAAAATGATCATCAAACTGATACTTGGTCTGAGATTGGCCAATAAATGTAGAATTTTATTCAGCTGTAAAAAAAATTTGAAATCAGGAAATGTGAAGGAAAATGGATAGATCTGGAAAGTATAATATAAAGCCATACACACACACATACATACATACACACAGAGGCATATGCACAGACACAAACAGACATACATACACATTGTGTGTAAAGTATGGGTAAAGCCTGGAAAAGTAGAAAAGAGACCAAGAGGGGTTAATAATAGGTAAAGAGAAAAGATGTGAGTGGGGCAAAGGCATATTGGACATGAAAAAGGGAGAGACTTAGCTGGGTGGTAGTAGTGAACACCTTTAATCCCAGCACTCAAAAGGCAGAGTTAGGTGAATCTCTGAGTTTGAGGCCAGTGTGTTTACAGAGGAAGTTCCAGGACAGTCAGAGCTGCACAGAAAAACTCACCTTGAAAAACCAAAAAGGAAAAAAGAAAGAAAGAAAGAAGAAAACAAACAAACAAAGGAAGAAAGAGAGAAAGGAAGAAGTGAAGGAAGGAAGAAGAAAAGAAAGGAAGAAAGAAAGAAAGGAAGAAAGAAAGAAAGGAAAAGGGGAGAGACTTGGGGGATAGACATGTAGTATCTTATACGCTAATTTAAAAAATTAGGTGTCAGGAGAGGTGGCTTAGAGGTTGAGAGAGCTTGCTGTCCCTGCAGAGGACCAGAGTGTGGTTCCCAGGGTTCAGGTCCAGCTGCTTACAAATGCCTAGAACTGGGGAAGCTGATGGTACCCGTGCTCATGTGTACATGCACATACAAAGACACACAGACAGGCAAGTAAATAATAGAAACACACATTTTAAAATGGAGAGATGAAGAGAGAGAGACAGAGAGAGGCAGAGACAGAGACAGAGGGAGAGAGACCTTAGGGCATTTACCTGTGGGAAGAAAATACCTTTATTGTTGGCAGAAAAGGACAACTCTCTTTCTCTCTTTCCCTTCCTCCCCCATCTTCTCTCTTTTTCTTTTCCTCTCTCATCATCCCTCTATAATTCCATGATATACAGATAACAGAAGCCACATGCATGAGACCGAAGGGCCCACCATGAGGCAGGTACGAATGGAGGCTTTTTCTGATAGTTTTTCTAATAGCTCTCAGACCTCCAGCTCTGTTCTCCTCCAGGAACTCCTCTTGGCTCACTTGCCTTTCTGCCTCCTTCATTTCCCCATCTGTGGTTTCACAAATAAACTCTTCTCTTGCCTCTCTCGGGCAATGAGGTCTGGTGCATGAAATGAAGAGGCCACCTGGTCTCGATTTCTAATCTGAGAGCCTTGAACAATATCATCAAGGCTCCATTCTATTCCACTGTGATTCTTAGCTGTAACCTTATGTTTTGTTGGCAACACATACCATTACACTATTTAAATTCTATTTTTAGAAGACCTTTTCAAAATTCTATCATTGACTATTCAGGAATAACATTTACTCCTGGCCAGAGTTAAGATAATTTTTTGGAAATGACCAATTAATGATTCATGATGTTTCTACTTAGTGAAGGATTTTAGTGTATCTTAGACTTAGAAACTAGCACTGATTGATGGAGATGGGGGTCGGGGCAAATTGAGTTATAATATATATTTTATGTTTTCTTATAAGAGTGGATTTTGTGTGCTTTAAAAAACTATGATTCATTACAGTATGGTAGGAAGCTGAAGAGTATACAAACGGAAAATGGCTGGAGGGATAGTCATGAGTCTACAAGAAGGCTAGCCAAAGGTTTCAGCTTATCCCTCAGCTTGGGGCAAGCTTTCAAAAACATTCCCAACTCCACCTGTATTTTTCTTCAGCTTGGCCTCAAACTAACTCTCTCTGTCTCCCTTTCTGTGTGCCTATGTCTGTCTTTCTCTCTTTCTTTCTCTCTCTCTCTCTCTCTTTCTCTCTCTTTCTTTCTTTCTTTCTTTCTTTCTTTCTTTCTTTCTTTCTCTCTCTCTCTCTCTTTCTCTCTTTTCTTTCTGCCTCTGTCTCTATCTGTCTCTCTGTCTGTCTCTGTCTCTCTCCCCTTCTCCATTTCCCAACTCTTCCTGTTTCTGTCTGTCTGTCTGTCTCTCTCTCCTTTTCTGTCTCACCAGCTCTCTCTGTTTCTGTCTGTCTCTCTGTCTCTGTCCCCCTCTTTATCTCCTCATCTCTCTCTCTCCATATATATATGGATAAAAGAAAGAAATACACACACACATACATACATACACACAGCCATACACATACATATATATATATAGTCTGTCTGTCTATCTCTCTTTCTCTCTCTCCCTCATTCTCCCCGCCCCTCTTCCTCACTCTAGGCTGTCTTCAAACTCTGGATTGGTGTGGATGACCTTGAACTTCTAATCCTCCTGCCTCTGAATTCTGAGATTACAAGCACACATGACTCCACCCTGTGTTGCTTGAACTCAGGGTCTCATGTGTGCTAGGCAAATGATCTGCTAATTGAACTATATCTTCTAGCCTTCACTCTTTCTCTGGATGTATGAACTTGACCTCCTCACTTCCAATCAGTGAGCTTGTTTCTTCACCCAAGTACTAGAGATTTAGCTTGGTTGATATATTCAGACCCCATTGAGCATGCCCGTTTTAAGGCTGTTCCTCACAGAATGTTCTAGAAGTTTTGCCATATAGAGGAACTTTCTTTGAGGACAACTGTCTGCTCCCTGCTCCCTACTTGTCCCTTAGCTCTTCCTTCCCCAGGCACCTTAAACAAAGCTTCCTGTGTAATTCATCACCTGGAGCCTGTAGTCATGTCCCACTTCCTCATTGACTTCTTTTTTTTTTTTTTTTTTTGTTTTTTTCGAGACAGGGTTTCTCTGTGCAGCCCTGGCTGTCCTGGAACTCACTTTGTAGACCAGGCTGGCCTCGAACTTAGAAATCCGCCTGCCTCTGCCTCCCGAGTGCTAGGATTAAAGGCGTGCGCCACCACGCCCGGCCCTCATTGACTTCTTGTAATGCAGAAATAGGATTCGTGATATCTAGGATATGTGCAAAATAAACAATATTTGATGTGAGGGATGGATTAACATTCTAGGAAATTTTAGAGCAATATTAAATATTAGGCTTTAATATGTCAACATTTCCTAGGCAGGAATTCTAAGTCCACTTGGTGAAGTGGGGACAAGCTCTCATCTGTAGAAGTGAAATTGGAAGGCCCTTAAATTCATGCCCTCAACCCCTCAACCCCTGTGCTTTAAATGCTTTGAAAGGCAGTGGTCCCCATGTCCCCAGCGAATACTCCCATGCCTTATCCCCTACAGTTGAGGAATTCTAGAAACATCCTATCTTGTTGCCCTAAATTGTCCTTCTGATGCACTAAAGATACATCATAGCAAAATGGATCTGAATATAAGGCCCTTACTTCCTGGAAAGGCAGGCCTTCTGAACGCCTACCCTCCTTGCTTTCAGCCAAGGCTACTATGACATGCCTCCAAGTGATGTGTATCTGACCTATCACACAGGACCATCACCCCTTGGGAGACCAGTTCTACTTAATTTTACTTTGAGGATGCATAGGGCTCAGAGTGTGGAATGCTAAAATACAGTCCAATTTTGCAATAGAAGTCTACCTCAAGAGAGCGTGTGGGTAACATCTCACTGGACGCCAGCAGGTGTGGGAGCCAAAAAGGGCTGGTTTGAGACTCTGCTAACTTGGCAGATGAACCAGGAACAGATGGGCATCTGTGTGCTGCCAGAGGAGATTAGGGACATTCATTTGTTTTCTTCGACAGATTTATAAAAACTGTGCCCTCCTCATTTCACTGCCAAGGTCTTGACAAATAAAGTGTTCAAAAGCACAGGGCAATACGGAAATGCCAGCAATATTGGGTTTATATACATGAATTGTCATGCACCTTGAGCTATGGGGACATGTCCTAAGCTTTGGAACACAGAGTCTGCAAATTCTTAATAATCACACTTATAGCCATCCTGTAGATACTTTTCAGTCCCATAGGTCAAGATGGGTCCATATAAAGGCCGTGTTATAGGGGCATAGCTTGGGTAGAAAGATGTTGGTGTTGGTGAGCATGCCACTCATTCTTAGGGATTTCAGCCTGCCCCTTGAGTCAATTTGACCTTTGACCTCTGATTCATGTACAGCAGGGGTTTAGTCTCCTTGCTAACTCAACATTTTCGGCTTACTTCAAATCACTGGTGTCATTTCACGGAAGAATTCTCCATTGAAGAACACGTGGTCCTAGTCAGCAGTTCTTTTATTCACTTTAGGAGCTTGGCCAGTGCCAACACTGGTTGGCACTAGTCCTCACAGAGTCATCTCTAAACACAAAGTGACCAGACACTCTCACCAAGGATGTTCACTGAAATGATACCTCATAGATTTACACTGTTAACATTGACAGATTAGAAACCTGTTGACGCATGAAAGGAGCTCATATGAATTCATGGAGTTCATGAGGTAGCAAGCACAGGGTCTGCACAGGTCTGCACCAGGACACCTGCATAAACATTATGGATTGCAGTTCAGTGTTGTTATGGGATTCCTGAGTGTGCTAACAGGTGAGTTTCTGAGTCTTGTACCTTCTCGTGGGCCCTTTCCCTCTGTTGGTTTGTCTGGTCCAACTTCGATGTGCTAGTTTTTCCTTTACCTTATTACATTTTATTTGGTTATATTTTAATATTATCTCATAGAAACCCATTCTTTTCTAATGAGAGACAGAAAGGGAATGGATCTGAATGGGAGGGGAGGTGGGGAGGAGCTGGGAGGTGCAGAGGGAGGAGAAACTGTAATTGAGATACATTATGTGAGAAAAAATCTATTTTCAATAAAAGGAAAATAATAAGTTAATAATAATAAAAAAGAAATCGATTGAAGAAAATGCTGGCAAGTGAAATGACTGTCCTCAAAAAATAAATAAATAAAAATAAAAACAAAAACAAAAACAAAAACCACAGGAATTCTGGAGTTAGACTTGACTCTGAACCTGGGTCTTAGCCACTAGCTTGCTGTTTGTTCTTGGCCAAATTGCATAGGTTCTCTGAGACACTGATTTCTTGTGTGTGTGTGTGTGTGTGTGTGTGTGTGTGTAGGCCCAAGGCTGATGTTACATGTCTTCTTCAATGGCTCTCCACTTTACCTTGAGTCAGGATCTCATGTTGAAGCTTGAGCTAGCCAGCTTGCACTATGGGCTCCTTATTTCTGCCTCCTGAGCATATCACAGGCAGGCCACGGAGCCCATTGGCCCTTTACATGAATTTTGGAGACCCAAATTCTGGTCCTCATGCTCACGATTACACTTTATTCACTGAGCCCTCTTCCCAGGTCCAGATTTCTTTTTTTCTTTCTTTTCCTTTTTAAGATTTATTTATTATTATACATACGTACACTGTAGCTGCCTTCAGACACACCAGAAGAGGGCATCATATCTCATTACGGGTAGTTGTAAGCCACCATGTGGTTGCTGGGATTTGAACTCATGACCTTCGGAAGAGCAGTCAGCGCTCTTACCCTGTGAGCCATCTCACCAACCCGAGTCCAGATTTCTTATTGCTAAGTCAAAATTATGAAATGTGACTCATTGACTTGTGTGGTAAACAGGTTAGGTGATAGGAGCCTTTCATTATTATAGATAATTAATATTATTACTATTTTGGAAATTTCTCAAGGGGTGTGCATATCTAGTTTAAAGTTTCCTTCTAGAGCCAAGTGATAAATATATTATTTTCCAGTTTAATTTCCTAAACATGAGACACGCTGTTTTCCCTCTATTCTATACTAAAAGACTTGTTTGTGGTCATAGATAAAATAATACTATTTTTTTTTCTAAATATCATCTCTTCTTAAAGTAACTTTTATCAGGCTTACATGAAATACAAGGAGATTTTACTAGCAAAATACAGAGTGCTCTTTTCATACAAAGTTGACATACTTGAAATTAAACACAATGTCTGTTGGCAAAACTGAATCAGGTAATTCATGTTGTCTCTGGGGTTGTTTGCTGATAAAAAAGGTGTGTGTGTGTGGGGGGGTGGGTGGGTGGGGTGGGTGGGTGGGGCGAGGGTGTGTGGGGGCGGGGGGTGAGGGCGGGGTGGGGGAGGGGTTGGCTGATGGACCACAGCTCATGTTCTTCTCCATGATGGCAATCAAGAGTGATGGAGGCTAGTCCAAATGCTGTGGATAATTTGAATAACCTATGTTATTACATGTAATGCTCTGTTAGACAGTATTACATAAAATATTTATAAAAGTAGTCTCTAAAGCCGGGCGTGGTGGCGCACGCCTTTAATCCCAGCACTCGGGAGGCAGAGGCAGGCGGATTTCTGAGTTCGAGGCTAGCCTGGTCTACAAAGTGAGTGCCAGGACAGCCAGGGCTACACAGAGAAACCCTGTCTCGAAAAACCAAAAAAAAAAAAAAAAAAAAAAGTAGTCTCTAATTGTTGTGAATGGCCCTGGTGATGCCTGAATTTTGATGTTAATTCTGTTTTCCCAAGAGGGGTTGTCTGGAACAAGGAATAAGTTACATTCTCAGGTGACTTCTCATGACCTTTTCTCAAATGAATAAAGGGACCAATCACCGGGCAAGTAGGCGAGACTTCTGGGTTGAATGGAGGAAGAGAGGAAGAGAGGAAGAGGAGAGTTAGGGGCCTTTTGGATGGGGATAACAAGATGGCAAGATGTAGCTACTAGTGTCTCCTGGCTTAAATGGCGAATCCTCCAGGACTCACCACCAGAGGATTTAGAGTTAATCTGGCTTACAAGAATACGAGTCTATTTGTTGCACCCAGTGACTGCGTTACCATTGTTTCTGAACTAAGTTTATGTGGTGTTTTTCTTCGTGGGGCTGTTCGACTGGATTCAAGAGAGAAAGGTATGGCAGGAAAGTGTGGGTTTGCCAGATGTGTACCATAAAGGCCATAGGTTTTGAAGCATGGGGCTGGCATGGTAATAACCCACCAGTGGGAATTTAGCAAACTGGGTGGAGAGATTTTGGAGCTCTGAGTCAGAGTCTCCTGGAGATAAGAACTGGCCAGTGAGGCTCAACCAGCAGTTATCATGTAGAAGAATGCAAATTGATCCATTCTTATCTCCTTGTACAAAGCTCAAGTCTAAGTGGATCAAAGAACTCAACATAAAACCAGAGACACTGAAACTTATAGAGGAGAAAGTGGGGAAAAGCCTTGAAGATATGGGCTCAGGGGAAAAAAATCCTGAACAGAACAGCACTGGCCTGAGCTGAAAGATCAAGAATTGACAAATGGGACCTCATAAAATTGCAAAGCTTCTGTAAGGCAAAGGACACTGTCAATAAAACATAACGGTAGCCAACAGATTGGGAAAAGATCTTTACCAATCCTAAATCTGATAGGGGGCAAATATCCAATATATATAAAGAACTCAAGAAGTTGGACTCCAGAAAACCAAATAACCCTATTTAAAAATGGGGTACAGAGCTAAACAAAGAATTTTCAACTGAGGAAAACCAAATGGCTGAGAAGCACCTGAAAAAATGTTCAACATCCTTAATCACTAGGGAAATGCAAATCAAAACAACCCTGAGATTCCACCTCACACCAGTCAGAGTGGCTAAGATCAAAAATTCAGGTGACAGCAGATGCTGGCAAGGATGTGGAGAAAGAGAAACACTCCTCCATTGCTGGTGGGATTGCAAGCTGGTACAACCACTCTGGAAATCAGTCTGGCAGTTCCTCAGAAAATTGGACATAATTCTACCGGAGGATCCAGCAATACCTCTCCTGGACATATACCCAGAAGATGCTTCAACCTGTAATAAGGACCCATGCTCTACTATGTTCATAGCAGCCTTATCTATAATAGCAAGAAGCTGGAAAGAACCCAGATGTCCCTCAACAGAGGAATGGATACAGAAAATGTGGTATATTTACTCAATGGAGTACTACTCACCTATTAAAAACAATGAATTCATGAAATTCTTAGATAAATGGATGGATCTGGAGGGTATCATCCTAAGTGAGGCAACCCAATTACAAAAGAACACACATGATATGTACTCACTGATAAGTGGGTATTATCCCAGAAGCTCAGAATACCCAAGATACAATTTGCAAAACACATGAAACTCAAATAGAAGAAAGACCAAAGTATGGACACTTTGATCCTTCTTAGAAGGGAGAACAAAAATACCCATGGAAGGAGTTACAGAGACAAAGTTCAGAGCAGAGACTGAAGGAACAACCATCCAGAGACTGCCCTACTTGGGGATCCATCCCATAAACAACCACCAAACCCAGATGCTATTGCAGATACCAGCAAGAGCTTGCTGACAGGAGCCTGATATAGCTGTCTCCTAGAGGCTCTGCCAGTGCCTGACTAATACAGAAGTGGATGCTCACAGTCATCCATTAGGTGGAGCATGGGGTCCCCAATGAAGGAGCTAGAGAAAGGACCAAAGAAGCTGAAGGGGTCTGCAGCCCCCTAGGAGGAACAACAATATGAACTAACCAGTAACCCCAGAGCTCCCTGGGACTAAACCACCAATCAAAGAAAACACAAGGAGACTCATGGCTCCAGCTGCATATGTAGCTGAGGATGGCCTAGTTGGTCATCAATGGGAGGAGAGGCCCTTGGTCCTGTGAAGGCTTTATGGCCCAGTGTAGGGGAATGCCTGGGCCAGGAAGCAGGAGTGGGTGGATTGGGGAGCAAGGGGAGGGAGCAGAGGATAGGGGATTTTTGGAGGGGAAACTAGGAATGGAGATAACATTTGAAATGTAAATAAAGAAAATATCTAATAAAAAAAGAAGAAGAAGAAAGTAAAAAAACAAAACAAAACAGCAACAACAAAAAAACTGGCCAGTGAGACTGCGGGGGCTGAGAGTAGCTGGGTGAAGCACAGGAAAATGCTGTTATCTATTTTAATATTTCCCACAACATCTAATGTCATATGTCATACCACTAACTAATGCTGATAAGGC
The DNA here is from genome assembly GCF_978045245.1 of Mus caroli. Classification (NCBI taxonomy): domain Eukaryota; kingdom Metazoa; phylum Chordata; class Mammalia; order Rodentia; family Muridae; genus Mus; species Mus caroli. The sequence goes on along the minus strand of NW_028227257.1, from coordinate 178,525,729 downwards.
ATTAGTACATATGGCTTCTATGCTTCTGTGCTTTAAAGTTCATGTGAGCACATGTTTGTGTGTGAGGATGCTCTGTGTCCATGCATAGGGAGACTGATGATGAGTCTTGTCCTGAGCAGCTAGACTGATCGGCAAGTCCCAGGGATCCTCCTGCTCCTGCCTCCCCAGCATTAGGCCCACATGTACATGCCGTTCCACTTGGCCTATTACATGGCTGTTGGGGACTCTGACTGAACTCAGGTCCTCATGTGTGCATGGCAAACACTTGCCTGGCTAAGTAACTTCCCTGGCCCACAGTTTATGTACTTTACATGCACATTATATATTCTATCATCAAGTCACATTTTGCATTTATAATGCAATTATAAATGGATTCTCGAGTGCATTAAATTTTTACATGACTATTTCATTTATTGTTACCGACTCGCATGTGTACACTACCCACAAGCATGCATGTAGAAGCCAGAGGATTGGGGCTGGTTCTCTCATCCTACTGGAAATGAAACTCAGGGTGTTGGGTTTGAATAGCAAGCACTTTTACCTGCTGAGCCATCTCACCAGCCTGCACATATGCTTTTATTTTATTTTATTTTATTTTATTTTATTTTATTTTATTTTATTTTATTTTATTTTATTTTATTTATTATTTTGGTTTTTTGAGACAGAGTTTCTCTGTATAGCCCTGGCTGTCCTGGAACTCACTTTGTAGACCAGGTTGGCCTCCAACTCAGAAATCCACCTGCCTCTGCCTCCCAAGTGCTGGGATTAAAGGCGTGTGCCACCACCACCCTGCTTATGCTTTTATTTTTATGTGTAGAATTCTTCTTTAAAACTCAGTACTGAAAGAAAAAGAATTTATAATATTTATATGGCACTTTAAAATTTGAAAAACTTTCCAAAATTTGCTTCCGAAAATACTCTAAAGTAGTCCAGGCAGATATTATTACCCACTCAGAAAAGACCATTTATTGAAACTCTAATAGATGAATGATGTCATCCTGACTGGTAAAACCACATTGGCATAGCTTTGCCTCCTGCCAATCAGTATCTTCCCACTGCCCAGAGCCAGCTCCCTGGCAGGCTGATTAATTGTCAGTCTCTGGGTGAGAATGCTTTATAGAGTGGAGAGAGAGATTTGCTTCATTTACTTGCTCGGCCTTGCTCTTCAGAGTGCAATCAATACCTGCTGAACAAAGGCATCTGTGCAGAAAGAGAGCTATTGTCGGAAAACGAACACAGAAAATCAATAGCATGCTAGAACTGATACAGAGAGGCCGGTGAGAGTTAGCCCAGTACACACTTTAACCGGATGCTCCCTCGAGGGAGAAGGGATGTTACTTAAAATTACATGGAGACAGCAGGTGTGAATTGGTACCACCCCAGGGAGAGCAGGTGTTTGGCCATTCTGTACGTGGTGGAATTAGGACAGGAAAAGAAAACAGCAAGAACCAAGATGAATATGGGAAATTAAGAAAAAAACCGTGATGGGCTCATCGCCTTTCTCCTCTCCCATGGAGTTAGTGCTCCCTAAGGCAAGCACACTTGAGCCTTTACCTTTTCCCGTCCTGGTGCCTGGTAAGTGCTCAGTAAGTGAATCGGTATATTCATTGACATTTAGATGCTGTGAGTCTGCTCTGTTGTTGCTTAGATGCCACAAAATGAACAGGTTTAAAACAAAGCCTAAAATAGCCCTGGACCTACTAAACCTCCTCCCTCACCCCTGTGTCCCTGCCGTGGTGAGAAATCATTTATCAGTTGCCATGCCAAGAACTGGGGAGTCAGCATTACTGCTGCTACTGACACTGCTGTTTCCTCTCCTCCCCCTCCTCTGCCTCCCCTTCCTCCTCCCCCCTCCCCCCCTCCCCCTCCTTCTCCTTGTTTTATCATCTTCTCCTTTCTCTTAACTCTTACTCTTCAAGCCAATTAACTTTTTACATCTCTAAATCCTATCCATGAATCTTTGGCTCATTTCTGCTGCTACTGTTATGGTCTTCATGGACGACCTGCAAGGAAGGCCTTGACTGTCCTGCAGGGACAATCTCTTGTGTATGGCGTGGAAGCGTCACCTGTCAATAAAAATGTGATGGCCAATAAGATTACACAGGATTAGAAGGAGGGATGGGGGGGGGCGGGGAGAGAGACAGAGGCAGAGAGACAGAGGCAGAGAGACAGACACACACACACACACACACACACACAGAGAGAGAGAGAGAGAGAACAAGAGAACTCTGGGAAATAGTCAGGTAGTCAGGGAGGACTACCTTACTATTCACCATCGAGACATTGAGATACTGAGGAAGTTGGATATATGAAGCTGCAGAGAAATAACCAGCCATATGGCAGACATAGAATAGTATAAATAGGATAATTAAGTTATGAGCTGGTCAGGTTGATATTCAGGAACTGGGGCCCAGGTGGAAAACCCATAGTTACACTGTTCTTGTTTGCGTGAGACCAAAGAGTTAGCCAGAACTTAAATGCAAAGGTCGGGACACTTCCAGGCAAGCTGCGGAGGCGGGCCACCTTAGGTAAGACCAGGTAACTTCTTGCCTGGTGTATGGGAGAAGCGTCTTCACCTCTCATTTTGTTTCCTACAGTCTATTCCAACAGAGCTGCCAAAATACTCTCTGTGAGCCAGAACCAGATCCTATTTCTGGTGAAAATCCTTCAACAAACTACCACGTTGATCTGGCTCTCACCACCAGCCTTGTCCTTGCCTGCTCCCCTGGTTTCTTGATGTCCCCAAACACAGTATATGTTCTACTTTCTAGGCTGCCATATAATGAGATCACTGCTTATGAATTGTGTTGATTTACTATGCAGTCACAGTATGACAATAGGGACCAAACTCGGCCTTATGCGTGCTATGCAAACACTCTTCCATTTAACTATATCTTCAGCCTATAATTTTCCCTTCAAAACTATACCCAAGACTACTGTATCGTATGAGTCACTGGTCCCAGGTGGCTTTATTATAGCTTGGTGGCTCTCAGCATTTATGTTGTGGTAGAATCACCTGGAAAACTTTAAAAGTTCCTTACATCCATGCTGTGTCAATCCATTTCCTGTCTGTCTATGAGACTGAGCATTATAGAATTTGTGAGCACATGTGTGATATACGTGTGTGGTATGTGCATGCATGTGGTATGTGATATACATGTATGTAATCTGAAGGAGGATGCTAGGGGTCTGCTGTAGCACTCTTTGTCTTAGTACACTGAGGCAGGGTCCCTCACTGACCCCCAGCAATCCTTCTGTCTCATTCCACCCTGCACAGTGCTGGGGTTATGGATGTTCTTGTGGTCATGCCCAACCTTTTATGTGTGGGTACTGGAATTTGAATTTATACAGCAAGAATTCTTATCCATCTCTAAAGCTCCAAGGCATTGCAGTTAAAGCTCTTGAGCTGATTATTGTGCAGTCTAGGGTGAAACTCCTGATCGTACGGCTCTCCCTATTCCCTATGGTGCTGTTTTTATCCCTCCCACAAGAGGCTTCATCGCTCCACATCCCAGAGAGTTAAACATTAGCATCACATGTGCCTGGCTTGCACTTCTCTGGTTAATTTGGGGACAGATGAGCAAGAGAGGATATTCCTGACATTGCTCCATTATATTAGTTATTGCTTCATTGCTATAGTGAAATGCCTGAAGCAGGTTCCTTTATAAAGGCAAAAAGGTTGCTTTGGATCATAGCTCTAGAGTCACAAAGTCCAAGCAATGCTATGTAGGCTCTAGCAAAGCACCTTTGAGCTATCTCATGGCAGAGGCATGTGTGCATTGCATATCATGTGGCCTCTTTATCCTCATAGAGCTACCAGGATGTATGGGGTTCTAGCCCAATGACTTTAATCACTTCTCAAAGCATGCTATAACTTCATTTTTCTTCAAAGTCGATATTTTGTTTTTCGAGACAGGGTTTCTCTGTATAGCTCTGGCTGTCCCAGAACTCACTTTGTAGACCATGCTGGCTTCGAACTCAGAAATCTGCCTGACTCTGCCTCCCAAGTGCTGGGATTAAAGGCGTGCACCACCACGCTCGGCTTCAAAGTCGATTTTTAATGATGGTTTTTAAATGCTTTAACCTCTCTTGTAGCTTACCACCCACCAGAGGTGGTGGAAAAGAAAGGGTGGAGGGTGGAGTGGACATGTTTAGAAAGGTTCTTTGGCCGGGTATGGTGGCACACGCCTTTAATCCCAGCACTCGGGAGGCAGAGGCAGGCGATTTCTGAGTTCAAGCCAGCCTGGTCTACAAAGTGAGTTCCAGGACAGCCAGGGCTACACAGAGAAACCCTGTCTCGAAAAACCAAAAAGAAAAAAAGAAAGAAGGAAAGAAAGAGAGAGAGAGAGAGAGAGAGAGAGAGAGAGAGAGAGAGAGAGAGAGAGAGAGAAAGAAAGAAAGAAAGAAAGAAAGAAAGAAAGAAAGAAAGAAAGAAAGAAAGAAAGAAAGAAAGGAAGGAAGGTTCTTTGGAGCAACTCCTTCTTGTCTGTGTTGTCTGGAAATCAGCAAGCAGTTCAGTTCACAGGTCAGCAGTGGCAGCTCGATCTACTCGAAAACACATCATGGATACACTAGCAGTCCAGTTCGGCAGCGTCAGGATAGCAAACATGAATCAGCAGTGGTGGCACAGCCTAGCAAAGAGTGCCAGGCCTTAGCCTTGGCTCAAGTCAACAGGAGGGACCAGCAAGAACACTAGGAGAAGTTCTAGGCTGTGTCTTTCTCAGGGAAGAGAAGATCAACGAGGATGTGAGACCCACAAGCATTGCACAGCTAGCTCTATAGGCAAGTCAAGCTCAATCTTTACCACTGTCTGTTGAGCCTTTTTATACTCTCTTCAAACATCACACATCCTCCACGGGTCTTGCCTCAATGTGTGTCTTATATCCGCATCTGTCTCAGTTAACATCACTCTGCCAATCAGCCTGAGTCTGCAGAAGCAGCAAGAAACTGCAGCACACCACTAGAAGTTTTTTGGTGCATTTCTCTCTTAACTACACAATGTAAGGTGAACCAATCCTTGCCTGTTGTTACCAAAGAATCCTTCATCACGTGTTCTTTCACATGCTTGCTTTAGCAGAACATCCTTTCACCTGTGTCCACATCAGCTAAGTTCTCCTTCATGGGTTTGCCCCAGCAAAACATCATCCAAGGACTTTCCAAAGAACTTTCCTGTAAGTTTCCACATCACCCCCCCCCAACTACCACAGAAAACTGAGTTTCAATCTTAATAGTATTAAATTTAGTTTTACATTTATTTATTTATTTATTTTATGTGGGTGAGGGTACATTCATGCCACCATGTGAGAAGATTAGAGGAAGACAAACCAGGTTGTGAAGTCTAGGGGAAGAGCCCTTACTCCTTGTGTTGTTTTGCACGACCATAGCTAATACTATTGACATAATATTTGGGGTTTAAACTCTGCATGCATTTGGGGATGCAAGCCATAGCCAAATATCCACCAAGCCTCTTGTCAAAAATAAGAGGGATGCTTTCCCCCTCTCTAACTCCTTCCATGTCCCCCAGTTAATTTATCACCTATCCTTTAGTTAGTTTTTGAGACCTCCCTAGACCCTATATTTATTTTTGAGGTGCATCAATCTGTCTGCCTGCCTGCTATAGTTTAATTAATATTTTCCTTACTTAAATGTGTTTAGGGCTGACCCCTTAGGATTGGTGTCTCATTCCTGAACAAATGAGGTTAACCTAGTTCTCAAGAGTGAGTTGGACTAGGATGGTTGCTAACTTGCTTTACTGCCACGCAGAAAGTCTAAATCAAAGCTCACGGCTCACCAGTGCTCAGAGGTCAGAGTTCACGGCTCACCAGTGCTCAGAGGTCAGAGCTCACAGCTCACCATGCTCAGAGGTAGACTGGAGATGAGTTTCAGTGGTGTTTGCTGATGTCTTTGCAAACCTAGCCAAGACTAAGAGTTTTGCAATGAAATCATCAGGCAGCAAATACAGACCTCCCTCTCTGGTCCATAAGGAACTATGGGGCAGGAAAGCAACTGACAAGGGGGAAGGAATGGGGTCATCTCCATGCAAGCTCACATAAATTACCCCTGCTGGCCCAGGGTCCATACCCAGGGGGCAGATCTTGTTAGCCTTTCCATGACTGTGGTATGCTTTGTCTTTTTCTCATTGACTTGACTACTAAAAATTATGACTTTTATCACAACACACACACACACACACTCATACACATCATACTGTCAAAAAAATTAATTGAAATGGGGTACGGATAATTTTTTTTACCTTTTTATTTTTTCTAGAAACTTGATGTCTTAAAGCAAAGTTTGATCAGTGAAAAACTTTGGATAAAGAAAATGACTCAGATGCAATTGATCTTAAAAATTCAAATATGACCTGAGCCATGGCTTTAAGCCCAGATCTCAGACCACCCACTAATTCACATTGTGCTGTCAAGATATTCTGTCTTACTTTTTGACCTGCTCATTAGGCTTCCCCATAAATACACGAGGCTGGGTGACAGTGAATGAGAGACAGAGACAGAGGCAGAAGAGGTGAAGTGAGGCAGTCTGTGAAGATGACAGTGACTATCACGCTTAGCCCAGTCCAGGTGCTTCCGCTTGGGAGTTAAGAGCTTGCTGCTAGGGCTATTTCATCCCTTTTGCATCTGTTTAGAACTTTGAAAATTTACCGATAACTACCTAAAATTGGTCTTTTACATCTTCTTGCCTAAAATTATTAGGAAGAGAGGTGGCTGTTCAAGTATGAAGCATTAGCTTATCATTCAAGTATGTTTTTCTTAATGTATTTATTTATTTGGGGGGAGGGCATGGCATGTGCATGAAAGTCAGAAGACTCCCTGTAGGAATTGTTTCTGTCCTTCCACCATATGTGTCAAGGAATTGAGCTCAGGGTGTTAGCTTTAGCCCACAGGCAACTTCACCTGCTGAGCCATCTTGCTGACCTCTGAGTATCTGTTTTACTGTGAGTTTCTCCAAAAGGCTCAGTAGGAGAAGGACAGTGACCCATGGAGGAAACCTGTTATGAAATTACTTCTCACAGTAGCTGTGGTGGTCGATCTCCATTGGTAACTTGACTGGATTTAGAATCACCTAGGAGATCAGAGAGGCAAATCTCTGGGTGTATCTGTGTGCTACTAAAGAGGGTCGTCTGAGGAGGTGACACCAGCTGGCCAGCTGGGCTCTCAGACAGATGGACAAGAATGAAGGTGATATCGCCCTTTCCTTCTGCTTGTCACAGCTTGGACGGTTCAGCTCTGCCACAGTTTCCTTACTATGATGGACTGCATCTCCACCATCCAAAGTAACAAATTTCTCCCTTTCAACTGTTCTCAAGGAATTTGTTTACAGGGAACGGGCACAAAGGATAACTGGTGTAATGTACCACCGTGGCAACGCCTGGAAGTACCCAGCTGGACAATGAGAGGGTGGGCTTTTAAATACCAGATCCTAAGGGGCAACAGTGGGGGACTGTGAGGTGATAATTACCCCACTCAGCCTGCAGAGTGCCAGGCAGCCATCTTTCTTGATTCAGAAGCCCACTGATATAAGGAGCCGCAGATGATACCTGGAAGCCCATCCTGGAACACTTCCTAACAGACAAGAACAAGATACCATATTCATTCACGGCTTGGGCAGTGTTAGTTACCAAAGTATGTGTAGCACCAACATACTGTTTGTAGAATGACACATACCTGGTTTTGAACATTAAAGAAAGAATATAAATGATTCATTTATAGAAGAAGACAGATAGAAACTGAAATTTGAGAGAGGTAATTGGCCCCAGGTCCTCTGGGGCAGTATTTCTTGTGCAGAGTTGGAAATTGGAAGTGCAAATCTCTAGCTACCATGTGGCAAGGAGTGACTTCTAGGGGAAGTTGATGCTATTACCCCTAACCTTGGGATTTTACCCACTGTCACCCCCAAAGAACCCCTTGTGTCTTTAAAGTCTGGTTGTCTATTGTCTTATGCTACAGGTCCAACCTCCCACTGCCCCCTGCCCCCCACTCCCCACCTTGCTCACAAACTATACCAGTGTACCAGATACAACAGAGGGCTCTTGCTTAGGATCATTGGGCATTCTTGCTCTTCAGATATGACTGTGTTTCTCCTAAGCCTAGATGTCATGTAATGGTATTTGGAAGTTGGGTCTGTTGGAGGTCATTAGCATCAGCTGAGGTGATGGTGGCAGAGCCCCCATGAAGAGACTGTATCCTCATAACTCCACTGGAAAGTCTGTTCCCTCTTAGTCTTTGCTTTGTGAGGTCCAGTGAGAGGAAAACCATCTACAAAGCAGAAGGAAGTCTGCCACAGCCTCCAGTACTCTGCGAAATACATGTTTGGTGTTTAAGTCACCCAGCCTAAGGAATATTTGATTCCATAGCTCAAATTGACTAAGCTAGACACTTTAGTTGAACATGGAGTCCGGAGTTCATAGCACTTACCTTTTGAAGAGAAAACCCAATTTCTTCTTGCATCCCTCCCCTTCCCCTTCTTCTCTTCTTCCCTCCCCTTTCCTTCCCCCTTCATATCCTCTCCCCCCATTCTCTTCTTGCCCTCCCTCTCCTCCCTTTCCTCTCCGTTCCCCTCCCCTTCCCCTTCCCTTCTGTTCCCCTCCGATATGACTCCCCGTGTCTCTGATTGCCAAGTAGAGTCTAGTTTTTCTGAGACCAGCCAAGCTTCTCAAACCATCCTCGTTAACCTGGCTCTGCTGTGAGATGGATGAGAGACTGGGGTGGGGGAGCTGAGGGCCTCAACAGTTCCTGCAGAGTTTATAAACACATGGCTTCCCCCGAGGGCATCTGGCCCTCAGGTGCTTCTCTTCCCCGTGGAGTTGTGTTTATGTTCATGAAATCTGAATCCTGTGTGTCTGACTCTGACTGGAATTCAAAGGCTGCTGCTCTCTTGTAGTCTTTTGAAGTTAAGGGAGCTTTATGGGTGACTCTGTAAATGTTTATTTTCTAGCTTTATCCCAAACGAGATCTAGAAAGGCTCTTGTTCTGTCTTGCAGCCAGTGACTGTGCCGCAGAAGACAGTGGAGTCTGGGCCTGGGCACATCACTTTTCCTGAGGCATAGGTTTCTGCTTTCCCTCAGCTTTCTTCCTGCTTGTTCTGTGACTGGGCTCTGGGGGATTTGTATAAAGTTTGCTTGGGTCTGGTTTTTCACCTTCTGTTATTCCTGAGATTTGCAAGAGAAAAACCAGTTCCACAATTCTGAGCCAAATTTGAAGCAAGCTTTAATTCCTGACCAGGAGGAACTTTGGTCAGGACCACTCTCTGGAATTCCCATGAGGGGCAATGTGACACATATTGTAGGGTTTTATTAAGGACAAAACTATTTGGCCATGGCATTTTCCAATGTAGTGTTATTTCTCAAGAACTACAACTCCCAGCATTCCAGGATGTTACCTGGTCCTTGGGCAGGTGGGGCTTACAGATTGACTTTTGGTCTTACACTTTGAAGACTCTGATCTAAAGTCCTGCTAGAAAATGTTCTCTTCTTACAAGCAAAATTGTGGGTGCACACTTTAGACAGCGGCTAGTGCTGATCATGGCTACAGTAGAGATTTTTTGTTTTATGTCACACTAGTAGATAAGTCATATGTACATATAGAAAGCCTGTATAAGCAGACCACTAGCCTCTGTGACCTCCATATTACTAAGGACTGTTTTGTGTTTGTGTTGTGTTTGTGCCCAGTGTGTGGCATATCATAGGCACGTGAGCAGTATATAATTAAAGAGTAGATAACTCCTCTGTAGTCAAGGAAGAGTCATGTAAGCACATATCACTGTAATATGTTCCTGCATGAACTTATACATAAATGTTAGCGTCAGTAACATCTCCAGTTAACATGGATCCCTATGCAAGGTTATAAAGCATTTTTGTGAGGTATCGATTTGGTTTTTATTCCTTAAAAAAGACTCTGGGATATTTACTATAGAACAGTTCTAAGTAAGTATTTAAAGTTTGTCAAAAGTAAGAAAAGCTGAAGGAGGGAGATGTTAGATGCTAAAACAAATTGATGCCCAATGGTCAGCATTGGACTCATTTTATTTTATTTTATTTCTTATTCAACTGTAACCACAGTTAATAAGATCAGTAGGGAGCCTCCCCATATGATGTTCATAGTTATAGCACCTGCTTTATAAAAGGCAGGTAGACTATAAATAAGGGATGCATTCTTTGCGTCTTGAGATAGGGTCTCATGATGTGCTTGTCAGAACAACCTCAGGCACCTCTTTCCCCAGATGTGGGGTTACAAGTGAGCCAGCACACCCAGGGGGATTCACTTCTTTATATCTGCTTCCCCTGGATGCTGTACTATTAGCGAAGTCTCGATGTGAGGCTGCCTCTTCTCAACACTCACTAATTCAGGCCGTTGATGACTGCACTGTGAGGCTGGACGCTCCAATGTGTTTGTTTTCCTGGATTTGGGCAAAGGCTTCCAAAAAAAAAAAAAATAGAAGCTAGAAATCAAAATTACAACAGGCTTTTCTTAGCTCTCCATCTCTTCTAAGTCCCTAAAACTTGCATTCCAGATTTCTCTATATCTATAAGCAAACAATAAGCAAACACTCATTCGTCATTCAAAAGTGACAGGGCACTGTGTTCCAATTGCTTAGCTGTCTGTTCCTGGGACTGTTAAGTGGATCTTGCTGAGTTCTAGTTTGCCAGATCTGCAGGATAAGCCACATTCTGTACCAAAAGCCTTCTCAGTATTAATGACAACTGTGATTTACTGGTGTCTCCATGAACAGTCACTTTAAATAATCTGCATTCAAAAGAGTTGTGAGCAATGACAGGCGCACCACACTTTACAGAGAATGAAACCACGGAAGCGGTTAAATGGTCTGTAAGGAGCCAAGAGTCAAACCCTGACTTTTTTGATTCCAGACCTTCTACTCTTCCTTCCTTAACACATTAAGCATCTGGCACCATTGTGAGCTGACTCCCTACAGTGAAGTCTTTCTTGACTCTTCTCCTTGGGCCAGACCTGATATTTTACATATATCAGACTATAGCACAAAAGCATGAAGGCTTTCTCTCTGCTCTCTCTGATTGCTTTCTCTGGGAGGGGACAGCTGCTGGGTCAGGAGAACACACAGCCAGCTCTTGGAGAGACACATACAGTGGAGGACAAGGGCCTCCTTTTACCAGTGAGCCAAGAAGTGACCCATGGGGAGGCCAGAGTCTTCACTACCATTCTGAACAGTCTGCACAGGAACCATCTAGCTCAGTGTTACATGACCTACCAAATCTTTGTCTTCGTCTCTTCTCCTCTCTTCTCTATCCCTTTCTCTTATTTCTTATATTTATTTTTTTCTTTTAATCTCCCCATTTGACTTTAACTTCAACGACTTTTATTTTCTTTCTCTTTTTTTTTTTTTGGTTTTTCGAGACAGGGTTTCTCTGTGTAGCCCTGGCTGTCCTGGAACTCACTTTGTAGACCAGGCTGGCCTTGAACTCAGAAATCCACCTGCCTCTGCCTCCCGAGTGCTGGGATTAAAGGCCACCACGCCCGGCTGACTTTTATTTTCTAAAGGTGCTCTTCAGTTGGTTGTTTATTGGTAGGTCACCTCTCCTTGGTTTGAGACTTCTCCCTGAAGATATTACCAAATCTTTAATATTTCCCCACATCTGACTCCTTAGATCATCTGGGTCTTTTTGAGTCCCATGTCTCCCTTTTCTCTTGTGTCCAAAGCCGTGTCAAGTGTCTGTTGGTCCTAGCTTTCACCCTTAAGAGAAGAGGCAAAAACAGAGACTGGGAATTCTAGGGTGTGCCTATTTACTTATGATGTTATAGTGGGATGATAGGTACACAGAGGGCTTCCTACTGTAACCATCCATCAGCAATGGTTGCCGATCTTTCCTCTGGTTTAGGTCTGTGAAAGGATCCTTCATTCACTCTTGAGGAAGAACTTGGCCACATGTGTGAATAATCTGATGACCATGGAAATGTAACACTGCACCCCTCAATTGAAGGAAGAGAGAGGAATTTATAGTTAGTTCCTCCAAAGTGAAGCACTCCTTTCTGGAAGGAGGGTGAGGGTGCAGAAGTATCAGGAAGCCAAAAGGATCCCTTCCAGGAAGCTCATGAATTTTAGGAAGTTCAGGAACTCCATGAAGGTAACAGGATTCACAAGGGTATGCCCCAAGTTTATAAAAGTAGCACATGGTTTGAAGGGATGATACTGACCTATACTTCATCAGCTCAGAATACTTCCAGCCACCAAGTTCTCAGCACAAGTGAGATTTATTACCCTGGAGAGGCAAGCAGTGCAGTTGGTACAAGTTTGGGCTCTGCCTCTGGGACAGGCAAAGGCAGACAGCAAGCAGCAGGGGTTTTTGTTGTTGTTGTTTGTTTTTGTTTTGTTTTTTTTCCAAGCAGTGAGTTTTTTAAGGAGAAAAGGGAAGTCTGTGCTAGGGTAAGTTTGTAAGTCCTGTTTGGATAGGTTAGCCAGTATAATCAAAATATGAATTTTGATAGCTGGACCTTGGAGTGTTAGGAATAAGGAAGTGGCCAAAATAAGGAAACGGACCTTGGGGGCTAGCTTTAGGAATGGAATCTTGACTGGTTAGCAAGGAAAAGGGAAGGGGAAAAGATAAGACCTGCCAACACCATGCTTGCTGTGTTGGGCCTATTAGGGAACCCTTCACAGTTGTTTAAGAGGATGCTAACCTTGAGTGGAGCTGCCTGCAGGACAGAGAGCTCTAGGGCCTCAGCTGTTGTGAGTTATCAGCCAGAGCTAGGCCTTTTAGGTGCTGCAGTTGTCTTTGAGTCATCCATCTTCTTGGGAGTAAGCCCTTACTCATTTTCCTGAAAGTTAACCCAACAGACTCATCGCTTCACTGGACTGGGACAGAATCAGTTCTTTGGTCTGTCATGAACATATCTACCAAGGAGAAGTCATAAAACAGAGTTTATTTTGAAGGACTGCTATAATCTTATTCCTCTGACCTCTAACACTATTTTGAGATGGAAAGGAAACATTTCCCAGATTTTTGCAGTCAAAATAGTCTTTTAAAGTCGGTTTGTTTAGATAAATCTTCAGTGTTTCAAATTTGCCTTATTTTCCCCAACTCCCCATTCTGAGAGTGAGTCTGATGTTCAGGTAGGATTGTGGTGTTGGTTCAAGGCTGTGAGTTCCCTGTGACACCATCTGAGTTTCCTCTGCCTTTTATCAAAGACCGCCAGGCTGGATGTCATAGACCACTGAGGTGTGACAGAAGGGATTTTTGAGCCACCCTAGCCTGGGTTTTATAGTCCCAGCCACTTCTTGTTTTAAAATTCTAGCTACTAATGTGTTCTGAGTCAAGATCTCTACCAGCCATCATTTCTCCTGTGAAGCACATGGAAACTTTCGCCACTCCTGACTAGACACGGATGGACTTGGTTAGATGTTATAATATAAGTTATTTTCAGACATTGATACCATTTTGTTTCTCTCACCTCTAACACCATTTTGAGAAAGAACTAATGAAGACCATGGGGTCCAGGAGCACAGCTCAGGGTCCTCCTTCCCACTGGCCCCGGCCACCAATCCCTTTCAGCTCAGGAGGGCACAAGTTCGAATCCTTTATTCCTCTCTCCTCCCCTCTCCTCTTTTCTTCTTCCCTCCCTTCCCTTTCCCACCCCTCTTCCCCTTCCTTCTTCTCCACCGTCATTTATTCTTCTTTTTGATTCCTTCCTTCCTTCCTTCCTTCCTTCCTTCCTTCCTTCCTTCCTTCCTTCCTTCTTTCCTTCTTTCCTCTCTTCCTTCCTCCCATAGAGGGTTTCATTATATAGAGCTATTCGGCCTGGAACTCATTATTGAACAGGCTGACCTTGAACTTACAGCGATCTACTTGCCTCAGATTCTTGGTCCTGGGATGTGATCCTTCCTTCCTTCCTTCCTTCCTTCCTTCCTTCCTTCCTTCCTTCCTTCCTTCCTTCCTTCCTTCCTTCCTTCCTTCCTCCTTTCCTTCTTCTTCTTTTTTTAACTCTTAACATGTTGTGTTTCCAAAGAGTTGATGGAATAGGGAAAACCAGCATGAAGCCTGACTTTCCCTGTACCCCCACCCCCTTCTCATTGTAGAAACAGCAAGGGATCAGCATGAGCCTTACCCTCTGTATTTCAGGGGGCACCATCAATCCTCGCCTTGGAGCCAGAATGGTGCATGATTACAGGAACCTTTTTGTGTGAGGACTCACCTGCTTTCTGTGTTACACTGTCCATGCTATAAAGCAAACCCACTTATAGAGAAAGCTTGCAGACTTCTGTGCAATCCCTGGGCCATGGACAGAAGCATTGTGCAGACATTTGATGCATGTTGTCAATTGCAGAGAAGGGTAACACAATAATCCATTATCTTCCATTACAGTAATGTGGTTTGCTTAACCCAATTAGCCAGGAGAGAACATGGATCGGAATGAAACCCTAAACCTGTACACTGAGGTAAATCATAGCAGGGGACTGGTGTTGGAGAGATGACATGGAGAAACAAGACCACCCTGAAACTCCATTTCCTAGGACAGGGCTGTAGCAGAAATCCAGAATACAGGAAAGAAAGTGCAGGAAAAAGATAGGAAGCCCTGAGGCTGTGGCTCTCAACCTTCCTAATGCGGTGGCCCTTTAATACAGATCCTCATCTTGTGACCCACAGGTTGGGAACCAGTTCCCTAAGATGCCCACTGAGCACAGTTTTTAGTGTCCACCAGTCTTAAGGAAATTGCTTAAAGCGAGATTGCCAAACAAACCCTTATTTGGGTTCAAGTTCTTTCTGATCACGCCAATAAAAATAACTTCAAGGTATGTGAGCATGCACGTACACACACACACACACACACACACACACACACACACACACACACACCTCAGCATCTCTGACAGTTTTGTACCCTAAGCCTTTTTCAGCAACGTTGCGAACAGTTAGGTAACTCATTAAACTTAGATCCTGTGCCAATGATCTTAGCTTCTAGTCATTTGTACTTCTTTGACCTTTTATTAGTAAAATAAGTCTGTGGAGTTCTGTATAAGTGTGTATGTATTATGGGTGTACATTTTTCTGTTCTGTGTGCATGTGCACATGTTTGTGTAGGCCAGAGGTTGTCATTGGGTGTCTTCTGAGATAACACTTTCAACTTCATTGTCTAAGGCACAATCTTGCAGAAAGCCAGAGCTCTTGGACCTTGCTAATCTTAACCTAGCCAGCTTGCCTCAAGGGTCCTCTGACTTACCTTCCTAAGTTCTGGGGTTACAGGCATTTAAATGAGTGCTAGGGACCCAAACTCCAGTTCTCAAACTTGCAAGGTAAGTGTTGTAGCCACTAAGCCACCTCTCCAGCCCGAGTCTGTGCACTTAGGTAATGCTGACCAACTAAGGGTTCAAAGTCCTGTTTCTTAACTTGGTAAACAGAAGTGGGTGGGGGTAGGGATTTCATACTCTTTGTCAATAATTTGTGAACTTAAGCATCAGACTTCCTCAGGAGAACCCATGTGGTCACTAGAAACTAATCAGAATCTGAGGTGGGGCCTAGGCATCAGTGCTGTTTTGGATTCCTCTGTAAGTTCTTTAAATGTATAAACTTTTAGAGAAGACTTGAGAGAACAGAGGGTAGGTTTCCCGCAGTGATCCATGAGCAGTGCAGATACAGTAGGGCTGGCTAAAGTCCAGAGTGTTTTAGAACTCACTCAGAGGAGCCTATTTTCTGTGTCTAGTCTTCAAAAAATATTTTTTTTATCTCTTTTTGATTGTTTTGGGAATTTCATCCATGCATTTAATGTGTTTTGATTAATCTATTGCTATTATCTTCCTTCTGACTCCTTCTTTATATATCCACTACATACCTTTCATCTACCAATTTCATGACTCTTAGAAACAAAGAACAACTTATTGAGTCCACATAGTGCTGCCTGTGTATGCTTGTGGGTATAGGAGCACCTACTAGTCCAAGAGCCCACATCCCCAAGGAAAACTGACTCGACCTCCCCCAGTAACCCAACTGTAAAAAGCTTCTCAGGGTGGGATTTTTTAGTTGTATATGAGTCCGAGTGTGGGTTTGTATACAGATTATAGCACTCTCAGAAGCTAGAAAAGGGCACTGGATCCTCTATAGCTGAAGTTATAGGCAGATGCCTTAGAAGCTGAACTCAGGTCCTCTACAGTAGTGGTATGTATTCTTAACAGCTGGGCCATCAGCCATCTATTGAGCCTTCTTCTGTGTGCTTTTGATAGCAACATAATGTAAATTCATGGGATTGTGTTGGATAATTTAGCTGCTTTAAAATTCTCCTGTTCCCCACCCATTTGATTCCTCACACCTACCTTCAAGGCTATGGTAACACCTACTTGTTTTTTCCTTTCCAATTTTGTATATAAGGTCATGTGAAGCATAGTATTTCAGTCGACAAGGGACTAGACATACACAGTCTTAGAGTTCACATTACCCAGTGCACCACAGCCATTACAGGCTTTGTGAGATCTGTTTCACATATGCTTGTGGTGATGCTGGTGAATAAAGCTTCATGTGGGGATAGAGAAATGGCACAGCACACACAGTTATGTGTAGGAAATGATGCTTGATCATGATACAGACTGTATGGCTGGCTATGTACTTGCTATGCAGTCTGTTTGCACTGCCTTTCTTGGGTGCACTCCTGTTTAACAAAATGTTTAGAATGGAATACTCTGTGGTGCGATGCTGGCAACAGCTTCGTGTGTCTCCTATTGATTGGGTATCTCGATGGCTTCATTTTTCTCTTGGGATTGCTTTAATCTCATACCTTTCTGCTCATCGTAACCCATAAGCACCAAATCTCCAGTACTAGTGTTGCCAGTATGAGCTGGCACTGAGTGGCTCACCTGCAAATGAAGTTAACATTGATTAAGGACTATGAAAGTGGAAAAGCAGCTGTGGGTCCTGTCCAGTCAGGTGTGCCCCACCCCACCAGAGCTGTGATCCTGAAGAGCAAAAGCCAAGTAATAGAAGCTGTGAGAAAGGATCTGCTTCATTGAAAGCAATGAGACTGGCAGAAATTCAAGGAGATTTTCTAGGCCAGATATGAAGAAACTCCTAGAGACTTGCATTTAGGACTAAACAGCATCTCATCAACATGGCGACACACACAGCCAAATCGAAATGCTCATTTGTGATATCGACAGAAACAGCTGCACCCAGCTATGATGCTGCCTTTCCAACTAACTCTGGGTAGCTCAAGTGATTGAAGGATCATTCTTCATTGTGTAAAGGGAGAGTGATTTAGTGAGGGTCTTCCCCAAGTCTGCAAGTGCTGACAGGAAGGCAGCTAAAGAAAATCTGGAACCTCTCCAGGAGTTGAAGGTGGGAAGATGGCTGAGCAGCACAGTCTTCATTGGGGAGAAGCCTCCCTATGCTGTGAAGGGATGTTTGAAAGGGCTTTCATCCATAAGGGGCTCAGCCAATGTAGGTTTAAAAGATTTAGAGACAAAGACACAGTCTTGCTTTCGAGCTATGTTATTCAGGATTTTTCATTGCTGTAACAAATGCCCAAATAACCATATTGTGTTTATCCATTAATGAAGTCAGAATCCTCATGAGCCAATCATTTTCCCAAATGCCACTTCTGAACTCTGCTTGCATCAGGGGCATGAGCCTTTTAGGAGGACAGGCACTTCATAACCAGACCATAATAGGCACGATGTAACAGGCTAGATAGAGAGTTTTTGTGATTTGGCTTAATGAGAATGTGGACTCATCTTCCAGCTTAGTAGCTCACACTACTAGTGGAGCAATAAGAAATCAGGGCTGGTCCTGTATGTCTTCCAAGAAGCCCACACTTTCCTTAAATTGCCATAGCAGAAAAATGGAGAACGAATGTTTGGAGAGCAACATGTTCTTCAAGATGTGCTTGGTGTTAATAATGCTCCAGCATAGTCTCCTCTTACTAATGATCTTCATTCCCAGGATCTAGTAGCTTCTCCCTTTAAACAATAGCTCTTTGATCCAACCAATGGGCTGAGGAATCATAGCAGCTTTGAAGGTTGGCTACATGGAGAGAACCTTCATTCTGGCTATTTTTACAAGTGAGGCAGACACGCAGAAGACATTGATTAATTCTGGAAGAATAACAGAATCTATGACAACATTCAGTGCCTTGCCTGGGATTGAGGTAATGTCATCAGGGAGTATGTGAGAGGCATCCTGAGGAGGCATTCAAGAATTACTTGATGAAGACACATTTGCAAAACTCAACAGAGCTGTGGCTGAGATGACGAGCCATTTTAGTGGACAGGATGGCATTGAGGAGCCCTGAGAGGTGATTCTGGATGACTGACTGACATTGTTAGAACTGTAACTGTGTAGTAGAGCTTTTAAAAAGCAAGGGAAAAGTGAGATTTGAGGGAGAAGAAAAGGAGCTTCCAAGAAAACCCACAGTGAAGGGCTTAGATGATTTTTAAAGACCTCAAATACTTTACAAAGTTTGAAGATGGGGAGGCTGGGGAGATGGCTCAGAAGCTAAGGGCCCATGTGCTTCTCTTGCAGAGGGCCAGAGTTCATTTCCTAGCACTCATGTAATAGCTCACAGACATCCATAACTCTGATTCTAGTGCGTCCTCTGCTCTCCTCTTGCCCCCTCAGCACTACATGTCATGTAAAACACCTGTACACATAAAATAAGTATAAATAAATCTTAAAACATAGTTTGAAAACATTCATCTCAACCCCAAAGGTTTTACTTATTGAGAAGAGTGTTTATAGAATGTTTATGGTCCTCTGTCTGCTTATAAACAGTTCAACCTTGAAAACCAGAAAATAGCAAAGCAATCCACTGCAGCCATATCTCTGAGCAGAATGATAATTCTTCAATAGTGCTCCAAGCACAAACTCTGGAGGGATCTAGGAAAAGACCTTGTCACCTCAGAGATGAGTTTCATTACCCTTGAGGATCTCTCAGTGTACTGTGAAGGTAGAAGAGAGATACATGCTGTCGTGTGTGTGTGTGTGTGTGTGTGTGTGTGTGAGAGAGAGAGAGAGAGAGAGAGAGAGAGAGAGAGAGAGAGAGAGAGATTTTATTTTAAAAGGCTTAAAAACTAGAAAACTATTTGTATTTGTTGTTGATTTTTTCAAATGCCCATTGGGGGTTTTGTCTACCTGTAAACCACTACACCACATGCATGCTTGTTGCCACAGAGAACATAGGATTCTGGGAACTAGAGGTGAGCTGCCATGTGGATGCTAGAAGAGCAGCCAGTGCTCTTAACTGATGAGCCATCTCTCTAGCCCTGAACATACTATAAAAAAGAATCTACTTCCCCACAGACTAGCTTTCACAGTTCTGGAAGATGCTATGTAAGCTTCCAAGCAAGGAAGCAACCAATAGTCCCGCTCAGATGCAACACTATCTTTTGACATGTCTACGACACAATCACTATTCCTAGTGCTTAGAAAGCACTGAAGATATATATATATATACATACATATATAGACAATGTGTGTGTGTGTGTGTGTGTAAAACATTAACAAGAAAGAGAGGTAATAATTTCAAGAGGCAGTAAGGGAGAAAGGTATTTGGGAGAAACCAGAGGGAACAAAAGAAAGAGGAAAAAGAATTAATTGTATTTTAATTAAAAAGTAAAACACTTTCAGAATAATATGGTGATAGAATATGAAAACAAAGTATACAGATATATAATGTGTGTATTTGAAATGGTTATTACAAAAGGGTTAAAAATGTGAAATTGAAGGTACATAAGTGGAAGGAGTTAGAGGTGGGAGAGGAGGAGTGGAAAGGCAGTACCTATAGATGAGATTTTCAAACAATTAAACATTAAAAATTTAAAAGTATGTGACATGAAAAGTTATACTTAGTTCAGGTTCATTTATTACTGGAAAAAGAGTTTCTATGAATTTGGTCAACAGTCTACATAATACAGCAGTGGTCCAGGGTTTCACACTCTACATTCACCTACACATTCACCACAGAAATTCTTTTTGTGTATATGTCTGCCTGTGTGAGTGTATGTCATGAGTATGTGGTGACATATTCCATCACCAATTTAAGCTCTAGCTGTGGTAAGAATTTTATGCAAGTTTACCATTTACAAAATCTCATGTACTGTTTTCTTTTAATATTTTATATATCAGTGTTTTGCCTGCATGTATGTCTGTGTACCATATGTGTGCCCAGTGTCCACAAAAGGGCATCAGATCTCCCTGTGACTGGAGTTACAGATGGTGTGAGATGGCATGCATAAGCTTTGAATCAAATCCAGGTTCTCTGAAACAGTAGATAGTGCCCTGGACCACTGAGCTCTCCAGCCCCTATTCTACATGCGTACAATACCTTTCTTACACTTAGATACAAAACACCATTGTACAATCACGTCCGGTCACCGGCACTTGCTGCATAACTTTGTGGCCTGGGAACAAAAGCCAACCCATGTAGCCTAGATGTATAACAGGCTGTAACCCCTAGGTTTATGTGAGCAGACTCTGTGACAGCCCTCCAGTGACAACATCACCCAGTGACACTTTCTCGGCACGCATCCTGTCATTCAGAGATTCTTGGCCGTGGTTAGGGTCATACAGCATGCAGCTTTGTTACATATTGATCTACAGCTGGCATTTTCCCATTGTTTTTTCATGACTTTAAATTCCCAAGTGATAATTCGTTGTGTGACTAAACCACAAGCTCTTCCTTTGAAGGCCATCTAGGTGGCTCTAATGTCTAGCAATTATGAGTAAAGCCTCCTCTATGGGCAGAGTATTGTGTGGACATGGTACTGTGAGACCCCGACTTAGAGTGTTTTTCCCTGGAAGGTAAAGCCCCTGGACGTTCCCCACGCTTGTTTTCCCCGATCTCTAAAAATGCAGCCAGAAAGAAGCTCTTTGTTCTCTATAGCCAGCAAAAAGCCTTTTTGTTTCTGTGCCTTACAGCCCCAGATGCGATAATTGTAGGAAGACCTATAAGGACATAGAGATAGACGCCAGAGAGGAGGCTGCAGCTCACCCCCCCCCCCACTCAACAGAAAGGAGCTGTAGCCAACTCTCCTCCCAACTCCTCCCAACTCCTCCCAATTCCTCAGCTAGCTGTTAAAAGCCCCCTACTGTCACCACTCACTCGGGGTCGAACCCCCCTGCCCTGCACGGCAGAGGGACTTCGTCCTCTGATAGCTGATAAAACCTCTTGCAGTTTGCATCAGGTGTGGTTTTCTCTCGGGTTATTGGGGTGCTGGCCGCTCATCCCGGGACTTGAGCAGAGGCCCAGCTTCAGGGGTCTTACAGTACCACTTGTTCTTGGTGCACACTGAGGAGTGAGGTTGATGGATCACATGAAATGTGATTTTGTAAGATTATGTAGATTTTGTAAGAAACAGCCAAACTGTCTTGTTAAGTGGCTGTACCATTTTGCATTCCCAATAGTACTCTAAGTTCTTATTGTTCAGGTTTTTGCTAACACTTGGTGTTATCAGTGTGGGGGATTATAACCTTTTTAACAGGTTTAAAGTGTTATGTTTTTTTAAAAAGTACACAGACAAACACTCTCTCTTTCTTGCTCTCTGTGTGTGTGTGTGTGTGTGTGTGTGTGTGTGTAGGTCTGTGTATGAGAGTGCAGTGCCCATATCGGCCAGCAGAGGGCATTGAATTACAGTTACAGGCTGGTGTGAGTTGCCCAATGTGGGTTCTGGGTCTCTGAAAGATGAGCTAGGGCTCCTCGCCACTGAGCCAGCCCTCCAGCCCCCCTCCCCCCCCAATAGTATCTCATTGTTGTTTTATTTGCAATTCTCCAGTGACCATTTGCATGGTCGTTATCTGGATATTTTATTTGACATAGTGTCTGTTCAGGTCTTCTGCCCAATTTTTGTTTGTTTGTTTGTTTGTTTGTTTGTTTGTTTGTTTGTTTGAGACAGGGTTTCTCTGTAGCCCTGGCTGTCCTGGAACTCACTTTGTAGAGCAGGCTGGCCTGGAACTCAGAACTCTGCCTGCCTCTGCCTCCCAAGTGCTGGGATCAAAGGCGTGCGCCACCACGCCCGGCTGTCTTCTGCCCATTTTTGAATAGTGTGTTTATTGGTGTTATATTTTAAGAGGTTTTTTTTTTTTTAAATGTATATTGAGCACCAGAATTTTACCTGCTGAGTGTTTTGTACATTTTCGTCCAGTCTGTGGCTTGTCATCTTCTTAACAGGGTTTTTCACAGGTTAGAAAATTTTAACTTTAGGGCCTGGGAGGTGGCTCAGGTGGCAAAGTACTTGCTACACAAGCAAAGAGAATGGGATTCTATTCCTGGCACCTTTATAAAACACCCAGGTAAACCACCAGCATTTGTCTGTACCCAGGGCTAGGGAAGGAGAGACAGGACAGTCTCCTGGGGCTCACTGGCCAGACAGACCCACTGAATCATTTGGCTCCAGTGAGATCCTGTATCAAAAACCTAAGTGAAGGAGTGACTGAAGAAGTCATCTGATGCCAATCTCTGGCACAGGCACATACAAATCCACATGTTCATGGACACACAGTAAGAAAAATTTAGTAGAATCCAATTTATTTATTCATTTTTTTCATCAAATGTACTGCTAGGGCTCTTAGCTAATGTTTAAATGTGTATTTTACTTGCCAATGGTCTCAAAGCCTGCTTCCCAGGGCATGTTGACACCATTGGTCATAAATGGGAAGCACCCTGACATGTCTTCATGGCTGATGTGTGTCTGAGATGCACATGGAGTCAAGCGAAAGGGAAATGGTCAAGTTGATCTGGGGTTCACACTTCCTAAAAGTAAGAGACTGGGCAGACCCTAGAGCAACTGCCAGCATCGGGACTGTGCGAGGGTGGCACTGGCTTGTCAGCAACTGGGAGCTAAAGGCTGTGCCATTTGTCACTATTAACGGATGCCTTCAACAGCCAGATCTGGATTTGCACGTTTTTATTCATGAATTTGAGCTTGCCCCTAGATGCTGGGACTCACTGAGAGATTCATGACTTCTTATTAAAAGGTATTTTGAAATAAAAATTTATAATGTCTGCATATCTCACCAATATGATCATGTAAGGGCTGAGAGCCATGCTTGTGGCTGAAGCAGCAAAAGAGATTTTTTTTTAAAAGACTGAAGAATGAGACAGCAAAGGAGAGAAAGCACTGAGGACTGCCCAGCTGAGGTGCTAATGTGGTCCATTAGGTTCTCCTAGTTGCCACAGTCCTCTGAAGGCACTAGAGGGTTAGTCCTCCATGAGATCAGCATCCTTGAATGTAAATAGATGCCTGGAGCCGAGCTCACAGCTGTAGGAGAGCCTCCTTCTCTGCAGGAAGGGCTTCCCCTCTGCAGTCTCTTGACATCCTTCAGGGGGTAATTATTCCTTTGATCCTGGTGACACAGTTCCAGCTAGAGCTTCTTGGCAGGTATGTGGACACACATACTGTCTGAGTGCAGAGTAGAGGAAGTCCTTCTGATGGAACAGTAGGTCAAAGGTGGTTATGGCAGCCTACGGCATCACTTGAGAGGGGGATCGTGAGTGAATGAGAACCAAACTCTGTGTGTGTGTGTGAATGCACAAGCCATGTGTGTAAACATACATAATATAAAATGTGTTAGCCATTTTTAACGATGTAGTTCAGTAACTCCAATCATATCTACTACCCATCTCTAGAACTTCTTTCCATTCAAAGCTTAAACTATTCCCGTGAATCGATCTACTCCAGCCCTGGCTTAGGTCCTCTGTACTTTCTGTCTGTCTGTCTGTATATAAGTATCACACATGACTAGAGCTGTACAGCATTTATCTTTGTTATGTTTAATTTCCCTTAGTGTTATATCTTTAGTGTTCATTCATTTTATAGCCTTCCTTAGTGTGTGTGTGTGTGTGTGTGTGTTCCTGTGTGTGCTTCCCCATGAATGTGCACACATACCTGCATAGCCGTGTATGTGTAACAACCCCCCCACACACACACAGAAAGAGTGAGAGAGAGAGACAGACAGACAGACACAAATCTTATAATAGTTTTTGTATGTAAGTTCTGTGTTTTTCTTTGTTTTTAGGAGGACTTCATGAAATATGTTTACAAAATAATTTTAGTGATTATAATTCCTACATATTCTTGAAATGTACTCAACCTTCTACATCAGAGAATTGGAAATAAAACAAGCAGAAAGGTTTTTATTTGTGCCATTAAGAGGGCAGCTATTGCCACAGCCTGGAGCCCTGAATTCCTGAGAGTCTGTTTTCAAACACTGCTTGTTCATTTCTGTTGTGATTTCAAGGCAGGGCTTCTCTTTGTGTAGCCCTGGCTGTCTTGTCTGCAAACCAGACTGGCCTCGAAATCACAGAGATCGCCTGTATCTGTCTCCCAAGTGCTGGGATTAAGGGTGTGTGTCACCACAGCCCAGCTTAATCACCGCTAACGTGCTGATCCAAGACTAAGTCTGAGCAGGCAAAGCTACCCTTGGACCTCGGCAGCCCTTCTCTAGGTGTCAGAGCCCTCCTTGTTCAACAAAACTTCCCACAGAGTCAAGTCTTACAAGGGTGTAGCCTCTGCAGAAGTTGCCAGTATACAACACATACTTCTTCCATAATTTTTCCTTTTGGTAAAAAACCAATTTTCCTTTTGGTAAAAAACCAAAACCAGAAAACCTTTGCCGCAGCCCCCATGCCGTCTTTCCAGTCTGTGCCTGTGTGTGACCTATGCAGTTAAGGGAAGGGTCTCTGCCTCCTTTCATACTCTCACTGATTCTGTGGTTCAATACCTGTTCGCAGATGCTTTATGACAATTGAAGCCATTTCCCTGGTGCTAAGCCTTTCAACAGCCAATTTATTAGAAGGAAGTGGATGATGGATGTTCTCTTTTGTTTAACTTGAAGTGAGATTAGAACATTGAAGAACTTCTCAGGCTAGAGATATGACTCAGTAGGTAAAATGCCTGCCACAGACTCATAAGGGTGGGTCTGAGATCAATTCTCTAAGCCCATTTAAAAGTACCAGAAATAGCAGTGTGCACCTTAATCCCAGTCCAGGGGAAGTGGAGGCATGAGAAGGGACTTGCTGGACAGATAATCTAGCCAGGTCAGTGAACTCTGGGTTCAGCAGAGACCTTGTGTGTTCCCCCAAAATTAAAAGGAGGGTGATTGAGGAAGACACTTGAGGATAGACTCTGGCCTCCATATGCACACTCCCAAACATATATGTGTACCCAACTGCACACACACAAAATATGTACACACAGAGAGGAGATAGAGAGAGATAGAGAGAGATAGAGATAGATAGATAGAGAGAGAGACAAAGACACAGAGACACAGACAGAGAGAGAGACACACACACACATACACACACACACACACAGAGAGAGAGAGAGAGAGAGAGAGAGAGAGAGAGAGAGAGAGAGAGAGAGAGAGAACAGACTGACAGAGAATAAAACTCTTACTGCAAGAGACCTTCATTAAAAGATAGAAATACAGAGACTTTTTTCTGGGGGAAAGCATGACTGTAACCCCCTTCTGGTCCTTCTGTCAAGATGAAGCACCTGCTGCTGCAGAGCCCCAGGAGCCAGCTTCCAGGTGACGTGAGACGAATGTGTACCCTGTATGTTGGCTGCTGGGCTGTGCCTTCCGGGAAGCCAGAGCAAGACTCTATTTTCTCTGTCATCATTTTCTTTTTGCAATCAGCCTCCAAGTGGCCAGCTGGGCCTACAGTTCGTCTAAGGCCTGTGCCAGCTGGGACCGTAGAGTACCTACGGCCTGTGCTATTCATATGACTTTGGCTGCTAGAGCTGCCAACGGAAAATGGCTATTCAGTCTGTTTCAACATCTGGGAAGGAGTTTGTCACTGTTGCTCACAACAGAAGATGGATGTTCTGGGTAGTCCAGCAGTCTACACACGATGCTTCAGCTTGGGATACACACACACACACACACACACACACACACACACACACACACAGGCTGCTTCTTTAACTTCCTTCCCACCCCACCAGCATGTTTGCCACGTCTGAGTCAGCACCTCCAATTGTTTTTCTTTTTTCCATTTTCATGTGTGTCTATGTGCACATGCTTATGCATGTACCTGGTACTCATGTGTGGGTGCTTGTGCACATTGTGCATGTGGGGGCCTGAAGGAGATGTAAGAACCATCCGAAAGCATTCTTCTACCGTATTTATTGAGGCAGGTCTTTCAGTTAGACCCAGAGCTTGCCCACATGCCCAGTCTTGTTAGCCAGGTTGCTCTGGGAATCCTGTCTCCACTTCTTAGGCTGGCATTTATATGGGTTCTGGGGACCTAAGCAGCAATCCCTGCATTTTGACCAGGGAGTCATTGCCTCAGAACACATACTTTTAAAAAACTGGCTCTCCTCTGAGGTCATCACTAGTTCCTTTCCCTGCATACAGTCAGATATAGACGCTCAGCTGCCTTCAGGCTTCTGTAAGGGACTGAGCCTCCATTCCATATTTCTTGAGTCTTGAAAGTTATGAGGGAGATCAGCACCGGGGTAGCGGGAGCGCAGGGTTGCCTGACACCCTCCAGCTACCCACGACCCCCGCCGCAGGATTTTGGGACTGCTGGTGAGTGGAACACAGCTTCTGCTCCAATCCAATTGCGCGGGACCTGAGACTGCATTAGTTAGGGAAGCAGAAACCGGCCTGAGTAGGGCCACAGGCCTCATCCGGCCGGATCAGCGCCAGGGTAGCGGGAGCACAGGGTTGCCTGACACCCTCCAGCTACCCACGACCCCCGCCGCAGGATTTTGGGACTGCTGGTGAGTGGAACACAGCTTCTGTTCCAGTCCAATCACGCGGGACCTGAGACTGCTCTGGTTGGGGAGAGAGAAATCCGGCCTACATAGGGCCACAACCCTCTTCCAGTCAGAAAAGCACCGGGGCAGCTGGGGCGCAGGGTCGGCTGACACTCACCAGCTACCCACAACACCCACCACAGGATCTTAAGACTTCTGGTGAGTGGAACACAGCTTCTGCTCCAATCCAATTGCACGCGGGACCAGAGACTGCATTAGTTAGGGAAGCAGAAAAACGGCCTGTGTAGGACCACAGGCCTCTTCCGGCTGGACCAGCACCGGGGTACCGTCAGCTACCCACGACCCACACCGCAGGATTTAGAGACTGCTGGTGAGTGGAACACAGCTTCTGCTCAAATCTTTAAACAGTGACAACGATAACAACTAACCCCAGAGATTACCAGATGGCGAAAGGTAAACGTAATAATCTTACTAACAGAAACCAAGACCACTCACCATCATCAGAACCCAGCACCCCCACTTCGCCCAGTCCAGGGCACCCCAACACACCGGAAAAGCTAGACACGGATTTAAAAGCATATCTCCTGATGATGATAGAGAACTTCAAGAAGGACTTTAATAACACACTTAAAGAAATGCAGGAGAACACTGCTAAACAGGCAGAAGACAATAAAGAGAAAGCACAAAAATCCCTTAAAGAATTGCAGGAGAACACTGCTAAAGAG
Organism: Mus caroli; assembly: GCF_978045245.1. Classification (NCBI taxonomy): domain Eukaryota; kingdom Metazoa; phylum Chordata; class Mammalia; order Rodentia; family Muridae; genus Mus; species Mus caroli. The sequence goes on along the minus strand of NW_028227257.1, from coordinate 178,498,319 downwards.
TTACAAATCCTTAAAGAAAAACACGATAACATAATCAAACAGGTAGAAGTCCTTACAGAAAAACAGGAAAACACATCCAAACAGATGATGGAAATGAACAAAACCATACTAGATCTAAAAAGGGAAGTAGACACAATAAAGAAAACCCAAAATGAGGCAACACTGGAGATAGAAACCCTAGGAAAGAAAACTGGAACCATAGATACGAGCATCAGCAACAGAATACAAGAGATGGAAGAGAGAATCTCAGGTGCAGAAGATTCCATAGAGAACATCGGCACAACAATCAAGGAAAATGTAAAATGCAAAAAGATCCTAACTCAAAACATCCAAGAAATACAGGACGCAATGAGAAGACCAAACCTACGGATAATAGGAGTGGATGAGAATGAAGATTTTCAACTCAAAGGACCAGCAAACATCTTCAACAAAATTATAGAAGAAAACTTCCCAAATCTAAAGAAAGAGATGCCCATGAACATACAAGAAGCCTACAGAACTCCAAATAGACTGGACCAGAAAAGAAATACCTCCCGACACATAATAATCAGAGCAACAAATGCTCTAAATAAAGATAGAATACTAAAAGCAGTAAGAGAAAAAGGCCAAGTAACATATAAAGGCAAGCCTATCAGAATTACACCAGATTTTTCACCAGAGACTATGAAAGCCAGAAGATCCTGGACGGATGTTATACAGACACTAAAAGAACACAAATTCCAGCCCAGGCTACTATACCCAGCCAAACTCTCAATTAACATAGATGGAGAAACCAAAGTATTCCACGACAAAACCAAATTCACACATTATCTCTCCACGAATCCAGCCCTTCAAAGGATAATAACAGAAAAAAACCAATACAAGGACAGGAACCACGCCCTAGAAACAACAAGAAGGTAATCCCTCAACAAACCTAAAAGAAGACAGCCACAAGAACAAAATGCCAACTTTAACAACAAAAATAACAGGAAACAACAATTACTTTTCCTTAATATCTCTTAATATCAATGGACTCAACTCCCCGATAAAAAGACATAGACTAACAAACTGGCTACACAAACAAGACCCAACATTTTGCTGCTTACAGGAAACTCATCTCAGAGAAAAGGATAGACACTACCTCAGAATGAAAGGCTGGAAAACAATTTTCCAAGCAAATGGCATGAAGAAACAAGCTGGAGTAGCCATTCTAATATCTGATAAGATTGACTTCCAACCCAAAGTCATTAAAAAAGACAGGGAGGGACACTTCATACTCATCAAAGGTAAAATCCTCCAAGAGGAACTATCAATCCTGAATATCTATGCTCCAAATACAAAGGCAGCCACATTCATTAAAGAAACTTTAGTAAATCTCAAAGCACACATTGCACCTCATACAATAATAGTGGGAGACTTCAACACACCACTTTCACCAATGGACAGATCATGGAAACAGAAACTAAACATGGACACAGTGAAACTAAGAGAAATTATGAATCAAATGGATCTGGCAGATATCTACAGAACATTCTATCCTAAAACAAAAGGATATACCTTCTTCTCAGCACCTCATGGTACCTTCTCCAAAATTGACCACATAATTGGTCACAAAGCAGGCCTCAACAGATATAAAAATATTGAAATTGTCCCATGCATCCTATCAGATCACCATGGCCTAAGGCTGATCTTCAATAACAAAATAAATAATAGAAAGCCAACCTTCACATGGAAACTGAACAACACTCTTCTCAATGATACCTTGGTCAAGGAAGGAATAAAGAAAGAAATTAAGGACTTTTTAGAGTTCAATGAAAATGAAGCCACAACATACCCAAACTTATGGGACGCAATGAAAGCATTTCTAAGAGGAAAACTCATAGCTATGAGTGCCTCCAAAAGGAAACTAGAGAGAGCACACATTAGCAGCTTGACAACACACCTAAAAGCACTAGAACAAAAGGAAGCAAATTCACCCAAGAGGAGTAGACGGCAGGAAATAATCAAACTCAGGGGTGAAATCAACCAAGTGGAAACAAGAAAAACTATTCAAAGAATCAACCAATCAAGGAGCTGGTTCTTTGAGAAAATCAACAAGATAGATAAACCCTTAGCCAGACTCACTAGAGGGCACAGGGAAAGCATCCTAATTAACAAAATCAGAAATGAAAAAGGAGACATAACAACAGATCCTGAAGACATCCAAAACACCATCAGATCCTTCTACCAAAGGCTATACTCAACAAAACTGGAGAACCTGGATGAAATGGAGAAGTTCCTAGACAGATACCAGGTACCAAAGTTGAATCAAGATCAGGTTAATGATCTAAACAGCCCTATATCCCCCAAAGAAATAGAAGCAGTCATTAATAGTCTCCCAACTAAAAAAAGCCCAGGACCAGATGGGTTTAGTGCAGAGTTCTATCAGACCTTCAAAGAAGATCTAATCCCAGTTCTTCACAAACTATTCCACAAAATAGAAACAGAAGGTACTCTACCCAACTCATTCTATGAAGCCACAATTACTCTGATACCTAAACCACAAAAAGACCCAACAAAGATAGAAAACTTCAGACCAATTTCCCTTATGAATATTGATGCAAAAATCCTCAATAAAGTTCTTGCTAACCGAATCCAAGAACACATCAAAACAATCATCCATCCTGACCAAGTAGGTTTCATCCCAGGGATGCAGGGATGGTTCAATATACGGAAATCCATCAACGTAATCCAGTATATAAACAAACTCAAAGACAAAAACCACATGGTCATCTCGTTAGATGGGGAAAAAGCATTTGACAAGATCCAACACCCATTCATGATAAAAGTCTTGGAAAGATCAGGAATTCAAGGCCCATACCTAAACATGATAAAAGCAATCTACAGCAAACCAGTAGCCAACATCAAAGTAAATGGTGAGAAGCTTGAAGCAATCCCTCTAAAATCAGGGACTAGACAAGGCTGTCCACTTTCTCCATACCTATTCAACATTGTACTTGAAGTCCTAGCCAGAGCAATTCGACAACAAAAGGAGATCAAAGGGATACAAATTGGAAAAGATGAAGTCAAAATATCACTTTTTGCAGATGATATGATAGTATATATAAGTGACCCTAAAAATTCCACCAGAGAACTCCTAAGCCTGATAAACAGCTTCGGTGAAGTAGCTGGATATAAAATTAACTCAAACAAATCAATGGCCTTTCTCTACACAAAGAATAAACAGGCTGAGAAAGAAATTAGGGAAACAACACCCTTCTCAATAGTCACAAATAATATAAAATATCTTGGCGTGACTCTAACTAAGGAAGTGAAAGATCTATATAATAAAAACTTCAAGTCTCTGAAGAAAGAAATTATAGAAGATCTCAGAAGATGGAAAGATCTCCCATGCTCATGGATTGGCAGGATCAACATTGTAAAAATGGCTATCTTGCCAAAAGCAATCTACAGATTCAATGCAATCCCCATCAAAATTCCAAATCAATTCTTCAACGAATTAGAAAGTGCAATCTGCAAATTCATCTGGAATAACAAAAAACCTAGGATAGCAAAAACTCTTCTCAAGGATAAAAGAACCTCTGGTGGAATCACCATGCCGGACCTAAAGCTCTACTACAGAGCAATTGTGATAAAAACTGCATGGTACTGGTATAGTGACAGACAAATAGACCAATGGAATAGAATTGAAGACCCAGAAATGAACCCACACACCTATGGTCACTTGATCTTCGACAAGGGAGCTAAAAACATCCAGTGGAAGAAAGACAGCATTTTCAACAAATGGTGCTGGCACAACTGGTTGTTAACATGTAGAAGAATGCGAATCGATCCATTCCTATCTCCTTGTACTAAGGTCAAGTCTAAGTGGATCAAGGAACTTCACATAAAACCAGAGACACTGAAACTTATAGAGGAGAAAGTGGGGAAAAGCCTTGAAGATATGGGCACAGGGGAAAAATTCCTGAATAGAACAGTAATGGCTTGTGCTGTAAGATCGAGATTTGACAAGTGGGACCTCATGAAACTACAAAGCTTCTGCAAGGCTAAAGACACCATCAATAAGACAAAAAAACCACCAACAGAGTGGGAAAGGATCTTCACCTATCCTAAATCAGATAAGGGACTAATATCCAATATATATAAAGAACTCAAGAAGGTGGACTCCAGAAAGTCAAATAACCCCATTAAAAAATGGGGCTCAGAACTGAACAAAGAATTCTCACCTGAGGAATACCGAATGGCAGAGAAGCACCTGAAAAAATGCTCAACATCCTTAATCATCAGGGAAATGCAAATCAAAACAACCCTGAGATTCCACCTCACACCAGTCAGAATGGCTAAGATCAAAAATTCAGGTGACAGCAGATGCTGGCGAGGATGTGGAGAAAGAGGAACACTCCTCCATTGTTGGTGGGATTGCAAGCTTGTACAACCACTCTGGAAATCAGTCTGGCGGTTCCTCAGAAAATTGGACATAGTACTACCGGAGGATCCAGCAATACCTCTCCTGGGCATATATCCAGAAGATGTCCCAACCGGTAAAAAGGACACATGCTCCACTATGTTCATAGCAGCCCTATTTATAATAGCCAGAAGCTGGAAAGAACCCAGATGTCCCTCAACAGAGGAATGGATACAGAAATTATGGTACATTTACACAATGGAGTACTACTCAGCTATTAAAAAGAATGAATTTATGAAATTCCTAGCCAAATGGATGGACCTGGAGGGCATCATCTTGAGTGAAGTAACACAATCACAAAAGAACTCACACAATATGTATTCATTGATAAGTGGATATTAGCCCAAAACTTAGGATACCCAAGATATAAGATACAATTTGATAAACGCATGAAACTCAAGAAGAATGAAGACCAAAGTGTGGACACTGTGCACCTTCTTAGAATTGGGAACAAAACACCCAGGGAAGGAGTTACAGAGACAAAGTTCGTAGCTGTGATGAAAGGATGGACCATTTAGAGACTGCTGTATCCAGGGATCCGTCCCATAATCATCTTCTAAACCCTGACACCATTGCATACACTAGCAAGATTTTGCTGAAAGGACCCAAATATAGCTGTCTCTTGTGAGACGATGCCGGGGCCTAGCAAACACAGGAGTGGATGTTCACAGTCAGCTATTGGATGTATCACAGGGCTCCCAATGGAGAAGCTAGAGAAAGTACCCAAGGAGCTAAAGAGATCTGCAACCCTATTGTTGGAACAACATGATGTACTAACCAGAACCCTGGAGCTCTTGTCTCTAGCTGCATATGTATCGAAAGATGGCCCAGTCGGCCATCAATGGAAAGAGAGGCCCATTGGACTTGCAAACTTTATATGCCCCAATATAGGGGAATGCCAGGGCCAAAAGAATGGGAATGGGTGGGTAGGGAAGTGGGGGGCGCTATGGGGGACTTTTGGGATAGTATTGGAAATGTAATTGAGGAAAATATGTAATAAAAATATTAAAAAAAAAAAAAGTTATGAGGAATGGAGCCAGGTGCTCTTTCAACCCCCAAAGTGCCCTAGACAATGCCAGTCTTAAGACACTTTCACTGTGACAACAACATTCTTAAGTTCCATGAATTGCCCCAAATAAAATAATAATATTATTATAGTAATGGTTTACTTTCAAAGACTAGTCTTTCTTCTGGGATTTTTCCTCAGTGGCTGATTTTTTTTCCTTCTGCATTGTGTTTGACTTCAGTCAGTGATTCCCCTGCATCACAGTGATCTTTATTGTTTTCTTTAATATTTTTTATTGTTGTCTTAGTTATGGTTTCATTGCTGTGAACAGATACCATGACCAAGGCAACTCTTACAAAGAACAGCATTAAACTGGGACTGGCTTACAGTTTCAGAGATTCAGTCCATTATCATCATGGCAGTGTGCAGGCAGACATGGTTCTAGAGGAGCTGAGAGTTCTTAATCTGTAGGCAGCAGAAGAGACACTGGATGTAGCTTGGGCTTATATATGAGACCACAAAGTCTGCCTCCACAGTGACACACTTCCTCCAACAAGGTCATACTAACTCCAATAAGACCACAGCTCCTAATAGTGCTACTCCCTGTGAGCCAAGCATTCAAACACAAAAATCTATGGGGGTCAAACCTATTCAAACCACCACAATTGTTATTTTTTAAATTAGTATGCAGCATGTTGAAGTGCTATAAACCTTTCATCCCAGCACATGGGAAGCAGAGGCAAGCAGATTTCTGTGAGTTCCAGGTCAGCCAAGGCTATGGAGCAAGACCTTGTCTTAAACAACAAAAATAGCATACAAAGTAACAGGTTTTATTATAATAGTTGCATACATATAGGTTACCTTTGTGTGTGCAAATGCATGTATGGCTGTGAGTATGTGTGAACACGTGTGTATACATGCATGTGGTAGCCAGGGGTTGGTTTTGGATCTTTCTCTATCACTTTCCACACTTTTTTACCAGACAGGGTCTCTTGCTGAATCCCTCCCAGATTTGGCTAGGCTGGTTGGTCTGCAAGTCAGATGGGTTCTCTCATCTGTAGCATCCTGGTACTGTGGCTAAAGGTGCACACCCGTGCCTGCCATTCTCACCTGTCTTCTGGGAGACTGAACTCAAGTCCTTAGGTGAGCACTTTACTGTCTGAGCATCTCTTCAGTCTTATACCTTGTTTTTGTTGATTCACACCCACACTGGTCTCCTCCTCAGAAGCCTCTGTTCTGCTTCATGACATACCATGTCTGTAACCTCTCCCTCACCCCTGCAACCCTCTTAAGACCTCTTTTCCATCTCTCAGAATCCACTTTATAGTTTCATAACTTATTCCCATACCTACATACACACAATACACACATACTCATACATACACACTCATACACACACATACACACATATATACACTCACATGTACACACACATACACACATTCATATGTACACACATATACACACATATTCATATGTCCACATACACTCACATGTATACACACATATTCATATGTACACACACACACTCACATGTACATACATACACACACACACACACACACACACACACACACCGTGAATTAAAGTTACTGGTCCACTTGTGAATGTAATATTTGGTTTCTGGGCCTGAATTACTTATATAATGATTTTCAGTTCCATCTCTGTGTTTGTTCACTCATTAAGGTGATTACATTGTCCTTTTGCTCACAGGCAAAAGTACCCTAATCCAGACCCAACACTGTTGCCAGACCAATCTTCAAGATGGGCAACTTTTAGTCCCTCTAGAGGCTTACACAACTTCACAAATTAAGTAAATGTTTGCATCATGGCCATCAGATACTCCACAATGTACACGAGAGTTAATTTATGTGTCTCCTCCTCAGAACTAAGAGATGCCAGGGTTGCTGGTAAAGCTGTCTCTGGGCAAGCTATGAGGGCATTTTCTTGTTTAGTTAAGCCATCACAATAAAGCTCTCTCTGTGCATCAGTCTGTGAGAATATTAACTGGTGAGTTTCTCTGGACAACACACATGCAGTATGGGTCAGACTATTCTCCCATGCCTCCTCTAGGACCAGCGCCCATTGCTTAGAGTTTACACAGGGTGCCACACATCCCTAGTTTTCTCTCACACTCCCCACAGGGTGCCACACATCCCTAGCTTTCTCTCACACTCCCCTTTAGTGTTCAGTGCACCTTGCACCTCCTGCTTCTGTGTGCTCACAGTGGTCCCAGCTTCCATGGCTTCACTACAGCTTATTCCTGCCATTACAAGCCATGAAGATTTTCTCATCTCCCAGGCCGCTAAGCTATACCTTTCTCTGACGCTCCAAAGCCTGTGACGTGAGCTAATGCATCTTTATGGTGACCACACGCATGCTTTGCAGTTCGAATTGTATGTGTCTTGGCCTTGAAGACCCGACACTTTCCAGCCTAGTTTCCTGAGAACTGACGCTCTGCATGGTGTAGACACAACAAGCCAGCAAGGATACAAGAGAGTGAGCACATGCTGGAGATCAGACCACCCTGGAGCTGGTATTATTAGTCCCATGCTGACAATTGGCAGGGCTGGAGCTGGCATCAGCATCCAGTCTTGCACACTCTTGCTTCTTTGAGGCCACTATAGTTATGATTTAGAACATCGCCCAAAGACCTGTGAGTTCAAGCCTTGGTCCTAGCTTGTTACTTGTGGAATGTGGTAGAACCTTTGAGAGGTGAGGTCTAGGGGGAGGTTTTCTTACTGTTGGAGACATACCCCTGAAGGGGGTAGTAGGACCATAGCTCCTTAATTCTCTATCCTGAGGTAAATAGAACTATGGGCTTCTCCTATGATAAACTGCCTTGTGCAATGCCCCTCTCCCCACAAGAAATGAGGCAAGTCATAGACTGAAATATCCAAAACTGTGGGCCACATGAAACCTTTCATCTTTATAAGTGGATGATTGCAGGCATTTGTTACAGTGAGAGAACACAGACTAACACAGGCCCTAACACATTCAAGGAGAGAATAATACATGTGTGGCAGCATTTTCCTCAAGGGATGCTACGTGGCTCAGTGTAGGTCATGTGAAATAAAAGGAGATGTCTTTTCAAACAGTACAGCACAACACGTGTATGCATGTAAACCTATGATAATTTAACCTGAGTGTTTATAAGTGACTGTTTAAAAAAAAATCTCAAGAACACAGGTATTCTAAATATCTTTTCTTGTTTACCTTGGCTCTGCTCACAATTTTTAGCATCATTTATTTTCCTTTTACCTAATTAAGAATTCTTTCTTTCTTTCTCTTTCTTTCTTTCTTTCTTTCTTTCTTTCTTTCTTTCTTTCTTTCTTTCTTTCTTTCTTTCTTTCTTTCTTTCTTTCTTTCTTTCTTTCTTTCTTTCTTCCTTCCTTCCTTCCTTCCTTCCTCTCTCTCTCTCTCTCTCTCTCTCTCTCTCTCTCTCTCTCTCTCTCTTTTTCTTCTTATCCTCCTCCTCCTCCTCTTCCTCTTCCTTCTTTTTAATTAGGTAAATTTTCTGACTGCCCTGGAACACACTAAGTAGCCTGCGCTGACTGGCCGGTGAGCCCCAGGGCTCCTCCTGTCCCAGCACTGGGACTATAAAGGTGCGCCTCACCCAGCTTTTTTCAAGCTCAGTTGTTCATGCTTATGAAGCAAGCCCATGGAGCCATCTCTCAGTGCTAAAATTTATCGAAACAATTTTAAGGTTTGCTTAAATGTACAACAAAATTTTCAAGAGACAGAGGCCAACTGGTAAATAGAATTCCACTTGCTAGAAAGAAGGTTTGGGTCACCAAGCCACTACTGGGCTTCCTTGGGGTAGAGATTTCTTTAAAACTGCAGAGGACCATGGCAAAATTGACTGCCTCACTCTGACTTTTGTATGGCTCTCTAGAGCCCCGAGTGATCTCTTGCATGGAACGATCTCTTGAGGTGATTTTTAGCTCTAAAATCTATAACTCTGTGATCTACTTCATTTGTTATTGTTCATAAAAGTCACTGGCCACATATTCTATTCTCACTTGGCATATAAAGTATCTGAGAAGTTAATTGAATAGTCTAGACTCATATAGCAAGATGACATTCACTCTGAAACCAGCCTTGGGCTGCGCTGATACTTAGTTATATAGTTTTGGGTAGTGGTAAAAATGTCCAGGGTGGCAAAGGTCATTGCTGAAGGCTAAGGAGCTGAGATACCTCACTATCATAGTAAGGCATTTCTGGAATCTCAGGTGCTTGCTGACCAGGTTCTTACTGGGAGAAAGGAAGCTAAATCAGTGATCTAACCAAGGCTAGAGGCACTCTGCAGGTAGAGGGTATGGGAGTTTCGCACTCCCCAGACAAGGTCAGAGAAGGAAAAGCCCTGCTAGTAAAGGGAGTCTGCCATTTTGCACTGAGCCCAGGCTTTCTGGTAACGTCAGACTTTGGCCTTAGTTAGCAAGGTGCTGGTACTTAGCTCTCAGGAGCTGCAGATGAGGAGGTGTCCCTCAGGATCCCCAAGTGCCTTGCTCTTAACTCTGCACCACGGCTTCTCATGCTGTGACTGTTTTCCTTCTGAAGGAGCTCTTGGAAGACAGGACCATGCACCAGGTCCCCATACTAGTTCAGTGGCAAGTGTGGGATTGGTATCATATCACCGCTTATTGCTTGAATGACGTTTCCCTGGAGACAAAAGGTTGACAGTAGATTATAATAAAATCCTCTCTGGATTAAAGTTCAGAATTTGTTCAGGGGCACTGATGGGTTTGAACATCTGCAGCATGTCAGCCATGGTGGTGGGAAGCATCAAACCAGCGGGAAGGTGTGGGTGGAGAGGGTGATCAGGCTAGGGGGAAATGCCTTCAGAAAGGAAACTTCATCTGATTCATTATAAAAGAACGCTGGACACTCCTAAACCAATACTCAAATTCACTGTAAGCTCTCACAAAAGAGAAACTGAGACAAAAGGCTTGTGTCCTGTTAGGAAGATCTGAGGCAATGCCAGAATGGGCTGAACTATCAAAATCTCATTCTGGGGCTTGTTGCCTATTGGTGTGTGTTTGTGTTTTGAGTGTGTGTGTGTGTGTGTGTGTGAGAGAGAGAGAGAGGGGGGGATGGGGGGGGTGAAAAGGGGATGGGAACAGGGGGACAAGGATAGGAATGGGGACTGAGATGGAGATGGAAAGGGAGAGAGGGGCACACCTCCATCTTCATTGTCTAGAAATGGCTCTGTCAGGTTCTACCCAGGAAAAAGAACTGGGCACAGCAATAGAGATGGAAAGAGCACAAACTAGAAAACAGGACCTCTTGGACATACTCTTCAGTCATGTTTCCCCTCTCCTCACATAACACCACCACTGGCTTCTTGATAAGTTTCTCAAGGCTCTCCATGCTCTTGGCATTGTCTGGATGCTGAGGCTAGCCCTCAAACAGTACATATTGGCTGAGCGATCATTGTATGTTGAGTGACAGATGTTGTGTTCATTGTGTTGATTTCGGGGTTTTTGCCCAGGAATTTCTGAGTTCTCCCAACGCCATCAGATAGATACTGGCCTTCATGGCCTTTCCAAACTAGAGGTCTCGGCATGTGTGTCATGCTTCTTCCACGGATTTGATCTGGAGATGTCCCACAAGGTTCCTGAGCCATGGTTACCTTCATTTTTGTTATGGAGAAGTGAAGCCTAGGAAAGAACAGGTTTGGTCAGGCTCACTCAACCATGTTGGAGGGGAAATGTGGCTCTTCTGCTCTCAGTCTCCACTGTGTGATGCTGTCTCTCTGTAGTGAGGTTACCAGGCCTGTACTCTCAGCACTTATGAGGCTAAGGCAGGAGGATTGTGAGTTCCAGGCCAGCCTGGGCTATGCAAAGATTCCACCTCAAGAACTCAATAAAATATGATATAATAAAACAAAATGTTGATAAAGATTAGTGGGACATACATCATTTATTTGATTGGTGCCTTAAAATCCCAAGAACCTTCACCAGATGTCATGAGCACAAAACTCTAAATTCCTGCAAATTCCCAAGTTACATGACATGGCTGTTAGGCAATTAAGAGAGCTATCACATTAAATCACATTAATTACATTAAAAATAATATTGTTGATTCCCAGCACCCTTAAAGTGCCTCAGGACCATCCATAATTCTGGTCGCAGGGAATCTGATGCCTTCTTCTGATCTCTATAGGCACCAGGCATATGCACGATGCACATCTATACTTGTAGGTCAAACACTCACACAGAAAATAAAATAAGTCTTTAAAAGAAGAGATTTTAAATTAAAATACAAGATAACATTGCCTTACAAGTTGACTTAAGACATATGCTTAGAAAAGATCCTGTGTGTTGGGGTATGCAGGAAACAATAGACTCTGGCTCCTTGTCCAGCGTCTCTAGTACTGGCATTGGCATTGGAGAATCTTTTTTTTTTTTTATTACATATTTTCCTCAATTACATTTCCAATACTATCCCAAAAGTCCCCCATAGCGCCCCCCCCCACTTCCCTACCCACCCATTCCCATTCTTTTGGCCCTGGCATTCCCCTATATTGGGGCATATAAAGTTTGCAAGTCCAATGGGCCTCTCTTTCCATTGATGGCCGACTAGGCCATCTTTCGATACATATGCAGCTAGAGACAAGAGCTCCAGGGTTCTGGTTAGTACATCATGTTGTTCCAACAATAGGATTGCAGATCCCTTTAGCTCCTTGGGTACTTTCTCTAGCTTCTCCATTGGGAGCCCTGTGATACATCCAATAGCTGACTGTGAACATCCACTCCTGTGTTTGCTAGGCCCCGGCATCGTCTCACAAGAGACAGCTATATTTGGGTCCTTTCAGCAAAATCTTGCTAGTGTATGCAATGGTGTCAGCGTTTAGAAGCTGATTATGGGACGGATCCCTGGATACAGCAGTCTCTAAATGGTCCATCCTTTCATCACAGCTACGAACTTTGTCTCTGTAACTCCTTCCCTGGGTGTTTTGTTCCCAATTCTAAGAAGGTGCACAGTGTCCACACTTTGGTCTTCATTCTTCTTGAGTTTCATGCGTTTATCAAATTGTATCTTATATCTTGGGTATCCTAAGTTTTGGGCTAATATCCACTTATCAATGAATACATATTGTGTGAGTTCTTTTGTGATTGTGTTACTTCACTCAAGATGATGCCCTCCAGGTCCATCCATTTGGCTAGGAATTTCATAAACTCATTCTTTTTAATAGCTGAGTAGTACTCCATTGTGTAAATGTACCATAATTTCTGTATCCATTCCTCTGTTGAGGGACATCTGGGTTCTTTCCAGCTTCTGGCTATTATAAATAGGGCTGCTATGAACATAGTGGAGCATGTGTCCTTTTTACCGGTTGGGACATCTTCTGGATATATGCCCAGGAGAGGTATTGCTGGATCCTCCGGTAGTACTATGTCCAATTTTCTGAGGAACCGCCAGACTGATTTCCAGAGTGGTTGTACAAGCTTGCAATCCCACCAACAATGGAGGAGTGTTCCTCTTTCTCCACATCCTCGCCAGCATCTGCTGTCACCTGAATTTTTGATCTTAGCCATTCTGACTGGTGTGAGGTGGAATCTCAGGGTTGTTTTGATTTGCATTTCCCTGATGATTAAGGATGTTGAGCATTTTTTCAGGTGCTTCTCTGCCATTCGGTATTCCTCAGGTGAGAATTCTTTGTTCAGTTCTGAGCCCCATTTTTTAATGGGGTTATTTGACTTTCTGGAGTCCACCTTCTTGAGTTCTTTATATATATTGGATATTAGTCCCTTATCTGATTTAGGATAGGTGAAGATCCTTTCCCACTCTGTTGGTGGTTTTTTTGTCTTATTGATGGTGTCTTTAGCCTTGCAGAAGCTTTGTAGTTTCATGAGGTCCCACTTGTCAATTCTCGATCTTACAGCACAAGCCATTACTGTTCTATTCAGGAATTTTTCCCCTGTGCCCATATCTTCAAGGCTTTTCCCCACTTTCTCCTCTATAAGTTTCAGTGTCTCTGGTTTTATGTGAAGTTCCTTGATCCACTTAGACTTGACCTTAGTACAAGGAGATAGGAATGGATCGATTCGCATTCTTCTACATGTTAACAACCAGTTGTGCCAGCACCATTTGTTGAAAATGCTGTCTTTCTTCCACTGGATGTTTTTAGCTCCCTTGTCGAAGATCAAGTGACCATAGGTGTGTGGGTTCATTTCTGGGTCTTCAATTCTATTCCATTGGTCTATTTGTCTGTCACTATACCAGTACCATGCAGTTTTTATCACAATTGCTCTGTAGTAGAGCTTTAGGTCCGGCATGGTGATTCCACCAGAGGTTCTTTTATCCTTGAGAAGAGTTTTTGCTATCCTAGGTTTTTTGTTATTCCAGATGAATTTGCAGATTGCACTTTCTAATTCGTTGAAGAATTGATTTGGAATTTTGATGGGGATTGCATTGAATCTGTAGATTGCTTTTGGCAAGATAGCCATTTTTACAATGTTGATCCTGCCAATCCATGAGCATGGGAGATCTTTCCATCTTCTGAGATCTTCTAGAATTTCTTTCTTCAGAGACTTGAAGTTTTTATTATACAGATCTTTCACTTCCTTAGTTAGAGTCACGCCAAGATATTTTATATTATTTGTGACTATTGAGAAGGGTGTTGTTTCCCTAATTTCTTTCTCAGCCTGTTTATTCTTTGTGTAGAGAAAGGCCATTGATTTGTTTGAGTTAATTTTATATCCAGCTACTTCACCGAAGCTGTTTATCAGGCTTAGGAGTTCTCTGGTGGAATTTTTAGGGTCACATATATACTATCATATCATCTGCAAAAAGTGATATTTTGACTTCATCTTTTCCAATTTGTATCCCTTTGATCTCCTTTTGTTGTCGAATTGCTCTGGCTAGGACTTCAAGTACAATGTTGAATAGGTATGGAGAAAGTGGACAGCCTTGTCTAGTCCCTGATTTTAGAGGGATTGCTTCCAGCTTCTCACCATTTACTTTGATGTTGGCTACTGGTTTGCTGTAGATTGCTTTTATCATGTTTAGGTATGGGCCTTGAATTCCTGATCTTTCCAAGACTTTTATCATGAATGGGTGTTGGATCTTGTCAAATGCTTTTTCCCCATCTAACGAGATGACCATGTGGTTTTTGTCTTTGAGTTTGTTTATATACTGGATTACGTTGATGGATTTCCGTATATTGAACCATCCCTGCATCCCTGGGATGAAACCTACTTGGTCAGGATGGATGATTGTTTTGATGTGTTCTTGGATTCGGTTAGCAAGAACTTTATTGAGGATTTTTGCATCAATATTCATAAGGGATATTGGTCTGAAGTTTTCTATCTTTGTTGGGTCTTTTTGTGGTTTAGGTATCAGAGTAATTGTGGCTTCATAGAATGAGTTGGGTAGAGTACCTTCTGTTTCTATTTTGTGGAATAGTTTGTGAAGAACTGGGATTAGATCTTCTTTGAAGGTCTGATAGAACTCTGCACTAAACCCATCTGGTCCTGGGCTTTTTTTAGTTGGGAGACTATTAATGACTGCTTCTATTTCTTTGGGGGATATAGGGCTGTTTAGATCATTAACCTGATCTTGATTCAACTTTGGTACCTGGTATCTGTCTAGGAACTTGTCCATTTCATCCAGGTTCTCCAGTTTTGTTGAGTATAGCCTTTGGTAGAAGGATCTGATGGTGTTTTGGATGTCTTCAGGATCTGTTGTTATGTCTCCTTTTTCATTTCTGATTTTGTTAATTAGGATGCTTTCCCTGTGCCCTCTAGTGAGTCTGGCTAAGGGTTTATCTATCTTGTTGATTTTCTCAAAGAACCAGCTCCTTGATTGGTTGATTCTTTGAATAGTTTTTCTTGTTTCCACTTGGTTGATTTCACCCCTGAGTTTGATTATTTCCTGCCGTCTACTCCTCTTGGGTGAATTTGCTTCCTTTTGTTCTAGTGCTTTTAGGTGTGTTGTCAAGCTGCTAATGTGTGCTCTCTCTAGTTTCCTTTTGGAGGCACTCAGAGCTATGAGTTTTCCTCTTAGAAATGCTTTCATTGCGTCCCATAAGTTTGGGTATGTTGTGGCTTCATTTTCATTGAACTCTAAAAAGTCCTTAATTTCTTTCTTTATTCCTTCCTTGACCAAGGTATCATTGAGAAGAGTGTTGTTCAGTTTCCATGTGAAGGTTGGCTTTCTATTATTTATTTTGTTATTGAAGATCAGCCTTAGTCCATGGTGATCTGATAGGATGCATGGGACAATTTCAATATTTTTATATCTGTTGAGGCCTGCTTTGTGACCAATTATGTGGTCAATTTTGGAGAAGGTACCATGAGGTGCTGAGAAGAAGGTATATCCTTTTGTTTTAGGATAGAATGTTCTGTAGATATCTGCCAGATCCATTTGATTCATAATTTCTCTTAGTTTCACTGTGTCCCTGTTTAGTTTCTGTTTCCATGATCTGTCCATCGGTGAAAGTGGTGTGTTGAAGTCTCCCACTATTATTGTATGAGGTGCAATGTGTGCTTTGAGCTTTACTAAAGTTTCTTTAATGAATGTGGCTGCCTTTGTATTTGGAGCATAGATATTCAGGATTGATAGTTCCTCTTGGAGGATTTTACCTTTGATGAGTATGAAGTGTCCCTCCCTGTCTTTTTTAATGACTTTGGGTTGGAAGTCAATCTTATCAGATATTAGAATGGCTACTCCATCTTGTTTCTTCATGCCATTTGCTTGGAAAATTGTTTTCCAGCCTTTCATTCTGAGGTAGTGTCTATCTTTTTCTCTGAGATGAGTTTCCTGTAAGCAGCAAAATGTTGGGTCTTGTTTGTGTAGCCAGTTTGTTAGTCTATGTCTTTTTATCGGGGAGTTGAGTCCATTGATATTAAGAGATATTAAGGAAAAGTAATTGTTGTTTCCTGTTATTTTTGTTGTTAAAGTTGGCATTTTGTTCTTGTGGCTGTCTTCTTTTAGGTTTGTTGAGGGATTACCTTCTTGTTGTTTCTAGGGCGTGGTTCCTGTCCTTGTATTGGTTTTTTTCTGTTATTATCCTTTGAAGGGCTGGATTCGTGGAGAGATAATGTGTGAATTTGGTTTTGTCGTGGAATACTTTGGTTTCTCCATCTATGTTAATTGAGAGTTTGGCTGGGTATAGTAGCCTGGGCTGGAATTTGTGTTCTTTTAGTGTCTGTATAACATCCGTCCAGGATCTTCTGGCTTTCATAGTCTCTGGTGAAAAATCTGGTGTAATTCTGATAGGCTTGCCTTTATATGTTACTTGGCCTTTTTCTCTTACTGCTTTTAGTATTCTATCTTTATTTAGAGCATTTGTTGCTCTGATTATTATGTGTCGGGAGGTATTTCTTTTCTGGTCCAGTCTATTTGGAGTTCTGTAGGCTTCTTGTATGTTCATGGGCATCTCTTTCTTTAGATTTGGGAAGTTTTCTTCTATAATTTTGTTGAAGATGTTTGCTGGTCCTTTGAGTTGAAAATCTTCATTCTCGTCCACTCCTATTATCCGTAGGTTTGGTCTTCTCATTGTGTCCTGTATTTCTTGGATGTTTTGAGTTAGGATCTTTTTGCATTTTACATTTTCCTTGATTGTTGTGCCGATGTTCTCTATGGAATCTTCTGCACCTGAGATTCTCTCTTCCATCTCTTGTATTCTGTTGCTGATGCTCGTATCTATGGTTCCAGATTTCTTTCCTAGGGTTTCTATCTCCAGTGTTGCCTCATTTTGGGTTTTCTTTATTGTGTCTACTTCCCTTTTTAGGTCTAGTATGGTTTTGTTCATTTCCATCATCTGTTTGGATGTGTTTTCCTGTTTTTCTGTAAGGACTTCTACCTGTTTGATTATGTTAACGTGTTTTTCTTTAAGGATTTGTAACTCTTTAGCAGTGTTCTCCTGCAATTCTTTAAGGGATTTTTGTGCTTCCTCTTTATTGTCTTCTGCCTGTTTAGCAGTGTTCTCCTGCATTTCTTTAAGTGTGTTATTAAAGTCCTTCTTGAAGTCCTCTATCTTCATCAGGAGATATGCTTTTAAATCTGTGTCTAGCTTTTCCGGTGTGTTGGGGTGCCCTGGACTGGGCGAAGTGGGGGTGCTGGGTTCTGATGATGGTGAGTGGTCTTGGTTTCTGTTAGTAAGATTATTACGTTTACCTTTCGCCATCTGGTAATCTCTGGGGTTAGTTGTTATCGTTGTCACTGTTTAAAGATTGGAGCAGAAGCTGTGTTCCACTCACCAGCAGTCTCTAAATCCTGCGGCGGGGGTCGTGGGTAGCTGACGGTACCCCGGTGCTGGTCCAGCCGGAAGAGGCCTGTGGTCCTACTCAGGCCGTTTTTCTGCTTCCCTAACTAATGCAGTCTCTGGTCCCGCGTGCAATTGGATTGGAGCAGAAGCTGTGTTCCACTCTCCAGAAGTCTTAAGATCCTGTGGTGGGTGTTGTGGGTAGCTGGTGAGTGTCAGCCGACCCTGCGCCCCAGCTGCCCCGGTGCTTTTCTGGCATTGGAGAATCTTAATTAAGGATTTCTTCCCAGCATGAAGTCAGATCATACTTTAAATTCATGTAGACAATTTACAAATTGTACTTCCTATCAACTGAAACTCAGGACATGTATTTGGGTGCCAGACCTGGAGTCTGAACTTCACCACAGCTTCAGCTTCAGTAAGAGCTAGAACAATTCAGGTTTAAAGAAAAACAAATCACCATGAGGTTTCATTTATTCTGGAATAGTCTGTCAGAAACCAAACACTGTTGTTTTGGGTGTCACTGCTTGTGGCTGGGACTCCTGCTGACAGATATAACTCCAGCTTCTGCAAATGACAGGGTTTGCACCGAGTTCTGAATGGGAGACTGGGCAGGGTGTGGCACGCAGCAGTCTGGGATCATCTTTAAGAGTCTTAGGAAAGCCTCGAGAGAGTGCTCACCCTGGGGAAGTTTGAGGCAGCTGGCAATACCCTTTGCCTTACTTTCTGAACTCTCCGTGCTGAAGCCACAGGAACCAATAGCAAGTGGTGTCAGCTGCCTCACTGCTGTCAGATGCCTGAGAGGAGTGTGTTAAAGGGCAGAGGCTTTGCTTTGGCTCTTGGTATGCTACCTCTGTTACTGCTGGGCTGTGCTAAGATCAAACATCCTGGTGGCAGGTGTGTAATGGAAGAGCTTACCTCATGGTGGCCGGGGTGGGGGTGGGGTGGGGGAGGTGGGGGTGGGGCAGGCAGGACACACCCTCAGTGTCCCATGCCCTCTGGTCTATTTAAGTTTCCACACGTCCCAATGCCATCAATGCTCATCGGCGAATTGGTGCACTGATGAGATCAGCACCCATGTGTCTCTATTGGCTCCCAATGAGGTCAACCAGACCAGAAAAAAATCTCAACAAATGATCCTTTTCCAGATACTTCATACCCAAACCACAACAGAGATGATCTCACCATACTCCTTTGTTGTTGTTGTTAATTTTCTATTACATTCATCTGTGTATTGTATGCAGGTGTGTGTGTGTGTGTGTGTGTGTGTGTGTGTGTGTGTGTGTGTGGTGGGAGGTGTTCATGGATGCAGCCATACCACCTTATACTTGGGAAGATCACTGAGAGCATGGTGGGATTGAACTCCAGTTATCAGGCATGGCGCTGATCGTGTTAGCCTGTTGAGCCAGCTCTGTGACTCCTCACTGACCTCCTTCAATGGACAGTGAGTAGAGACCTTGCATTTCTTCCAGATTATGTGGCTGTGGGACTCATATCTCTCATGCACAAACTTGGGGAGCAGGGACTTCCACTTTCCATACATACGTAGTTACTAAAGGGATCAAATAAACTATTGATTGTATCAATTGTATACATGGAGAAATATCAGATAAGTACATTGTATTATCTCGAGTCAATATGGAGATAGAACAAAAATGGTGCCTCAATGTCTTCATTCTCTCATTCACATATTGTTTATGAAATATTTGACATAATCCTTTGTCTGAATGTTTTTGTTTTCCCAAATCCATATGTTAAAATGATAATTCACAGAGTGAATTTAAGAGATGGTGAAGTTAGGGAGTGAGGCACATGTAAGTTTAGGAGATTAACTTACGGGGTGGGGTGATCACAATGGGATTAGTGCCTTCATGAAAGTGGCCCAAAGGAACTCACTCATTACATTTCTCGTGTGGAGATGGAGCTGAGCAGAAAACATCTACCAACTAGGAAGTGGGTCTTTACCAGACAAAGAATCAACCATTACTTTCATCTTGGGATGCCCAGGAGCTTGAACTATGAGAATATATTTCTTTTGTGTAAGAACCACCCAATCCATAGTGTTTTGTTACAGCAGCCTGAGTGAGCTAAGCCATGCAACTCTCACACTGTATATTGCCTTGCAGGACAAGTATCTCTGTGCTCAACTCCAGACTCAAGTCAGTGTGCACACATAGCTTCCTGGCTCTTCACTGTTAGGCATGAAGATTTCTGAGAGGGAAAGGTTTCTTTTTCTTTTTCCTCTTTGAACAATATTAATTCACATTTTCATCTGTCCATGTGTTTATACATAGGTAATGGATAGATTAGAAGTTATAATAAGTAGCTGAAAACCCATGGTTTTCTCTCGTAATCCAGGTGCAACATACATATAGAATCTATAGATTCATCCGTGCGGGTGAACAGTCAACAATGTAAGTGTGTCTTACCGCCTCCAATCCCAAATAGTTTGATGAAAGTTTAGTTTAATTCAAACATTGGTTGCCATGGTTACTTATTTGACTTTGTACTTTGTACTAAGGAGCCATAAGGATTTGTCAAACCTTACCATGCAACTGTGCCTGAATGTCCTACCATGTGATAACAGCTGTTTATTTGTCTTGTGGTTTTGGCCTGGGGCTCTGTAAACCTCCAGACATAGTTATCTCTCTTTGAAGAAGCCTTCCAAAATGAGGAACAGTAGTTCATTCCATTGCAGAGTTATCTCTTCTACAGTCATTTTTGCTAAGCATAGCTGTCAATGCAGTGCATGTGCAGGTATGCACCTGCTATGGCACATGGGTGGAAGTCACAGGACAAAGAAAGTTAGAGGTCACGCACCAAATACTCTTTCCTGATTGACCTTCTGCTGTACTCACTGCAATCGATGTACATTCACAGAGAAACGTCCATGTTAGTGGCATTCTGATGAGAGACATGGGGTAGCACAGTGGATATGGCGTAACACTAGACTCCCCTCATACCCTCCTACCCTGGTGTCCTCCCTTCCACAGACCTAGAAATCATGGAGCCAGTGACGGTTGACTAAAGCCTGTAAAACTGTGAACCCAAATGGATCATTCCTCCCATAGGTGACCTCTCTTAGGTGTCCCCCACAGCAACAATCTAACACATTACACGTGGGTAGAGAGGAGCAGGTGACAATTGGGATGCTGTTTCTCAGATGTCCTCTTTCTCAGATTGTTCTTGAGATGAATACTTGAGGAAGGGAAGGAAACAAGATCACTGTGATCAAATGCCAGAGAGAAACAACTTAATTGAAAACTTCATTCTGGTTCACAGTTTCGGACGGTCCTTTCTCCTATCCTTTTTACCCAAGGTGAGGAGACAAGTATTCAAAACACCAGACCATGGAGAGCATTTTATGTTCAACCCGTAACCCTGACCTGAACCTGCTTCGGGAGTGGTTGAACTGGGAGGTCAGTTGATGTCAGCAGGTGTCCTTCCATTTCTTGGCTCAGTCTTAGCTACATGTGACGGTACAATGGGACATTATGAAGAGAGAACACAAAAGGGACATTATGAAGAAGGAGCAGAAAGAGGACATCTGAGAAACAGCATCTTTTGGACATGACAGGGCACTGCATGCAGGAACTCATATACACTGTGGGTGTTTGCTACTCAAAATTCCAGCATGGATGGGGGAGGAACTCACAAAGCCCTGCCCCTAGCTGAGGTGATATTGGCTGTTGATGGCTTCTTGGGGGAGGGAGGGTCAGTTTTCTTCAAGGCTGTGGCCACTGGTAAAGTGTTCATGCTTCAGAGATGGCTCAATGCCTATGCCCCATGGGCACAACTAATTGGACCCAGTTGATTATAAAAAGAACATGAAATTGGGAAGATGAATATTGTGGTAGGGGGTCTAGGAGGGAGGAATTGTAAGATGGGTAGGAAGTAAATACAATCAAAGTACATTGTATACACATGAAATTCTCAAAGAATATATATGTGTATATATATACATACATATACATAAATATACATATATTCATATATACATATGATGGGATGGCAACTATAAATAACAGCTCCAACCTGGACAGTGGCCTTCACTTTCAGGGCCAGTGGGTAAGTCTAAGACATTTCCAGAAGTACAGAGAAAATTTGGCTCTTTTAACTTTAAAAAAACAAAGTGTTTGTTTGTTTGTTGTTTATTTGTGTGTTATTTATGTGCATTTACTGGGTGTTTATGTGTGTAGTCATATATGCCACATATATGTGTGGAGGCTGAAGGGCAAGCTTAGTTTTCTTCTACATTGTTTGAGACAGGATCTCCTGTTCACTGGTCTAGCTGGCTAGCACCAGGGATTCGTTTGTATCTACTGGGGTTACACACACACACACACACACACAGACACACACACACAACCTCACTTTGCTTTTACATGGGCTCTGGAGATTCAAACTCAGGCCCTCACCTTTGTACACTAAACACTTTACTCTTGGAGCTATCTCCCCTGGCCTGGTTACTTTTCATTAGCTCTGATTGGATCACATGGCTACTCTATCAATGACATCTGAGTTCAATAGATTGTTGAACCTTGGCCTGAGTCATAGGGGAGGCACAGGATCCACAGCTTCTTCAGAGCTGGACAGGATCCCTTGAGGAGGGAATTGGGACACACACTGAATACCAGGCAGCAAAATCCGCAACATTCTTCCTGTTGAGCTGTTGTCATTTCATGGTAGCACTGCTGGGAAAGCCAGCCACTGGCACACTCAAGAGAAGAGATGCGTGAATATGCAGCCTTCTTTCTCTAAATAGAACATCGTCTATGCCACTGAAGACAGATGGTTGTTTAGCTTGTGCTGAGCACTCTCCAGACAAGACGGTTGCAGCCATCCCTCCTGCTCTGGATTCTTGTGGGCTTAGCAATTTTCTTTAATGAGAAGCTGGGCTAGGGGCATTTATTATGGTGTAATAAGTGTGTTCAGAGGGAAATGAAAGGGCTGTGTTTGTTCATGTTCCTGAAGTCCGAGCGATAAAAAGCAAGCAGTCTAGCTAGACAGGGGTGGCACATGCCTTTAATTCCCGCACTTGGGAGACAGAGGCAGGTGGATCTCTGAGTTAAGGGCCAGCCTGATCTACACAGAGAGAGTTCCAGGACAGCCAGAGCTACATAGAGAAACCTGTCTTGAAAAAAACACAAGACAAAACAAGAAACAGCAAGCAGTCTCCTGGGCACTAAGTGAGAAAGAATTGTTGCATCTATGAAATGACTTTGGATAATTTTAGCATCTTGCAATATCTGTGGCTGTATTATAACTCATCTTGTTTTTATTATGTACAATTCTGTTGGGCATTTGGAAACAAGAACTCATATGCTGTGTTGAGTTGCTGTGCGTTGGTGGGATTATATTGTATAATTCGTATGCCACTTCCTGTATTGTTAGTTCATACCCTTGATAGAAAGAAAACGGTAAGAGGTTTCACTCCAATTTCTTACAACACATAAATTTGAGATAACTGGGCAGGGATCTTGTATCCTGAAGTTATCCATCCAATGCTCTTCTATGGGTTTTAAAGTTGAACAATGCAGTCTAGCGACCCTTTGGAGATGCTGTGGGCCGTGGACTGGGACTGTTGTCATTAACAACAACAACAAAAAATCAATTCTTAAGGCTGGGAAGATGGTTCAGTGGGGAAAGCATGAGGACCAGAGTTCAGATCCCCAGCAGCCATATAAAAAGAGCTGAGTCCACCAGAGCATACCTCTTAGCTCAGCACTGGGAAGGCAGAGGCAGGAGGATGTCCGCAATGTTGTTGTCTAGTCTTGCTGAAGTGATGATCTCCAGGTTCAGTGAGGAACTCTGCTTCAGAAGTAGAGACTGATACAGAAGACATCTGATGTTAACCTCTGTGATACAGGAAGGCATCTGATGTTAACCTCTGTGATACAGAAGACATCTGATGTTAACCTCTGTGATACAGAAGGCATCTGATGTTAACCTCTGTGATACAGGAAGGCATCTGATGTTAACCTCTGGCCTCCTCCTGCACTCACACCCGTGGGCATCCTCTACACTCAAACACACGCATACCACGCCACACATGCATGTAATGCTTTAAACATCAGGTGTTGTGATGCCTCTGCAGTGAGACTCCATCTCACCTCAGTGTGTCTGTTAATATTTTTAAAATGTGGCAGAAAAGAAACTCACACACGTGTGGTGGGAGTGCAAGCTAGTTCAACTGTCACAGAGAAGAATATATATGCACCTCAAAGAGAAAAACCCAAAACGAAACTATCATGAATCGTTATTCAACCGCTGCTGACATAGCCTAAAGAGATGAAATTAGCATATTAAAACATACCTGCACCAAACTATCATGATTTATTATATTCAACTGCTGGTTACATAGCCCAAAGACAAAAAAATTAGTATATTAAAAACATACCTGCATAGCTGTGTTCATGTGACACTATTCTCAGTGGCTATGGAAATAGCCTTAGGGCCTGTCAGTGGATGAATGGTAAAGAAAATATGATATTCATAAACAAAGAAGTCCCATTCATCCATAGATATAATGTCCTGCCATCTGCAGTGAGATAGAAAGTGAATATATTATGCTACATATTCCTTCTCATAGCTGGAAGCTAAAATGCCAGATTCATGTAGAACATTGACTATTAGAGCTCCAGGAAGTGTGGATAAAGGGAGGCTGGGCTTGAATAGAACACACTGAGCAACATTAATGCACATTCATCAAAATAAAGCATCATCAGTAAAGGACATTATTATGATAACCAGTATTCAGAGGAGATTGTGTATACCCATTCCCAAGACAAAAATTAATGATTAGAACTTGGCCAAAGTATGTAAGATCAGCCCTAAGCATTGGGAAAGATAGAGCCTAGTTTCTTTGTTCCACTATACTGCTAGAATTACTATACTGGAGAAACTTATGAGTCTTTCATCTAGGTAGTTGGTACCTTAAGTCAGAGGGACCCATGACTTGTACCATGCCACTCAAAGACTCTCTGGTATGAATGGCACCCAGAGACATGGTGCCTAGTACCCTCAGAGTTCCTACTCAACATCTGTCCTTCATCTAAAACCCCAAGCCCTGGAGCTGGGGAGATGGCTCAGTTGATACAGTGCTTGCTTGCTACAAGCATGAACTTGCCATGTTCTGGGGAGGTGGAGACATGCCGATCCCTGGAGCTTGTTGGCCAGTAGCCTAGCCCAGCTGGCAAGCTCCAGGTCAGTGAGAGAAGCTTCCTCAAAAAAAAAAATCAAGGTTTATCTCCGGAAGAACAGTATCCAAGGTTGACCTCTGGCCTCCATGCACTCCCACCTGCACAAGTACATGCACATCAGCACCCACACACATAAACACAAACACATGTACATAGAGATACAGGACACACAGAAACACATAAATTCCAAACCTCAGCTCTCACCTTCTCCCCTCGGTTTTTTGAGATAGCATCTCTGTGTAGTCCTGGCTGTCCAAGAGCTCATTATGTAGACCAGGTTGGCCTTGAACTCCCAGAGATCCTGCCTGCTCAGTTGCTGAGATTAAAGGCGATGCCACCATGCCAGGCCCAAATCTCCATTACTTAGGACTTGGTTTAAATGTTTCTGCTTTTAATCTCATGTGAATTCAGATTTACAAAAACTTGCCACTGTAAGTTAACTCTTACTTCACATTCTCTCTGCTTTTGTTTCTGGGACTGGAATTTAGGAAGAAGAACCCCATCAAGAGCCCCAGTGTCCTGAGTTGGAGCAGAAGATTCTATCAGGTACAGTATGGTCATCGTGGCTTGTCTTTGGCTGGCTGCTGTTACTTACAGCTGGGTTTGGCTCTGCCAAAAGATTTGTGGATGACAAAGGCAAATCTCCCTGTTAGAGATGATTGGAAACAAGGCTAGAAGTGTTACTGGAGATGAGGTCCAGGCAGAACACCTGGGCAACAAAACACATTGTACTACAAAAATAGCTTGTCCCCTTCCTTGTCCTCTTTCCTGCACTGATAACATTTATGAATGAGGCGGTACTTGGAAGGGAGATTGTGGTGATGCTGGTGATAGTATAGATGGTGGTGAAGAAGGATTTCAGAGTCAGGAATAAAGATAAGGAGTCTGTGAGATCCAGAGGGAAGGGAGGACACTGGGAAAACAAGGCCCTCTAAAGCAACATTCCTGATGCTCATATGAACTCAGAGACTGATGCAGCATGCACAGGGGCTGCACAGGGCTGCACCAGGTCCTCTGTGGATATAAGATGGCATCCAACCTAATGTTTCCTACGGGATCCCCGAGGGTGGGAACAAGTGATTCTTGGGTTCTTTTCCTTTTCTTTATTTGTCTTGTCCAACTTTGATGTGATAGTTTTTGTTTTATCTTGCTATATCTTATTGTTACCCCTTAGAAGCTTGCTTTGTTTTTCTAGTGAGAGACAGAAAGGATCTGGACGAGAGGGGTGTGAGGAGGAACTGGGTGGAATAGCGGGAAGAAAAACGTAGTCAGGATAAATCATGTGTTGGGGGCGGGCCCTATTTTCAATAAAAAGGAAAGGAGAGTAGTTGTTTACTGAAATCCTTATAATTATCTTGGGAGATGTTATTTGGATCCCTTGGCTGTTTTTCTTCTAAATGTTAGTGTGGAGTTAAGCCTGTAGTTTTGCTGAAGTTATTTATTTCATAATGGGCAGGGCTTATGTGGAAACAAACAAATGATGAGAAAGTTTATAACTTCAGACTGTAGCCAGTGATGATCATGAGAAGCAATGGTTGGAAAAATAAACCTTAGTCAGGAAGACTTAAACAGAGTAAAAACTAACTCTCAAGACTCCCCGCCTTTGTTTCCTAACAACCACTGTGTTTTGTATGACTCAGGACTGAAAGATGGCTCCAGATAGGAAGGTTGCTAGAAGGCGCTTATCAGTTAGTAGAAATCAGGCGGTAAAGGTTACAAAAGTCAACATGATAAAGGAAAGATGAAGCAAAATCAGAAAAAAACAAAAGTAGTCTTCTCCTCTGGCATGATGGAGGAAAAGGTTAGCTATTAGCCAGCCATGGCATCTTCTACCATATGTATTTGTTTATGTATGTGTTCATGTCATTGAGCATGTGGGGTGGTCAGGGTGCAGCTTGCAGGACTTGGTTCTCAGCATCTACCATGTAGGTCTCGGGGATAGAACTCAGGCTTGGGCTATCTCAGTAGCATACCGTTTCCTTCTACAGCTATTCAGCCCTTGTTTCCATACCTGTATCCCCATCAAATATGAGCATTGCTTTGGTTTAGTGACACTTTCTAGGATATGCTTCCCTTGCAGAGCCCTTGCTCATTGGTTGAGTGTTAGCTCTAATGTACTGTTCCACCAGATAACTTCCCTGATCACTTCACACTCCTCTGTGTCACTTTTCACCCTACTGCCTTTCTTTTTGGGCACCTGGAACATAGAGGATACATATAACAGTCATTGGTAGGTCTCCCCCTAACCCATGTTCTTTTTAGATAGGATCTAATGTAACCCTGAAATTGTTAGATATCGGAGTGTGATTTCAACCCTCCTGCCTCTACCTCCAAGTGCCAAGGTTACAGCTATGTACTGCTATACTCACTTTATGTGATGCTGGGGATTAAGCCAAGGGCCTTATGCATGGTAGACAAGCACTCTTCCACCTAACTTACAATCTCAGCCCTTAGGAGTCTCTTGGTAGTGAGTCCCCTGTGTGCATTTGTATAGGGTAGTATCTTTCTTCTGTGAGGAGATGAACATGGTTTGGTGAAGGCTATCTCTGTGTGTAGCTTTGATTTTTCAATTTAACAAAAAGAATCAGACATGGTGCTTGTAGTTGTGACAATAGAACGAGTTGAAGAGACAGATATGTTTATAACACAAGAAATGCTATGAGATGACAGTGCCATCAAAGTGAAGCTGGGAGCTGGGAAGAGGAGACAGCTGGTCTACACTGGGGACTGTGACCAGGAGGGCAGTGTCAACCTTGGGGTTGAAGACACTTGCAATGATGCTTGAAGTTGGAAAGGAGGGGCATAAGGCAGAGATAACATCACATCCCTTGTCCTGGAAAATGCCTCTAAGAGTCCCTTTGTACTTGTGCCCTTGATTGTCAATTCCTCAGATAATGCTCATTGCTGGGACCACACAAAATCAGCCAATGAGGAGATCAGGAGCCCAGGAGCATAGAAGTGGTATTTGCTTTGTTCACTGAGTGTCTACTGTAGTTTGAGGACATTTGTTCATATGTGTGGGAAAGCATTGCCACACTCAAAAGCTTTTCTTTCGTGAGTGTACACATGAGATGAGAGGGGTTTATAAGCATGCACAGGCATGTGCATGTGGGTGCCAAAGGTCAACTTCAAGAATCATTCTCCCGGATTTGCATCTTGGCTTTTTATTTGTTCGTTTGTTTGTTTGTTTTTGAGACAGCATGTTGCACTGGCCTGGAACTTGCCAAACTTCCTAGGTCAACTGGTTAGTGAGTAAGCTCTGCCTATGTGCCGACCTAGAACTGGCTTTCTTAATGGGTTCTGAGGATTGAACTAAGGTTCTCATGCCTGCATGGCAAGAACTTTACTGAGAGGGCCATGTCTCTAGCCCTGTACAAGGATTTTCCAAGATAACATTGACT
This sequence comes from Mus caroli, assembly GCF_978045245.1. Taxonomy (NCBI): domain Eukaryota; kingdom Metazoa; phylum Chordata; class Mammalia; order Rodentia; family Muridae; genus Mus; species Mus caroli. Next base: position 178,470,052 of record NW_028227257.1, on the reverse strand, counting down.
CCACTGAGTCCCATGACATCTTAGGGAGAGAAAAATATTTCGTTTCCATTCTGCTAAAGTCCTGGTCTTTAGGACCTCTGAGGGTGTCACTAGGAATCAGGCATCATAGTAAGAGTCTTCTCAGCAAATACACTGGGACTCAGAGCACAGCTGGGAAAAACACTTCTGTAGAAAAGGAGAAACTATGCTTACTTTGAAAATTAGAATCCCAAGACAGGTAACATGGTGTACATCACACCGGTCATCCTGGCATTCAGAAGCAAAAAGGATCATGAAGTCAGCCTTGCCTATGTAGTGAGTAAGACACTATCTGAAGAAAAAAAGAGAAGAAAGAAAAAAGGAAAGAAATTTAGAATCACAATTTCTTTGTTATTATTGTCAATTTATATTTGGAACATATGAATAAGTGGCTTCTGTTTTATTATTCTAAAATTCCACCTAATAATTCTATTCTGTAAGTAGAAATTTCAAGCTAAAAACACAGTCTCTTACTATTTATTTTATAGATTTAAGTTTTTATTTATGTGTGCATCTGTGTGAGATTTTCTGTACAAGTGAGCAGAAGGAGGCATCATATCTCCTGTAGCTGGCTTTCTGTGTAGTCGTTACCTGCCCAGCATGGGTACTGTGAACCAAACCCAGATGCTCTGGGAAAGAAAACAAGTACCCTGGACCCCAGAGCCATCTCTCCAGCTGCAGAGTCTCAGCATTTCTAAAATTCTGTGGATTTACTCAGTCCATGCTTACTATAGAGAACTTTATTCAGGGCTTACTGCTGAAGGGCTATTTCTAGCTTAGCTTTGAGATATCCTATATTTGTGAATCATTCTTTGAAATTCTGTTAGGTACAAAGTGGATAGATTGTGTTGGCTAAATTATTTCAATACTATGAAAGTGTAATATACTCAATCAGGAACAATTTATTGGATGTCTACTATGTGTCAGATATCGTGTGAAGATTATGCCATATTAGGCAGCTAAATGCATAATCACAGCACTCTACCAACAAGAAATGAAGCCATTAAACACATTAAAAGAAATATATACTACACAAATGATAACCTTTAAACAAGTAAAATGTAAATTATGGAGAAACCAGAGTGCTGAGGAAGCCTTGTCTTCATGGGCCTTATAGTCAAACATAGCCTGTAATTTATAGAGACAGGGGACCAAGAACAAGGGCAGAACATAGCATGTGTCCAATGAGAGACAAGAACAGAGGGCCAGGGAGACAGTTCAGTCAGTAAAGAGTTTGCCTTGCAAGCACAAGGACCTGAGTTCAATCCCCAGCGTTCATATTTAGAAAAACCAAATCCAACCCAAACCCGACCCAACCCAACCCAACCCAAACTAACAAATAAAAACAAAAACCAAAGCTGGCATTGTGGAGCGTGAGCATACCCCAGTGCTGCAGAGGTACAGAGAGCCGCTCTTAGGCTTCTTGGTCAGCCAGAGTCTTCTGTTTGTCAAGCTCCATGTCAGTAAGACTCTGTCCAAAAAACAAGGTAGGGAGCTGCAGAGATTACTCAGTGGTTAAAGCATTTGCCATGCAAGCAAGAAGAGCAAAGCTCCCAGAACCCATGTAAGTGTTTAGTGGGCCTGGCCACTTGCCTGTAACTCTAGCCTTGGGAGGCAGAGGTAAGGGACTGTGCCAGAGCAGGCTAGAGAGGCAGGGTAGTCATATTGATGAAGTCTGTGCTTGATTGTGAGACTGCCTCAAAAGGTAAGGAGAAGAACAAGGCAGGAAGATCCCCAGTACTAACCTTGGACCTCCACACATGTGCTTATACACATGAGAACATGTATGCATACACATGCACACCACACATACATGCACATGAAACAAAGAAAAGTCAAAACAACAGCAAAAATATCAAAGTGGATGGTATCTGAGGGCTGACAACTCCAGGTTGTCTTCTGATTGGCACGTGTGTGCCTTCAGGCACACCTATACACACACACAAAAACATGCACATGCTTGCACATGTGTGCACATACATGAGCACATGCACACATGCTCAAGAGTAGAGGACAACTGGAACTCTCAAGGGATGACATGACCAATTGGGGTATTCAGGAATTTTTCTCAGAGAGCATGATATATGAAGCAGGCTACAAAGATGGATATAGAATTCGTTTGTCAAGAGAGATACATTATTAGCCAGGACATTAATAAAGTGAAAACCAATTACTTTAATTGATATTACTCACAGTGATATCTACTTGGAGATCAGACCTTTTCTTGGACTGATGATCTAATCCTTAGGTGTCTGTCACTATATCCAGCCTTGAGTTCTATAGTCTATATGTGTAGGGGCTGCCTGGGAAGCAATGGCGGTTCTGTGTGTGTGTGTGTGTGTGTGTGTGTGTGTGTGTGTGTTTAATCCTAATTACTGTCATTGTTCTCTGTTTTCAACAGTGCTTATGCTCACTTGAAGGGTTTCTTGACTGTAGTAGACAGAACCCCAGTGCCTACCTAGAAGCAGGTGGCATTTCCCTGAGCTTCCATGGACGTCTAGCTGAGCGCACAGCTGTCCCCTTATATAATATCCATTTCTCAGAGATGCATTGCTCAGTGCTATCCACTGCTGCTCCCTTTCAGCAAGGGGAACATGGAGTGGGGCTTGCAGGTAGATAACTGATTACTATTACCTCCAGCCAGCTCTTCTTATGCCCCTTCCTCTTTGCTGGTCTTTCTCCCAGTATACTTAGCCACCACATGATCATCAACATCTTGAAACTAGAGCAGCTGGGAGCACACCAGTGTGGTGTAGTCTTCTCACAAGACCCTCCCTTGTGGGAATATATATGCTCCTCAGAGTAGAAAGGAGACCACAAGAGGAGAAACTCTTAGGGAAGAAAGGGAAAGAGAGGGTAATTGAGTCCATGCCATGTTAACCTGGAAGCAGGGAGTGTCTTCGAGAAAAAAGAAACAAGCCAGAAAGGCAGAGAGCGTAAGGCGAAAGGCAGCAGAGGGCAGGGACAAAGGAGAACAAAGCATAGTGAGCCACATGTATGGAGATGCCTCAATGAAACACATAGGCTGACTTAAAAATTAATAAATAAATACATCCCTTCGACAAAGGATGGAGGGCACGTGATGCCCCTCCACAACATTTAGCAAGGTGGGTAGACTCTTACGTAGGTTTCCTATCATTGCCCGCATGTTGGCCATGCTTTTGTGAATCCTGGGGGATTCCCCATGCTTCTGTAAGTAATTCCAACTAAACTCACTGTTCACCAAGCTTGCCTGGAACGCAGTCTTTTGCTGGTGCCTTATTTCTGAAGCACAACCACACATCACCTCCTCCTCCTCCTCCTCCTCAGTGTTTGGCTTTTTATACAGCAAAGGGTGGGCTGTCAGGCACACAGCCATTACTACAGTGGGATTTTAAATTTCAAAATTACCCAGAGAATGAAAACCTATGGAGGCTATTCTTAATATCAGCACATAGGCAAAGAAGGGTGGGTGGAATGGAGGGTGAGTAAGGGAGACACTGTTGGAGGTAATTCGGTCACGTGGCCATACCTTTCTTTACCCCAGCACAGGAATACCAAAATCCACGGGCAAACACACCAAAGGCTGTGCGCTTCCTGAGAGCAGTGGACTGTGTCTTAGTTAGGGTTTCATCGCTATGAAGGAACACCATGGCCATGGCAACTCTTACAAAAGAAAACATTTAACTGGGGCTCTGCTTAGAGGTTCAGAGGAATGTTCCATTGTCACCATGGCAGGAAGCGCGGCAGCGTTGATGCAGACATGGTGCTTGAGGAGCCGAGTGTTTTACATCTTCATCTGCAGGCTGCAGAAGGGGACCATGTACCACAGTAGGGCAAGTAGCGCAAACATATGAGGACTCAAAGCCTGCTCCCACAGTGATGCACTTTCTCCAACAAGGCCACACCTACTTCAACAAGGCCACACCCCGTAATACTGCCACTCCCCGTGGGCCAAGAACCACCCCCACCCCCCCACCCCCACACACACACACGCGGACACAAGAGTCTGTGGGAGCCAAAGCCATTCAAACCACTGCAGACTGCATCGGTTTAGAGATGAAGCCAGAGCCAAGGGAGACGACTCAGTTAGCAAAGTGTTTGCTGTGCAAGCTTGAGGAACTGAGTTTGAATCCCCACACCCACACCAACGGCTAGCATGTCAGCAAGTGTCAGTTGGAAGCTGAGCCAAGCATATCTCATGGGCTGGTTGGTCATCCAGCCCATCTGAAATGGCCAGTTCTAAGTTCTCTGCAAGACTCCATCTCAAAAAAATGAAGTAGACAAGTTGTCAATGCAGACCTCCTGATTTCAACCTCTAGCTTGCACTGCCCCCCCCCATCCCTCATAACATGGGCAAGCACACTCACTTCACACAAATCCGCCCCTCACATGCTTGCATGCACATAACTTTTAAAAAGAAGGGAAAATGAAGTCAGATTCTCCATGGGAAGGTGAAATTTCAAAGATGCATCACATCTATTAGACAGAGTACTCACTGTGAAGATAAAGGGAAGGATGCAAGATCAAACTTACAAATGCACTGGGAAGAGAAAGACTGAGATTCTGGTTTTGTGAATAATCACAGAATGTCAGTGGAGGCTTTGCAAGTGTAAATATTCCACACTTACGCTCTTCTTTGCTGTAGTCAGAGTGTGTTGTTTAATAGAGAGCAGGACAGAGCTACCTTACTAATAGTGACAAGAAGGGGGCCCAATGCCAAACAGAATCATTTGTCAGCACAAAGGTGCATCCTGAAGCTTGGCAGCCTGGTAAGCCCATAACTGGAAATAGCTGAAAACAGGACCTGCATATGTCTTGTTTTCTGAGAACAACCCCACTTCTCAGAAACTTCTATGCTTGAGGCCCTCTCTGTCTATAATAATCAGGGTGGAGAAACAGAGCCACTAGGCTATAGATTAAGAGATGTTTGATGAGGGACTGGCTAATGTAGCCTGCGCTCTGTCACTGTGAGCTTCAGCCCCAGGAAAGCTGGTAGTGTAACTCTAACTCTGAAGGCCGGAGACCACAGGAGCCGCTGGTGTCAAATCCTAACCCAAGGTCAGTGGAAGACTTTCCACACTGCCTCAGTTCTTCTCGCCACGGTGTCGAGACACCTCATCTAAAAATGTTCATGGAAGAACAGTTGCCTCTGGCTGGGTTTCAGAGGGTCTGGTTTGTGACTGATTGGCCCCACATACTTGAGCAGAACCTCATCCTGGTAGAAGTATGTGGCAGAGGACCTTCTGTCAGGGTGAAGAAGAAGAAGAGAAGGAGGAAGAGGAGGAAGAGGAGGAAGGAAGGAGGAAGGGGGAGGAAGGGGGAGGAGGATGAATAGCAGAGAAGAGGAGGAATAGGAGCAAAGAAGGAGAAGGAGGAAGAGCAGAAGGAGGAGAAAAGCATTGGCTAAGATGTAATCCTTTCTACAGACTGTGCCTCACTTCCTCCAACCCATCCCTACCGTCTAAAGTTTTCATAACTTCCCCAAATATCACCCCCAGCTGGGGACCAAGTGTTTTAGACAAGTACCTGTGTAAGCCATATTCAAATCTCAACACCCAACCCGAGCAACCAAGCTCCTCCTTTGGTTTCATTCTGGCTCTCTATAGCATAGATGATTTTTCCCACTTCACAGGTAGATGTCCTTACGGAGAGCCCTCCTTCCTAATACTCACCTTCTGGAAACATCCTGACATAAATACCTAAAATTAACATGTGCACCTTGGGCCTGGTCAAGTTCACCACTTTCCCCAGGGTGGGTTCCTTTCCTATGGGCCTGTCCATGGAATGTGTTCCTTCCTCTGAGTCCTCTATGCTCATCTTACATTTTATTTTAGAAAGTAACTCTTTGGGTTTATGTATGTATTTGTTTTATGTGCATATGTGTGTGCCTGCATGCATATACGTGCAGTCCCTGTGTGTTAGAGCCTGAAGAGGTCAGAAGAAGGTGTTAGATCCTTTTGAACTGGGGTTACAGGTGTTTGTGAGTAGTCATGTGGGGGCTGGGAACTGATCCCAGGTCCATGAGCAATAAGTGTTCTAAACCAGTGAGTCATTCATCACACCTCTTACCCCAGCACCCAGGGGACATAGTGGGGTAGAGGTCTGGGGGTGGGGGTGTGTGAAAGAGGAGAGAGACAGAGACAGAGGCAGAGACAGAGGCGGAGAGGGAGTTTTACTTATTGAATTAAACTTGTATCCAGATCTCAACTACGTCTGGTCAGTGTTGCAAAGATTCTCAGGGCCAGCCCTGTAACTTAGAGCTACCAAGCAACGGTGGAGTTGAGTGAGTACACCCTCTTTTTGCCAAGGGTCCCCTGGGGCTGATTGGGATCCAGCAAATTTTCAGAATTGGCAGGGTGACACAGTTTAGGCAAGTTTTCACTTCCTGTGGTTTGTAGGTTACTTAAGTGTGAAGAAACAAACCTCAAACAGTTAAAATTCTCCAACCGAAAATGGTCACAGTGAGCACAAGGAGACAAAGCTCTGTGGTGTTTGTAGCCTGGGAGGAAGTGAGACCAAGGCTTGGCGAGCAGAACCTGGTTTTTCCATACATGAAGTTAGCCCTGGGGGAGGGCCATCTGGGCAGCGGTTAGAGTCAGGCCTTCTGCCTGGGTAAAGATAGCAAGGCATGTTTGTTCACACAAATAAAATGTCAGGTTCTCTTTTTGCCTCCCCTTACCTCCCTCTATCTCCCTCCCATTTCCCCCTCCTGCCTCCCCCTCTGCCTCTCCTGCCTCTGCCTCTGCCTCTGCCTCTGCCTCTGCCTCTGCCTCTGCCTCTGCCTCTGCCTCTGCCTCTGCCTCTGCCTCTGCCTCTGCCTCTGCCTCTGCCTCTGCCTCTGCCTCTGCCTCTCCTTCTCCCTCCCCCTCTCCCTTCCCCTCTCCCTCTCCCTCTGTGTGTGCATGTATATTTACATGCGTGTGTGGTATATGTGGAGTCTGGAGGATGGAGGGAGTGCCTTCCTCAGTGACTCTCCTACTTACACAGTGAGGTAGGGTCTTTTGATTGAAGCCACCAGAGCTTGCCTGGTCTATCTAGGTAGACAGCTGGCTCCATGGTTCCCTTGTCTCTGCCTCCCTAGTACATAAGTAGGCCACCAGGCTAGGCTTTCTGTTTACATGTATGATCTGGGCCTGACCTCTTGTCCTTTACATATGTGTAGCCAACACTTTACCTACTGAGTCTCTCCCCATGCCCATAGAGTCGCCTCCCCAGCGGAGCTTTTCTGTGTTCCTTGTAGAACAGTCTAAAGTGAGCCCTCCACTAAAATAAGCTATCTGAATCACAGATGACCTTTGATGGCACAAATGATTCATGTGTCACCCACCCAGAGTCTCCCCAGGCTCTGGCCCGAGAGGAGATAATTACTCACACACCGAGGTGAGGGGGAAAGACAGGTAAAGTGGCAGAGGTGACTCCAGCTATTTGGGAGGCCGAGGAAATACGAACTCACAGTCAAAGGCTACATAGGCTACAGGGTGAGTTCAAGGGCAGCTGGGGGAGACCCGAGTTTTAAATGGAGTTAAAGGGGAGGAGGATGTTATAGCTTAGTAGCAGACCAGCTGCTTAGCTAGTGCTCTTGTGTGTGCAAGGCCCTGGCTTTAATTCCCAGGACTAGGAGGGAGGGTTAGGCGAACCTCTTACAAGAGGTTTTACTGGGATTAGTGGTGAGTTTCTAGGGAAATCTGCCCGCCCCCCACTCCTTCATCCATGAGACTCTTAGGTTTGCACTGCACACCAGCACTGTGTTCTCCCTGGGCTTGTCTATGCCACCTTCAGGGAAACCCCATCTTTCCTTCATTTGTTACAAGCAGAGGGAGAGGGAGAAAGAGAGGGAGGGGAAGGAAGGGAGAAGGAGAGAGAGTAAGAGAGGAGAGAGGAGAGGGGGAGGGGAGGGGGAAGTGGAGGGGGACAGGAGGAACGGGAGAGAGGGGGAGGGGGAGGAAGAGAGGGAAGGAAGGAAAGGAGAGAGGAGAGAGACCACAGTGAGCCAGGTTGGTCGGAGTGCTAACACGTGCCAAACATCCTGAATGAAACCTGGGTCATAGCAGGTGCTTAGTAGGTATCTGGATGAGGTAGGGATGGATGTTTGTCTAGTCTCTTAAACTATTAGTTCAGGTGGGTGAGCCAGAAACCAAATGCTTTATCTTCTGTTTGTTGTTTTCCTTCCGCTTCCCACACAATGCCTGGAATGTGTAAGAACTCACTGAATCATGAATAAGGGACTGAGTCAGTTAGCTCGATGTAAAGACTGTTGCTCATTTGGGGATTCTGTAAACAAAAAGTTACTCAGGGTGCCCCATAGGATGTCAGAGCTGAGTCAGACTGGGATCCTGCCTCCAGGAAAGCAAATGTTTCCTTTATCTCTAGTTTACTGTCTCTCCATGAGCTTAAACCTAGAACAGTCTCTGAGGCCCTTTACTAGGAAAAACAAACAACAAACAAAATTATCATGGTCTCAGATGACTTGGAACAAAGACTGGTTCCCTGAGTGCAGGTATGTGTCTTAACAAGGGCTTGGGGGTGTAGTTCAGTGGTGGAGAGCTTGCCTAGGCTCTGGGTTCTGCATTGAACTCTCAGCATCTCAACAAACAAATGAGTGAAGGGGGAAAAATTGATCATCTAACCTTCTAGCCTCCATATCAAACCATTCGCCTTTGTTTCACACACTAGAGGTTGGGTTTCACTCTCTTCCTGAAAAGGTGGGAAGAGGAATCAGTCTTAAGGAAGTGAAATGTGGCAGAAGGCCATGAACTCTGACCTAGTTCATAAGGAAACATTTCTTGAATTTACTATTGATCCTGCATTGTCAAATATAGATAGGAAATAGAAAAGAATTGTTTATTATTATTATCGATTATTAATTATTATTATTATTACTACTGCTTAGAGTCTTCTCCACTGGTTGCCTTAGACAAAGAAGAACCATTTCTCTAGTGACCAGAGAAGGGAGTAACATGTTCCAGGGGAGAGGAAGGCAGCAATGGTCCCTTCAGGGTCTGGGATGGAAAGAGATTTCTTTGCTTGCTTTAAATGATATGAAATATTCTTCTAGCCCACTGCCACTCCAGAAGGGAGTCAGCCAGTGGCACAGAGTTTCTAAGTTCTTAGCACCCTCTTTAGCTAAGCTATAAAGTTCACCAAGATGGCAACCTCTGTACACACACTGGATTTCCTGAATTCAGAAAATGCCCTGGGGCATTAATTGTTCATGAATAAGAAAATGCCAAAGAATAATAAAAATGAGGCTTTGACTTAGACCTCTGCATTTAGCTGCTTTCCCATTTGACCTGCGGTTGCTTAACTGGATATTTGTGCCCTAGACAGGGGCTTAGAGGTTCCACTTTGGCCTCAACTGAGATTGACACTGTGTCCACAAGGAAGATACCCTGGTGGCTCTGTTTCTTATGAATCTACATTCTCTATGTCTTTTAAGACAATGAAAGTGGAGGCATGGAAATTTCCAGAAGTTCACCTACAAGATATATTGGTTATCTAGAGTAAAATATTCAGTATGGTAATATGTAGAATTGAACTGCCTAAAATTTTAATGTCACAAAATCTGTACCTATACTACTCTAGATTTTAATTGTGACTATTGTGTTCATATGCATGATATATATATACATATATATATATGTGTGTTTGTATTATATATCACACACACACATATATATATAATGTATATAGTCATGTGTGCAAGTGTATGTGGTGGACACCTTTGTGAATTGCTTCTCTTTTTCCAAATTCAGAGGTCAAGCTTGGGTTTCCAGGCTACCCAGGAAGCACTTTTTACCAACTGAGCCATCTCCAGACCCCAATTTTACCTTTTAAAATATATTCTTTGTATGCTTCAAACTGAGTGTGGTCTCTTGGTGAAGATATCTTGGAGGAAGTGTTGTGAAGGGGATATTTGCATACGAAGTCTGAAATCAAGCTCTCCAAGCTTCTCTTGGAAAAACCTGTAAGCCCTGCCCACTTCTCTTTTCACTCCCCCCTGTATGGGTTTGAACCCCTAACTAGCTCTCTTTTTGGAGTATTCCTTTCTTCCCATTCTCAGGATGCAGAGAGCAGAAATTATCTAGAAGTTCTAGCTGGCAATAGCATGAATGTCTAAGAAATCTCAGAGAGTCATTGATACCATTATTTTTGCTGGTAATTCTTGTCTCCTCCTCCTCCTCCTCCTCCTCCTCCTCCTCCTCCTCCTCCTCCTCCTCCTCCTCTTCTTCTTCTTCTTCTTCTTCTTCTTCTTCTTCTTCTTCTTCTTCTTCTTCTTCTTCTTCTTCTTCTTCTTCTTCTTCTTTTCCTGCTCCTCCTTTTCCTTCTTGAGACAAGGCCTCATAAAAGGCTGAACTCTCTACATGGCTGAAGGTGACCCCAAACTCCTGACCCTCCTGCTTCTACCACCTCCTAAATTTTGGATTACAGGTGCCACCATGCCATCCACATTCAGCTCATTTATTCTCATACATACTCTGGTTCCACCAGCTTTGCAGATGTGATATCTTACCAGATGTTTTGATGTCTCAAAGCTGGTCAGTAGACCCATCTCCTCAATGGCTACACAGTGGGATTCAGACTGGTCCTCACTGTTTCTCCAGAGCCCTCAATATAACACTGGCAAACAATGAAGTTTGGGTTTGTGGCCAACCATTTCAGCTGCCCATGTTCCCTTTTTGTCAATGTACTGTCCCCACTTCTAGCACGTGTATGCCTTTGCACAGAGTCTCTGTCTTGGAAATGGTCCCCTCTGAGAACAGCTCCCCTTTAGTGAATGAATGAATGAATGAATTAATGAATGAATATGACAGTTTTCTCCCTTTTGCAGAGGATGGTATGGCATGTTCTGCACTGGCTCCCAGTTTTCCCAGCAGAGTGAAGCCGTGCCACCCTCAGGAGTATCTGGGTGGATATAACTCCCTGGCAATTCTTTCCCTTGCCTATCTTATCCCTACAGCTAGCAACTCTTGCCTCAACTGCTCTGGTCAATGTGTCTGTCTCATGGACAGCTCTGAGAGGACCTAAAAAGAGAGGGTCCATTGAGCATACTCAAGGATTAAACACTACTGTATCATATTTGAAAGAGAACACTTACTAAACAGGTGAAGAGAGGCAGTTGATTAGAACAGGTGGAGAGACGAGTCGGCTGAAGAGGTGGACTCTAGTGTATGGAATCCAATGTGATGGGTAGCAGAAGTCAGCAGAAGTAAATGATCCGTGTGTACCTTGGGAGAGTCAAGTCAGCAGCTTGGATCTGAGAGGCCGAGTCTCTTGGAAAATGACTCCTTCATACCACTCCCGGGTTTCAGCACCAGAGGAATGAAGGATGAGAAGGAGGAAGCCCAGACTCTTCTACAGTGTGGAGATTTCTACTGTAGATATGAGGGAGAAGGCAGGCAGAGGGAAGAGTCCATACTGAACATGGCTGGCAGAGTAAACCAGGCCATGAGAGGAGACACAGAGGAATGAGAGGAGACACAGGGAGGAAGAGCAAGAGAGGAGCTGATGACCAAGAGAGGTGACCAAGAGACTGGCATAGCCTAAAATGGCAGAGTTATATTGGTGTCAGGTTTGGGGAAGGGAAATAGAAGCTCAGCCTGTGGGAAGGAGAGGTTTAGGGTAGGGGATGGAATGGAGCCACAGGTAATAAGTGAGACCTGTCCCAGGTTTCCTTGAGACCAACAACTACTGGATAATAATAAAATTGTGACATGTAACAGGTTTAAATATAAGTTAACGTATGTTCTTTAGAGTACTCATACCTGATTGGTCAGCATTATAGCTTGCATCGAATTTTCATACTTGATGGCCTTTTGCAGTTGTAATGTTCTGGTTGATCTATCTGTTAGATATTTGATGATTGGTGAAAAGAAGTGAAATTTATTCATCTTTAATTTCACTGTCTTGAAGCATATCTGTTGCCATATTTCAACTCAATTTGCGTAAGCTTGATCTGACTTTGGATAAATTTAAATCATGGTGTAGTTTAATTTTGAGTACTAAACCTGTGCCCCAGTACTAAACCTGCACCCCAGTATTCATCTCAATTGCTCATTGGCTCTGTGTTAACTTTTCTTGAGGGAAAAAAATCAGCAAAAATCAGCTTGGGAAAGAACACTTCTGGCTCTTTATCCTTCATACAAATGTTGAAAGAGAACATAAAACACAGCAAAGTGTTAAAGCCTGTTCTGAAACAATGTTTTCCTGTCAGCAAATTAACAGATTCTGGCTACAATTAGTAAGTACAGGAAATGCATGTCTATATTCCTCATAGCCACTGAGAAAATTGAAAATAATTCTGAAATCCCCTAAAGAGAGACCCTTACTACATGACTAACACCTGCCGGCACATCCATTTAATTGTAGATTTTTGTTTGCTCTTAGTTTTAAAAACAAACAAACAAACAAAAAACAAAAAAACAAAAAACAAAAAACAAAAAAAAAAGCTCAGTTTCCAGGTTCCAGTTTCTACAGAAACTGCAAGAAGAGAAGCAGGCCTGTGTTCCTAAAGAAAACCCCAGTTGTGCTCTCTCCCTAGCTGCCCCTCTGTGTCCTGCCAGGCCCAGGCCTGAGGGCATCTGAAGCTTAAGCTCCTGGCTTAGAGACTTAAGTTGTGAAAGGAAGTAGGAGCTGAGGAAGAGACACAAATAAGAAGCCATGCCATTTTTCAGACAAGAAGAAACTTTTCCCACGTGTTTCTCGAACCATGTTGTGTGTTTTCACTCCTTTAGTAAAAGTTTCTGCTTTGTTATCAAAGGATCCAAGAAGACAGTATGGGGTTGTTGCTATGGAAATGGGAGAGGAAATGCCGGAGCCTGTGAGTGCTTACCTAAGCCAGAAATCTTTGCGCAACTCCCCAGCTTCCTGCCGTTGTGTGTTACTTGGTGCGAGGCACTAATACTGTACTGTGTAAATGCTCTTCCTGGTTTCAGTGATGGAAGGTTACGAAAGCTTTCACAACTCTGAAGATACCACTGAGAAGTGCAGTCATATCCTGGGTGGTGCTGCTGGACCATTGGCAATAACCAGCTCTATCATGATGCTGCAGTAGCTGTCACCAGGGATAGCCTGGGACCTGGGCTTCTCTAGAGAAGGGAGAGGCTACTGGGTACTTCTGAGGGCACTGGGGTGACAGCTGCTTGCCTCTGTTCTTGCTTGGAAAGGCTGATGAGGTTAAATTGCCTCAGGAGAATTTTCCCATCTGGCCGTGTGCCTGGCACCTTGCAGATGGAGTTTTGATCAAGTACGATTCCAGTGTGTGTAGGAATCATGGAAAATTTCAGCTTGTTATGCTAAGGAGAAGGAGACAAAAGGGACAAACTGCCCTTGGCTTCCTCCAAGCTATGGAATCAAAGGCTCAACAAGTAGATGTACATTTCACCAAATCCTGGTCCTAATATTTGTCTTAGTTGTAATACGGTGGCGCCTGTCCATTCTGGACATATTTAATTTGTCCATGTGTTCCCTAAGCATTCACAGAGACTTTGCTCAGGGTTGGGTGAAGACAGGGGTGTCAGGTTCACACACTTGTTGTTATGTTCATTTAAAGCCATTACTCTTGGCAACTTTAAAGTTCATGTATCCAGAACTTTATATAAACTTTCATAATATTTTTTATGTGGATTCTTTTCACAGATGCCTTTTCTATATAGTATGTGGTTTATTCCAATGATGCAGAAAGACATAAAGAATGTGGACAATTACATGAATTTCTTAAAGTGACTACAAGTTCCTCAGCTAGCCCTTGATTATCCTGAGGCCAGCTACCAGCTAATTTTCAGGATCGTATTATCACAACTGATTTACTGTGACTGACTGCTCAGGTGCTCAAGCTGGTCTCCATGACAACAGTAACAACAGCTAAAGCACCCCTGGAATACTTAGGGTGTGTGAGGCACCTTGCTCAATGTCTTTGGTAGAGTGATCACCTAACCCTCTTAGTAACCCAGGTAGGGGTATTTTGTTTCTCCTTTGCAGATAACTCAAGCTTTAAAAGTCCTTCTACCCAAGGTCTCATAGCAAGAACAGGATGAATCTAGGATCCAACCCAGGCCTGATTAAGTCCAAAGCCATTTTAACTCTTGTCCTTTCTAATAGCTTCTCAAATTCAGTATGTATTCTAGACAGATTTGATAATGTTTCATCAATGCCATGTCAAGAAGGTTAGTTTTATATGCCTCTGATTTAGCAAAGTTATCAGCAGAGACTTTAGGTTTGGTGCCATTTAGAAAGCCTCACCCCGTAGTTTCCCCCATGAAGAGGGAACTCTGAGGTCTAGTGGGTTCTTGGAATCTTCTCTGGACAAAGTCATGCTTTGATGAAGATAAAGTAGAATAATGAGACATCACTTTTCCACTTAGCTTTGATGGACTTGAATAGGTGTTTAACTCTGACTTTATCAGGACATAATATTTACATCAGTAGAAGCAAAGGCAATAGACCCCTATACACCACCACCCCGAACTTGCCTTTTTCTCTCTGCATGGGACTAAAGACATATGCCTTTAAAGTGATAACCACTGCCTGGCTTATCACTGACCTTTTTGGGTCCAAGTTTTGCCTATTTTTATAAATCTTACACACATTGCTATGTACTTAGCCATAGAAATCATACACTCAGACTGGAAAGTCCAAGCTAGATTCTCTGGTATCACTGAGATAATATAATATAAAGCAAGAAGTAATCCCAATAACTCCTTTCTGATGGCCCGTATCTTCCAGAAGTACATGACGGTGAATATGCTCCATCTCCAGTGTCAGAGATGGGCCAATTATTCATACTCTTCTTCATATTTATTCTCTTCTGTAGCCATAGAATACTGATATCACTGTGTGCGGTTACAGTCTCATCTATAAAATTACATTCCTACCACCTTCATAGAAGAGGGCAGGCCAATGGTACATAAGCTCAAGTTGTCAAGGCTTGTCTTCATTTGTCCTCTGTGAGGAGATCCTGATACAGGGATTCTAATATGGCTTCTTTAGCTTGGAGGCGATATCAAAATCAGCAAGTACAAGAAATAGCTATGAGAAAACATGGGAGATGCTGCCAGTCAAATGTTGGTTATTAAGAGAAGATTATTAAGAGAAGAACCACATTGATACTTGGATTTTCACGTACTGGGGACTTTGCAATGCACCACAATGCTAGGTAATTTTTTTTCTGTTCCTACTACTTACAACCAACCTTTCCCAAATTTTGACTGATGCATGGTAAGCAAGGGAATGTGGCTTCTTAGATTTTTAATACTACTTTCATTTTTCCTATAAGCATACACTATTCCAAAATATATAGTGATATAACAAAAACAACACCATATCAAAATATAACATATCATAACATATCAACATAGCAAAAAATGAACAAAAAAACCATTTAACATTAAGTGAAAAAGTAAGGTTTAATTTGGAGCTGTGATATTAACTGCAGAATACAAACAATGAATGAGGCCCAGCTTTGCCCAGGCGAGGAAATGAGTGTTCGCATCACATGCTTACCTTTAAAACTTTAGCTCCCAGCATGCTAAGTAGACAGGGAATGCTGCTTCTAAATGAGTGTGGCGTTAGAGATGAACTAGTGTAGGCGTTAGAGATGAACTAGTGTCGAATGTTCCAAGTTCATGGTGATGAGGTTTCACAAGCTTAAACTGAAGAAAAGGGAAGAATATTCAGATATGACAAATTTTATAACTCCTAAATAGATTTTACGTTGTTCTTAGAAAGCCTTTAATGTCGCGTCTGCTACACTGAGGTATATCGTCTGCTACACTGAGGGTTCTGGAATGCTTCCTTCAGGGGACATACATTCTCCTTCCTGTCAGCCAGGTGGGACTATGTCAGGACCTCATAAAGATCAACCCATGTACTGAAGATGGAGAAGAAAAGGTGTAGACATCTTCCTTTCTTATAACCAGAAAGCAGTAATGACAAGCTGTCTGTCTTTTTGTAGTATTATCTTGTGTGTAAGAAACCCAAACTGTAACTTACATTTCATTTACCCCTCTGCTTCTTGTTAATTCTACTGGCAGCTAAACCAATCCTAACTGTGCATCTTTTTTGCTGTTGTTTTGTTTTTCGAGGCAGTGTTTATCTGTGTAATCCTGGCTGTCCTGGAACTCACTCTGTAGACCAGGCTGGCCTCGAACTGAGAAATCTTCCTGCCTCTGCCTCCGAAGTGCTGCGATTAAAGGTGTGTGCCACCACTGCCCGCCTAACTGTGTATCTTATACAGGATCTTGTTGTGTGAGCTCTTCCTGGGGGATATATAAACAAATGTTTACTCAATCAAGACAGAGGAGCAGTGATGGACCGAAGTAATGATTTCACCTCCCAAAGTCCAATGAATTTACTGGGCTTACTTGCATGTGTAGGGGGTTACTTATAGGAGAACGAGTAACCTCCAAACAGCTGCACCCTCTCCCCAAATCTCACCTCAGCATGTATGATGACTTCCCCATAGTTGTATAGAAGGAAGTTTCCCACACTCAGTCTGTCATGTGCAGCTGGATGGGTTGTGTAGGAAGGAATGGAATCTTAGGTGAAGCTCTAATGACCTTCCCAATCCTCCCCTTCTATGAAGGAACCTCAAAAGACAGCCTCGAGGACCTATTTTGTATAGTCACAGCTCTCCTGAAGGATGGATGGCTTTGATGCTCTAAGAATAGCTTTTCACAAAAGGTCTGAAGACATCGTGAAGGAAAGATCTCATCTTTGTATTTTGTTTCGGTTTTGTTTTTGTTTTGTTTTTTGTTTGTTTTTTGTTTCAAGACAGGGTTTCTCTATATCCCTGGCTGACCTGGAACTCACTTTGTAGACCAGGCTGGCCTCGAACTCAGAAATCCGCCTGCCTCTGCCTCCCAAGTGCTGGGATTAAAGGCGTGCTCCACCGTGCCTGGCCTCATCTTTGTATTTTTATCTCCATCTGAGCACCCAACTCAGAGCTGAGCAAGTCCTGGTATGTCTTGATGGATGGAGACGTTGAATACAAGGAACATGGACAGCTATTTATATGCAACTGTGTTGGAGTTGTGAGCATCTGAAGATGAAAAAAAGAAAAAAGCATTGTCACTTCAAGGAGTTGTTAATAAAGTCGTGGAAGAGGGCGTCGCTGACTGCACCTAACACACTCAGATAGGTAAAGGCGGGAACAAGTCAGTGTCCTGATTTCACAAAAACAAGACACCTGTTTATTTCTCCTTTCACCCCAGCACCTCTAGCTCTTTGGCATCTGCTGGAAAAAGCCGAGCTTGGCTTGGGGTAACCATGACATCTGCGCTTTGAGAGCTGGTCTTTCCCCGTCCTGCCTCTGGTGAAGCCTAAGAAAGGTTGTTCTAGGGACTTCTGAATAGCCTGAGTTAGCTGCCCTCAGAACTAGGAGGAAGTGGTTCCCTAGCAACAGCAACCTCTGAAAGCCTCTTAGCCTTTCTGGCTTTTTGTTCCCGCTCCTACATGTTGCCTCTCAGCAACAGGCCAGAGTGACTGCGCATGCTCTGAGGGAAGACCAACCAGTTAAATTCTGGTGGTTCAGTTTTTCCAAGCCAAAGGCTTTCTTCCTCTTTGGGTCCAGCTTCCTTGTGCGATCTGGGGCCCATTTTGCTGTTGGTTAGACTGTAATTACCTCAGACCTTCTTCCTTCCTTCCTTCCTTGCTTTAACTTTTGACCCAAAATGGAAAAGACTGAGGTGACAAAAAAACTTTAACCAAGCTTTCCTACACTGGGATATTTTTTGATCATTTTCCAAACTTGCTAAATTTATTAAGAAGGGCTAAATTTATTAAGAAGGGCTAAATTTATTAAGAAGGGCTAAATTTATTAAGAAGGTTTAGTATAGTTTTTGTTCTCTCCAAAAGATCGATCCTTATCTCACTCATACATTCTATTTTTCTATTGATACCAAAAATATTTTTATTCCTTAATTATATCAGTACCTTAATATAAATTTAAATATGCACGAGATATATGGGACAGGATAAAATGTCCTCCTAGAGAGTGTTGGCTGCACTACTTTGGGTTCCAGAGACAGTCCTGACCAGAGGCATTGGTTCGGTCCCTTCTGAAGCCCCAGCCTTCTATATTAGCATCTATTACAGCACAGAACTCTAACACGTACCTTACCCTGCTGGCAGGAAATTCCTTGTTTTACTTTCAAACAGCAACTGCACAGCAGAGCACCAGTCTCACAGGACATGGCTATGTATCTGCCCAGCACTTAACAACTTCTGCTGTTGAATGATAGATGGTAGCTAGTTGTAATTGAGACTGATGGCATTCTGAATCCTTGTCTGCTAATACCCTTAAATATGGACTCTCCATCCATTCTTTCAACTATCAAGTATTGGTAGCTGAGTGTCTTCTAAGTGGGAGACTCTGTACTGTCTGGTGGGTGGGTGGGGCATGAAACATCACAGTTGGTTTTCAGGTCCCAAAGAAATACATGGCTAACTGATATGTCTATTAGCATGCCAAAAACACAACTGTTGGCCTTTTTAGGATCACTCAGTACCTGTGGCTCCTCCCAGCACTTCTTGCCCAGCCTCCTACCCTGAAGCTCTGCAGCCTAGAGGCTTCCCCCCTCCCCCTTCTGCCTTCTCATTCTATATATAAATCTGCCATCTTGGCCATGCGCTCTCTTGACTCTCTTCATTCTCTTTTGGTCTTCTTTCTTGTCTCTTTCTCTTCTTTTTCTTTCACTCTCTGACTTCTCTCTCCTCTCATAGCCCTGTTCAGGTTTGCTAGCTATGTTCAATCTGCTATTTTTCTCTCCTTGCTCTGGGATCTTCCAGATGTCTCTGGCTGTTCTCTCCTTCATATCTACAACAAAAACTATATCTAGGAGGGTCATGTTCTCATTCACATCCATTCGTGACCTTGAAGAGATCTCAGTTTCAAACAGACAATGTGCTGTGTTATCTGTAAGTCACGCAGGTTAAGTGTCTCTTTCATCACGCTGCCTTAGCAAAAGTGATGGTGGTGATTTAGAATAAAACCTCCTTTCTTTGAGAGTGGTCCAACAAACTGAAGTAGGAAGAGAGGTGTGAGCGTTATGTCTGTATTGTTGGTAGAAGACGTCATTTCTAACGCAATGAGTCCAGCTCTTGTTATTATCTTCTTAATAATCAAGATAAAAAACAGTAACCTCCCTGCCTCATGATGTCCTGTTTGCACCCTCCTGAAGTGTTGTTAATCAGTGTGACATATGTCAGCGTAAGTGACAGGAAACAGAAGTCGTTTATCTGGGACCTGGAAAAAGTAGAAAATGAATCCTAGCTTGGGGTGGGATTTGAATTGTTACTGTTTAAGCTATGCTTCCCCCCAACCACCCCACATAATTTTCCTCTAGTGAAAAAAGGAAAAATAAATGTATCTAAGCAGCTAATCCCCCAGTAACAAGCTCTTCCCTCCTTAGCTGTATCTCTCATAGGGATGGAGGTGTCTTTCCAGTACACTGCTCAGTCACAGGCATAGCCATGGTCACAGAAAGCCAGAAAAAAGAAAAAGAAAAGAAAAGAAAAGAAAAGGTAAAAAAAAATTATCAATGAATGAAAATACATGGGAAAAAAGACCAGGTCAGACAGCTCCACTGTGTCCCCTTTCAGGTCTGCTCAGCCTAAAGGGGAACAGAAACTAAAGGCTGAAGTTGACAAGCCTTGGGGAGATCATTTCAGACTTGCTCACTTTGTCTCTGCCTCATGATCATGTAAAGATTCAGGATGTGGAGAATATGAGGCAGCTGATGAAAGTGGTCTCTAACAAAGCAAATGGCTTGTGCCTCAGGGCAGAAATGGCAGTTAGGCTTCACCTCCCAAAAGATTTCCTATCTTCTGAATCCTGAGGCTGGGACTCTGGTATAACTAAGCGTCTTTCTCTTTCATCTATCTATCTATCTATCTATCTATCTATCTATCTATCTATCTATCTATCTATCTATCTATCATCCACCCATCTTCCTCCCTCCCTCCCTGCCTCCCTCCCTCCCTCCCTTCCTTCCTTCCTTCCTTTCTTCCATGAATATATGGTCTATATGTATTTGTGTATTGTATGTGCAGTATGTTGGTATGTTATCTGTGTGTATACATGCAAGCTATGTATGTATGGTATACTTGTGTGCACATGAGTATGTGATATATATTTAAGTGTAGGGCATGCACATGTGTATGTAGAGGTCAAAGGGCATTTGGGATTATGATCCTTACCTTTCTGTCTCATTTTTAAAGCTGTCTCTCTTGTTTTTGTGAGTGTGTTCACCAGGCTATCTGGCCTGCTAGCTTATGAACAATTCTCCTGTCTTGGCTTCCTGTTATCATAGGGGTGCTGGGATTACAGATGCGCAGTACTACATCCAGGCTGTTATGTGGGTTCTGGGGATGGAGCTCGGTTGCTCAGACATCTCCCCGTTAGAACTATCACCCCAGGTTCCACAGTTTCCTCCTCCCACCCTAAATTGTATTTTTGACTGTTGATCTAATTCCACACTAAAAGTTCATAGCTGATTATTATTTTTAAGACATGGTAAATGGACGCCCGATAACACTTGACGGATGTAGACCAGGCTTTGCTTCCTATGCTCTGTCACACAAACTAAGGGCTTTAGTAGTTCCTGAGTATCTACTAGAGCAGGCATCCTTTGTGGGGTGTGTGTGTGTGTATTCCTATAATTAGCAAGAAGTTTGTTCTCTGTTTTGAAGATGTGGGCATGAAGATGATGAGCTAGTGGGAACACAAAGAAAAACTCCTGTCTGTCACACAGAGAGAGGGTGGTTTCTGTATTTTACAAAAAAAAACCATAATTATCTCTGAACCTGCACCTGCATCTTCTAAATGTCTTCATAATCATCTTACTTGAATCTGTCATTAAAATCCCCCAACATAGGTGGGACAGATATAGCTTTTACTTTACAGAATAAGAACCTGAGTCATAGTGATATCAAGTGATGTATTTAAGGTCAGAGAGCAAGTGAGAAGCAAAACCAAAACAACATCCCCCCTTCCTGGTGTCTAATGTAGAAGAGAGCTCTGTCTGCGCAGTATTAATTTTGCTCATGAGCATAGTACTAATGAGCATCAGTAGTGAAAAGTAGCATGCAAGAGATAGGACATGTTTTCCCAAGACACACATTTCCTGATCCATTGCCCACTTCAAGTGTACTTGTTTCACTGGGAGAGTTCAGCTCTATAATAAGACCTACCTGGTCAGGTAGAAGTGAGGATAGCAAGCAGACTATAGGGGAGGTGCAGTGTTAGGCACTGCACTAAAAATTAGAGATGTGTCTGCAACAGAGTAGGTATCTGTGAATGTTATTGCTACATCATTATGCAATCTCAGAGTTTGTCTCACAAGGCTCTGCTACATTACTGCAACAGCAAGATGAAGTAATCAAAGTGAAGAAAATATAAACAGGGTGAGGGAAAGACCTCCATTCTCATACTACAGCCCCATATTACTAGTACTGTTAGTTTGTAAATAAATAATACAAGTCAACGTTAGTAATCCTACATTGATCAGCTGTTTTTCTTATGTCTTTGCTGAGCCTGAAGCTGCTTAAATTTTCCTCTAGAATTAATCTGGAAGCCTGCAGCTGCTGCTGAATACAGAGTTCATGTCCTGAAGGGTCAATATTTATTAACTTTACTGGGCCAGGGGTTATCAGACATTTGGTGAAATATCGTTCTGGGATTGTAGATATAGCTCAGGATATAGCCCAATTCCAGGTTAGTGACTAGTGACTTGGTGTGTGTGTGTGTTGGTTAAGATGTTTCTAGGTGAAATTAATATCTGAATAAAATGTATTGATCTCCCTATTGTGGCTGGGCCTCAGCCAATCAACTGAAGAACTGTGGAAAACAACAACAACAAAACCAACCAATCAAAAACAAAACAAAACAAACAAACAACACCCCCAACCTAAGTAAGAGAGAATCAAGACATTGACTTTTTTTCCACCTCAGACTTTGAAACTGGCTTTTATTGAGCTTGAAGCCTGTCTTTTATTGATAAATGATCTTTTATTTTTTATTTTGTTTTTGCCCTTGGAAGGTGTTATACTTGCTTGGGAAATGTAATCCACTGTATCGTTTGGGTTTTCTTCTTAAGAACAGAGTGCTGAGGCTGGAGATATAGCTCATGGGGCGAGGATGCTTGATGCTCTTCCAGAGAACCTGGGTTTGGTTCCCAGCACCTACATTAGGCTGTTCATAATCACCTGTAACTCTGGTGCCATGGAATTTGCTGCCAGAAAACAAGAGTCTATGGTTTGATCCAACTAGACACTAAGTTTCATGGGGAAGCCTGAACTAAGACAGCCAATCAGCCAGTTAAACTTGGTTTAACATCTATTTCTTTAACCCATATACAATGCTCGATGCACCAACTTTTATTTTCCCAAACAAAAATCTCATAGTCTGAGAGGCCCCAAATTCTTAAAATGTGTTTTATGTCTCTATCTGCAAAAACTGGTATTTCTGCCTTTAGTCCCAGCACTTGGGAAATAGAGGCAGGTGAGTTTGAGGCCAGCCTGGTCTACAGAGCAAATTCTAGAACAGCCAGGGCTACACAAAGAAACCTGATCTCAAAAAGCATCCCCCCACCAAAATTAAAAATAAAAATAAAGAAAAAGAAAAGAAAAAATGGCCTTTCTCACGTCTTGGTAATTGAATACATTAGGTACAGAGAGTGCCAATATGGTTCTTTAATTTATCTGAGAAGAAACTAGAGTCTGGTTGGCTTGGCTGATAGTTACATTATTTCATTACTTTGGCTGAAGCACATTTTCCCCTTCTGCTAAAGCTGTTGGTTAGGAATGCCAAGTATCCCTTTCTTTGTGAGACAGAGACACATTCATCTAGTAAGGCAGTAGGGAACCACCACAGATCCTTTGACTCTCAGCCAGCTTGGAAGTAGAAGCCTTAGGTAATTGTGCTAAGTCAAGGGTAACTTTGAATTAAAATTCCTTCAAAGCTAGCTATTTATTTTTATTTTTTAGATAATGGAGTGCAGGATGTCAGAATTAGGAGTTAGTTTAATACTATATTCCTAACTAGATATATTTAGGAAAATTATAGTAGTAGCCCCATTGGTGCTATTTGGGGGGGAGGGCCTATTTTATTGGGTACTTATATCTACCTCTCTTCCAACTCCTATTCTACCCTAATCCCTTCTAGCACCACCCCAACACTAGGTAGGAGAGAAAGGTTAGAGGGGAAAGGAGATAGAGCTCTTTAGATTACCTCTTGCTGATTAGGGGTGTCAGGTTTCTAGGCCAATCTTCATAGTCAGAATATACAGTACTCCAAAAGACCAGCAATCCAACAATAGCAAGCCCAGCAGTGGGAACCAGCAGCAGCTGGGACAGGATCAGGGGAAGCAGCAGCCACCACGGCCCTCTAGAGGCTCTCCCACTTATACCCTCTCCAGAGTCCCCCAATTTAAACTATTTTCTTCTGGCAAAGATCACGCTTTTGCTGGTGCACAAGGTAAATCATAATCACCCGCTATGAAGCAGCTTCTTACCCAACACCTGAGATGAAAACAAACACACAGTCCCTTAAAATAACTAGGTTTTTAAAGAAACTAAAACTCTCACTACCAGGCGCTAGGGCTATGACTTGTCTAGCTATATGTTCTTGTCCTAACAATGGGGTCATGTCTGGGATTCATTGTGTATGAGCGCATCATGTGTGGAAGTCAGAAAACGACAACTCATGGGAGTCACTTCTCTGGTTCCATCATGTGGGCACTGAATATCAAACTCAGGCTGTCAGTTTTGGGGACAAGCACCTTTACTCTCTGATCCATCTTGCGAATCCTGTTTTGAAATCTTAAAAAGCTATTTTATATCACTTAAAAAAATCAATACTAATTGGGGCTGGAGTAACTCAGAATTAAGAGTATCTGCTGCCTTTAGAGAGGATCCAGGTTCAGTGTATAGCACGGACAAGCTTCTTAGTGGCCCACAATCATCCATAACTCTAGTTCCGGGGAAACGGACACCTTCTGACCTCCTCAGTCATTAGGCAAGCACATGGTACACATACATCCATGCAGTCAAAACATTCTTACATGGCTGGTGGGTGTTACAAGTAGTGTCATCTTCTTCCTAAGTTGAACTTGTGCTCCACGAAATGCAGAGACCACTGAGTAGAAACATTCTAAATCTCTTGATATGTTGGAAGTAGGAGAGATATGAGCTTAATCCTGAAAACCCGTTGAATTGGTATTTTCTTTGCATACTGTGTAGAAAAGCCGTAAGTTTCAGGTTGGAAAACTGTAGTTCGTTGGCCCTGTGTTCTGTTGATCAGCTTGCAATTCCTTTGCCATATTTTATGCCTCATCTTCCTGAAATCTGGGGGTTAATAAAAAATTTGCTTTCATTTTCTCATTTGTTCATTTGCTCAATAAATATTTGTTAGATCACCTATTACAGATTATTACATTTAGTCTGTTAAACGGAAAGCTAATTTAGTATTCCGTACATTAGAATTAACTGGTGTGTTCATACACTCATTCATCAATAAACTAATTTAGTTCACAAATTGAGTTAATTTATGTATAGCTCAATGAGATAATTTGATTGATCATTACGTTTCTCATGATTTTCATGATTATTTCAGGGTACTTTACAATCCTGGGACAGCTCTTAGAGCATTAGTTTAGTTGTGTTTGCTCTTTGGAATCTTTCCATCTTGCATTATTTGAAAATCAGGAGTCCATGTATTCTCTTAAAGAATTTTGTAAATTTGTTTTTATTGGTTAGTTTCACAAATAAAGACTTATGTTTGAATTACACACGAACTCCTGAAAAAAGCCTTCACCCAATTATATATATTGTGTGGATTCTATGTACACATATGTATACATGCATGTCAAAACTAGAAGTCAATGTTAGAAGTCCATTACTTCCTTTTTTTTTTTTTTGAGACAGGGTCTTTCATTGAACCCAGAGCTTACCAGTTTGGTTAGACCAGCTGGGCATAGCAATTATAGGCATTCTCCTGTCTCTGGCTCTCCAGTACTGGGACTGTAGGGACTTACAGTGGATTTTATAATGTGGATCCTAGGGGCTCAAACTCATGTTCTCATACCTGCAAGACCTAGGTCCTAGGTCCTCAAGGAGATGCTTTTAATGTGACATATAATCTGGTACCTCTTCCCTGCATCCCCTTGGCTCTGTCTTCTGCCTGTCTGGCTTGCAGTCCTTGTGTATATCTTGGTCTTGTCCTTCCTTGTCCCTACCTCAGACTTTACCCCTTTTCTCTCAGCCTTACTTTACATCTGCCTTGTCCCTGAGAAAAGCTGCTTCTGCAATTCCTGCATGAAATAATTCTCATATATAATAATTCTCATAATTCAGAATTCTGAATCCAGTCACAAGAGTCCAATGGTTCCTACAGTTAAGGAACCGGTGATTTCCTGTTACACTCGGAGCAGTACTAAAGACTTATTCTCAGAAAGAGCCCACTTTGGCTTATACAGCGACCTTGTTGAAATGGCTAACATTCTGACACTGGACTCCACAGCCCAGAATTAAGAGATGTACAGTTCACTGTGAAGGGAAAGAGAAGGATTCGTGGTAACGACAGTCACTGGGATGAGAGGGTAGAAGTAGAGGGTCAACTTTCCATAGCTTCTTCTTTCCTTGATAACCTCCTTTAATTAGAGGATCAGACCTGGGCTTACAGGGACAGTCTTCTTTTGTAATTAAATTAGAAAAATGTTAAATAAGCACAATCAAGTCTAATCTACTCTTGAGGATTTTCTGCTGAACTCCAGGAAGGAAATCTGTCGCTGAAAAACAGATGGATTCTAACAGTTGTACCACAGAAATTACACATTGGACCATCTCTGCCGTT
This sequence comes from Mus caroli, assembly GCF_978045245.1. NCBI lineage: Eukaryota > Metazoa > Chordata > Mammalia > Rodentia > Muridae > Mus > Mus caroli. Next base: position 178,444,206 of record NW_028227257.1, on the reverse strand, counting down.
GAAACAGAATACCTGATATAGAAAGATAGACATCTTTATCTCAGGAAGGTTGTTTGTAACCACATCCTGGGATGGCAAGAATCGTTGTCATGGACATGCGCCATAAAGAAGTACTATGGTGGTGGTTCCGGAAAGGAGTTCTGATAAATCTGGAAAAGGACTGCAGTGCAGGCCTGCTGAAGAGGGGTTTGAGCGGTGGCCAAGCAGAGCGTGAGGAAATCAGTGAGATTCATGCAGAAGAAGGAAGCATGGAAAACTTAGGAGACCATTATATTGTCCTGGAAAATCATGTCTATTGATCCAGGAAGCAACAAAACAATAGAACGAGGGTCAGGTGGAGATGACTATTGTAAGCCTTTCTGTTGGCTTTATGGTCATGGTTTTGTTGACTCCAAGTAAATATAAAATGGTAATAAAATCCTTGTAGTTTGAGCATCCCAAACAGACCAGATCCTGTTATAATTCCCATAAGTCAAACAATAGCATCTGAAGACTCTTTGCCAGTGCCCTCTTTTTATTATGTGTATACATATTCCACTGCTCTGAAAGAGAAATACTTTCAAATCATGGTTTTGAAAATGTGAGCTCAATACATCTTAGTGCATTATTTTAATTCTTAATTGTTGGTAGATTTGTGAGCAATGAGTATTTGTGGACAGTCCCCCGCTTTGCTAATGATTACTGTGGTAATTATTACAATTCAGCTATTTTTCCCTGTTTCTGTGGTTTACTTTCCCAAAAGGAAGAAGGGAAGGCTTGTAGTAACAGTAACAGTAACAGTAAACGCTACAAACAAATGTTAGTATTGCAGATGGGACAGAAAGGACTTACTTTGGAGTACAGTGTTAAAGTATATCTTCTTAAAAGCTTTGATTATTGTCCTGAGATTCAAAATTCCAAATATAAAATTCTTCAGCCAAGGAAACTATTCCTGCCCAGTACCCGTAGAAGGAGATTAAACTCCATTGAAGTGTTTTTCTTTTCTTTTCTTTCTTTCTTTTTGGAAGATAATTTCGTAATTATATTTATGTACAGAAAACTTAGTGTATGTACATTTAGCCCAGTTTGGTGGCGAGTTCTTTAGCCTTTGCCTTTTCCAGCTTGGTAATGGGAGCCACAGACTTAGGACCCAGGACATTGCCTCCTCAGTGGCAGCGGATCTTGTCATATCTGTGATTGTAATTGGTCCTAATAGCTTCCACCAGCTTAGCCAGAGCACCCTTGTCTTCTGAGTTAACCTGTGTGAAGGCAACAGTGATTCATGTCTTTCTGTGGACCAGGCCCCGAGCCTGGCCTTTCTCTTGATGATGCAGTAGAGCACACACTCCTATCTTTCGACACCGGGCAGGCAGGAAAACCACCAGCTCAATGGGGTCTACATCATGGGCAATCACCACCAGCTGAGCCTTCTTGTTCTCCACCAAGGTGGTGACTGTATTGACTCCTGCTCAGAGAACAGGTGATCTCGTCACTGGGACGTCCCCTTTGCCAGCAGCTTTCTTCTCAGCACGGGCCAGTAGCCTTTGCTTCTTCTCTGGCCTGTACTTGTCGCCAGCTTAAGCAGCTGGGTAGCTTTTGCTTGTTCAGTGCCTGGGTGAACTGATTAAGCTGCTTATAGAGGATGGCTCTTTGCCGCTGCAGCCTGATGTAGCCAGGCCACTTGATGAAGCATGTGAGATCTCTTTTAAGTTGAATGTTCTGCCCAATGCCGACGTTCGTGGGTCTTTTCTCAAATGAAGGTTTACTACCTTTTTGGACTCCTGTTTCTTCACGATGGCGGGGGCTGGGGCCACCTTCTTCCCCTTGGCCTTCTTCCCTTTGGCATCTTGCATGGCTGGAGGAGAGAGCAGTTGAAGTGTTTTATTATGATGAAAACAGTTCATTTAGCATATAATCTCAAAGAAGATATCGTTCATGTTTCTGGTGCAAACAAAGATTGTATCTTCATGACTTAGGTGCTTTTAAAACATATTCATATTATTAAAGAATAAATTTAAAATATATGACTTTTTAAAAAATGTATTTCATTATAGTCCATAGCATGCTAACAAACATTCATAAAATTACTTTTATGCTCTTCATTGATAACTGGTCACAGTTATAGATTTAAATTCCTTAAATATTGTAGATAAGTCTCCTAAGACTTGTAATATAAAGCTAACACAGATAATATATTCACATGTACTGATGTACAAAATCTTAGATTTCCCTAAGCTTTTCATTACCGTTTGAAAATTGGCTTTACTATGTCAGTTTAAAAACATGTGTGTAAGTCTATTAATTGTAGCACATTACTTAGGATGATACAAAAAATATAACACACAAAGTATTGCATATATTAACATGTAAAATATTAGTAGTATGATTTTTATTCACTGAATCATATTTGTACTTAATTCTAATTTTTCTTGAAATTAAAATACATAAGCAAAGGGAAGGGAATTTTGTTTTTAAATGGGAATTAAAACTAGAAATAAAAAATGTCAGATTCATTAACTAGACTGTGCTTTGCTCTTAGCTCTGCCCAGTGTTTATTTCATATATTTGGTAGTTTAATACACAAACACAGTAAATCTTTATGTGCTCTTGATTAATTAATTTCATCACTAAGAAATGACTTTTTAAATGGAATAATGAATATGCTCAAAGTACATTATATACATTATAAAATATAATAAAACCCATTGTTTTGTGCAATTAATATGCACTGATAAAAACAAAAAGATTATATATACATATATATGTATATGTGTATACATACACACACACAGACACACACACACATATCAAGGAGCAATTATATAGTCCTACTTTCATTCATTTATCTCCCAAGGAATGTGGAGATATTTTTTTCAGGAAATATGAGAGTCCCATCCCAAGTACGTTAAGATAAACATTGTACAGGCCAAGTTGCACATAAATGGAAGAGGCAGATATGGATGGGAAGTGTAGAACTATCTACCAGCAGCATCTCACCAGTAGGCTGCTCTGTTAGGCCTTCAGTAGCAATGGCTTACATCAAATTGGTTCAGACTCCAAATTGATGTCTCAGGTCTTCTGAATTCATTCTCTTCCTTGTTTTTTTTTTAAAGCGTATTTATTTTTATCTTATGTGTATGAGTGTGTGACTGAATGTATGTATGTGCACTGTGTGCATCCCTGTTGCCTAAGAAGGTCAGAATTGTACATGAGGCCCCCTAAACCTGGAATTAAAGATGGTTGTATGGTGCTGTATGGGTGCTGGAAACCAAACCAGGTCCTTTGCTAGAGCGACAAATGCTCTTAACCATTGGGACATTCTCTACCCCTACACGCTTGTTCTTTGTCATGACTGTCAACTGTTTCTGTCCTCTGACAATTAGGGCAAGTGGCATCATGTGACTTTCCCGCTAAATCATCTCCCTCTTTGCTCAACTCTCTAAATGGATTCAATCTACTTAAATGTTAGCTTCTATTCTGAGTTCTTTCTACATTCTTTCTATGGAGACATGAGCTGGCGTTTTAATTGATATTTTCAGGACCTTGTTATCTCCTGCAGGAGTCCGTCAGTCTAATGTTGGACAGACCGGGGTGTGTCAGTAAGCAGGAATATGATTAAGGGATGGTTTGGTAGCAATGAGTTGTCAATGTTTTAAGAATTAATACCATTCATTTAGGAAAGTTTCCTTTTTAGTCATTTCACATAATTTACACTCTGCAGTTCAAGTCATGACAATTTACCTAAGTTGCCTGTGTGGCAATTGGTACCTGGAAGGAAGCAGACCCACCAGTGTCTGCCTTGTAAATGGCTTAGCTCGCTTTTAGGCCTTACTTGGATCTAATTAGGAACACCCTGTCAAGGGAGAGAGGTTGATGAAAACAGGGACCATGGCCAAGAGGTTCAGAAGAAAATCAGGATTTTAAGACAGGAGTTTATAGGGGTGGGAAGATAGCTTAGTGGGCAGACGTGCTAGACACACTGACCTGTTGCCCTGAGTTGGCTTTCCTGGAGTTGACCTGAAAGGCCAGATGCAGAGTCATACCTCTGTCATCCCAGCATTCCAGGTGGTGAGATAAGAGACAGAGACAGAAACATTACCAGAAAGCTGGGTATATACTGAGAGGTGTGGAGAGCCAAGAAAGCAGAAAAAGCTGTGCCCAGCAAGGTGGAAGGCTAGGACTGACCCACTAAAGCTGCCCTCTGCCCTCCACAGGAGTCCTGTGGCTCAGGAGTGCTCAAACTCGTCAATACATGCCCCCCCAAAGTTAATGACAGATGGCTCAGAAGTGGAATGTGGTATAAACAGATCACACCGGCACAGATTAGAAAGTAATTCTGAGGCTACCTGCCCTGTGATCTTTTCAATCCAAGGACTGAAGACCTTGGTTGAGATGCACAGCATCTTACAGGATACTTAAAGCTATAAGATGTTCCATCTCTAATACCACGAAATCAGATTTTGTGAACATTGAGGTTGAAGATTGTAGAAACCAAATAATGAAGGCATTGGGAAATGTAGCCTTTGGCACCGGCACTCCAAGACTCCAAGCTCCGGACCTAAACAATTAATTGCACAGTACAGTGGAAAACTCCCCCTTGCAGTTCAAATACAAAACAGCATTGTTTTGCTTGTTTCTCTAATGAATTGTATATTGAAACCAGGAAGGGAAGAGTCCCAGCTCCATTCACACTCCAAGAAGAGTCCTGTGTGAATCCAAGTCCACCCAGGGGCTGGCAGTGGACAGCCGTGACCAGCCGTGACCAGCCCTCCACAATGTCAACATGGCAGGTGGGTTTTTTCCTCTCCGCACTCTTGCAAACAATCACTGCCTTAAGAGTCCCAATTATACCTTGAAGGCACCCAGTGTCCTGAGGCTCCCTTAGCTCTAACGAGGGAGGACGATAGACTGGCTTTGATGTTCAGCTGCATGCTTTCTGATGATGGAGGAGAGGGCTCAGATTCCATTCGGATTTTGCCTTTTAAGTCTTCATTATTCAGAAGCCCTGTTGAAGTGAGCTGTTCATTTATCTGGGAGCAGCTGCATGCAGGATTGCATGGTTGGATTGCTTATGCCACAGAGTCAATCTGGGAGGAAGCACTTTTGAATATTTATTTAATTCAATTATTCCTTGGTGGCACACTCACTCCCTTCTAAGCCGTGGCACTGGATTCTGTAACCACTAGAATGTTTCCATGAAAGAGATCAAGAAATCTGACCTGACTTGTAAAACGCAACTCAGCCCTAATATGAGACAAATCCACTCTGTCTCTTCTGCCTGTTTCTCTCACATGCGACATTAATGCCTATTTTGGCCCAGAATGTCACAGCTGCAAAGCAGGGCTGTTCCCTCCTGTTCTGTTCTTATGAGCTCCCTGCAGAGTCTGCCAGAAGAGTCATATTCTTGACTGGTAGGCCCTAGTGGCTGGAACAGTTCTCAAATAAGTCATTACAAAGCTGGGCCAAGTAAGACTTTCTGGCTGCCCTGGGGAACTGTCTGGGACTAGATGATGCTTCATCTAAGGATCAGGGAAAAAAACCCACTAAAGATGACCCCAAGACAAGGAATTGATTTAGTGTCAGCTTGGAAAATCTGTGGGGCTCAGAGGACACACACACACACCAGACACAAAGACAGACAGACAGACACACAGACAGGCAGACAGACAGGCAGACAGACAGACACAAAGACACACACACACACACAGACATGCATGCATGTATGCACACATACATGCACACAGGCAGACACAAAGAGACAGATACACAGATGTATAGACAGGTACACATACATAGTGATTGAAAGGATTATTGTCATGAATATAGGTCAACATACCAAAAGAAATACAAGTATTTTACTCTCTCTCTCTCTCTCTCTCTCTCTCTCTCTCTCTCTCTCTCTCTCTCTCTCTCTCTCGTGTGTGTGTGTGTGTGTGTGTGTGTGTGTGTGTGTGTGTGTGTGTATACACATGTGCAGGCTCACATGCCGTGGTGACTAGGTGGAAGTCAAGTGCCAGCTTGCAGGCATTAATTCTCTCACTTCACTGTGTAACTTCTGGGGTGGATCTCAGGTCATCAGGCTTGGCAGTAAGTGCCTTTACCTGCTGAGCCATCTAATTGGCCTTTACTTTATTTGTGAGGCGGGGTCTCTCCCTATACCAGGAGTCCACTGACTCGATTAGCTATCCAGCAAACCCCAGGGATCATCTTTATCTCCCCAGCTCTGTGATCACTGGCATACACGCTCCACCTGTCTTTTTGTTTTGTTTTTTTTAATTTTTAGTATTTTTATTACATATTTTCCTCAATTACATTTCCAATGCTGTCCCAAAAGTCCCCCATAGCGCCCCCCACTTCCCTACCCACCCATTCCCATTCTTTTGGCCCTGGCATTCCCCTATATTGGGGCATATAAAGTTTGCAAGTCCAATGGGCCTCTCTTTCCAGTGATGGCCGACTAGGCCATCTTTCGATACATATGCAGCTAGAGACAAGAGCTCCGGGGTTCTGGTTAGTACATCATGTTGTTCCAACAATAGGGTTGCAGATCCCTTTAGCTCCTTGGGTACTTTCTCTAGCTTCTCCATTGGGAGCCCTGTGATACATCCAATAGCTGACTGTGAACATCCACTCCTGTGTTTGCTAGGCCCCAGCATCTTCTCACAAGAGACAGCTATATTTGGGTCCTTTCAGCAAAATCTTGCTAGTGTATGCAATGGTGTCAGCGTTTAGAAGCTGATTATGGGATGGATCCCTGGATACGGCAGTCTCTAAATGGTCCATCCTTTCATCACATCTACGAACTTTGTCTCTGTAACTCCTTCCCTGGGTGTTTTGTTCCCAATTCTAAGAAGGGGCACAGAATCCACACTTTGGTCTTCATTCTTCTTGAGTTTCATGCGTTTAGCAAATTGTATCTTATATCTTGGGTATCCTAAGTTTTGGGCTAATATCCACTTATCAGTGAATACATATTGTGTGAGTTCTTTTGTGATTGTGTTACCTCACTCAAGATGATGCCCTCCAGGTCCATCCATTTGGCTAGGAATTTCATAAATTCATTCTTTTTAATAGCTGAGTAGTACTCCATTGTGTAAATGTACCATAATTTCTGTATCCATTCCTCTGTTGAGGGACATCTGGGTTCTTTCCAGCTTCTGGCTATTATAAATAGGGCTGCTATGAACATAGTGGAGCATGTGTCCTTTTTACCGGTTGGGACATCTTCTGGATATATGCCCAGGAGAGGTATTGCTGGATCCTCCGGTAGTACTATGTCCAATTTTCTGAGGAACCGCCAGACTGATTTCCAGAGTGGTTGTACAAGCTTGCAATCCCACCAACAATGGAGGAGTGTTCCTCTTTCTCCACATCCTCGCCAGCATCTGCTGTCACCTGAATTTTTGATCTTAGCCATTCTGACTGGTGTGAGGTGGAATCTCAGGGTTGTTTTGATTTGCATTTCCCTGATGATTAAGGATGTTGAACATTTTTTCAGGTGCTTCTCTGCCATTCGGTATTCCTCAGGTGAGAATTCTTTGTTCAGTTCTGAGCCCCATTTTTTAATGGGGTTATTTGACTTTCTGGAGTCCACCTTCTTGAGTTCTTTATATATATTGGATATTAGTCCCTTATCTGATTTAGGATAGGTGAAGATCCTTTCCCAATCTGTTGGTGGTTTTTTTGTCTTATTGATGGTGTCTTTAGCCTTGCAGAAGCTTTGCAGTTTCATGAGGTCCCACTTGTCAATTCTCGATCTTACAGCACAAGCCATTACTGTTCTATTCAGGAATTTTTCCCCTGTGCCCATATCTTCAAGGCTTTTCCCCACTTTCTCCTCTATAAGTTTCAGTGTCTCTGGTTTTATGTGAAGTTCCTTGATCCACTTAGACTTGACCTTAGTACAAGGAGATAGGAATGGATCGATTCGCATTCTTCTACATGTTAACAACCAGTTGTGCCAGCACCATTTGTTGAAAATGCTGTCTTTCTTCCACTGGATGTTTTTAGCTCCCTTGTCGAAGATCAAGTGACCGTAGGTGTGTGGGTTCATTTCTGGGTGTTCAATTCTATTCCATTGGTCTATTTGTCTGTCACTATACCAGTACCATGCAGTTTTTATCACAATTGCTCTGTAGTAGAGCTTTAGGTCCGGCATGGTGATTCCACCAGAGGTTCTTTTATCCTTGAGAAGAGTTTTTGCTATCCTAGGTTTTTTGTTATTCCAGATGAATTTGCAGATTGCACTTTCTAATTCGTTGAAGAATTGATTTGGAATTTTGATGGGGATTGCATTGAATCTGTAGATTGCTTTTGGCAAGATAGCCATTTTTACAATGTTGATCCTGCCAATCCATGAGCATGGGAGATCTTTCCATCTTCTGAGATCTTCTATAATTTCTTTCTTCAGAGACTTGAAGTTTTTATTATACAGATCTTTCACTTCCTTAGTTAGAGTCACGCCAAGATATTTTATATTATTTGTGACTATTGAGAAGGGTGTTGTTTCCCTAATTTCTTTCTCAGCCTGTTTATTCTTTGTGTAGAGAAAGGCCATTGATTTGTTTGAGTTAATTTTATATCCAGCTACTTCACCGAAGCTGTTTATCAGGCTTAGGAGTTCTCTGGTGGAATTTTTAGGGTCACTTATATATACTATCATATCATCTGCAAAAAGTGATATTTTGACTTCATCTTTTCCAATTTGTATCCCTTTGATCTCCTTTTGTTGTCGAATTGCTCTGGCTAGGACTTCAAGTACAATGTTGAGTAGGTATGGAGAAAGTGGACAGCCTTGTCTAGTCCCTGATTTTAGAGGGATTGCTTCAAGCTTCTCACCATTTACTTTGATGTTGGCTACTGGTTTGCTGTAGATTGCTTTTATCATGTTTATGTATGGGCCTTGAATTCCTGATCTTTCCAAGACTTTTATCATGAATGGGTGTTGGATCTTGTCAAATGCTTTTTCCGCATCTAACGAGATGACCATGTGGTTTTTGTCTTTGAGTTTGTTTATATACTGGATTACGTTGATGGATTTCCGTATATTGAACCATCCCTGCATCCCTGGGATGAAACCTACTTGGTCAGGATGGATGATTGTTTTGATGTGTTCTTGGATTCGGTTAGCAAGAACTTTATTGAGGATTTTTGCATCAATATTCATAAGGGATATTGGTCTGAAGTTTTCTATCTTTGTTGGGTCTTTTTGTGGTTTAGGTATCAGAGTAATTGTGGCTTCATAGAATGAGTTGGGTAGAGTACCTTCTGTTTCTATTTTGTGGAATAGTTTGTGAAGAACTGGGATTAGATCTTCTTTGAAGGTCTGATAGAACTCTGCACTAAACCCATCTGGTCCTGGGCTTTTTTTAGTTGGGAGACTATTAATGACTGCTTCTATTTCTTTGGGGGATATAGGGCTGTTTAGATCATTAATCTGATCTTGATTCAACTTTGGTACCTGGTATCTGTCTAGGAACTTCTCAATTTCATCCAGGTTCTCCAGTTTTGTTGAGTATAGCCTTTGGTAGAAGGATCTGATGGTGTTTTTGATGTCTTCAGGATCTGTTGTTATGTCTCCTTTTTCATTTCTGATTTTGTTAATTAGGATGCTTTCCCTGTGCCCTCTAGTGAGTCTGGCTAAGGGTTTATCTATCTTGTTGATTTTCTCAAAGAACCAGCTCCTTGATTGGTTGATTCTTTGAATAGTTCTTGTTTCCACTTGGTTGATTTCGCCCCTGAGTTTGATTATTTCCTGCCTTCTACTCCTCTTGGGTGAATTTGCTTCCTTTTGTTCTAGTGCTTTTAGGTATGTTGTCAAGCTGCTAATATGTGCTTTCTCTAGTTTCCTTTTGGAGGCACTCAGAGCTATGAGTTTTCCTCTTAGAAATGCTTTCATTGCATCCCATAAGTTTGGGTATGTTGTGGCTTCATTTTCATTGAACTCTAAAAAGTCCTTAATTTCTTTCTTTATTCCTTCCTTGACCAAGGTATCATTGAGAAGAGTGTTGTTCAGTTTCCACGTGAATGTTGGCTTTCTATTATTTATTTTATTATTGAAGATCAGCCTTAGTCCATGGTGATCTGATAGGATGCATGGGACAATTTCAATATTTTTGTATCTGTTGAGGCCTGTTTTGTGACCAATTATGTGGTCAATTTTGGAGAAGGTACCATGAGGTGCTGAGAAGAAGGTATATCCTTTTGTTTTAGGATAGAATGTTCTGTAGATATCTGCCAGATCCATTTGATTCATAATTTCTCTTAGTTTCTCTGTGTCCCTGTTTAGTTTCTGTTTCCATGATCTGTCCATTGGTGGTGTGTTGAAGTCTCCCACTATTATTGTATGAGGTGCAATGTGTGCTTTGAGATTTACTAAAGTTTCTTTAATGAATGTGGCTGCCTTTGTATTTGGAGCATAGATATTCAGGATTGATAGTTCCTCTTGGAGGATTTTACCTTTGATGAGTATGAAGTGTCCCTCCCTGTCTTTTTTAATGACTTTGGGTTGGAAGTCAATCTTATCAGATATTAGAATGGCTACTCCAGCTTGTTTCTTCATGCCATTTGCTTGGAAAATTGTTTTCCAGCCTTTCATTCTGAGGTAGTGTCTATCTTTTTCTCTGAGATGAGTTTCCTGTAAGCAGCAAAATGTTGGATCTTGTTTGTGTAGCCAGTTTGTTAGTCTATGTCTTTTTATCGGGGAGTTGAGTCCATTGATATTAAGAGATATTAAGGAAAAGTAATTGTTGTTTCCTGTTATTTTTGTTGTTAAAGTTGGCATTCTGTTCTTGTGGCTGTCTTCTTTTAGGTTTGTTGAGGGATTACCTTCTTGTTGTTTCTAGGGCGTGGTTCCTGTCCTTGTATTGGTTTTTTTTCTGTTATTATCCTTTGAAGGGCTGGATTCGTGGAGAGATAATGTGTGAATTTGGTTTTGTCGTGGAATACTTTGGTTTCTCCATCTATGTTAATTGAGAGTTTGGCTGGGTATAGTAGCCTGGGCTGGAATTTGTGTTCTTTTAGTGTCTGTATAACATCCGTCCAGGATCTTCTGGCTTTCATAGTCTCTGGTGAAAAATCTGGTGTAATTCTGATAGGCTTGCCTTTATATGTTACTTGGCCTTTTTCTCTTACTGCTTTTAGTATTCTATCTTTATTTAGAGCATTTGTTGTTCTGATTATTATGTGTCGGGAGGTATTTCTTTTCTGGTCCAGTCTATTTGGAGTTCTGTAGGCTTCTTGTATATTCATGGGCATCTCTTTCTTTAGATTTGTGAAGTTTTCTTCTATAATTTTGTTGAAGATGTTTGCTGGTCCTTTGAGTTGAAAATCTTCATTCTCATCCACTCCTATTATCCGTAGGTTTGGTCTTCTCATTGTGTCCTGTATTTCTTGGATGTTTTGAGTTAGGATCTTTTTGCATTTTACATTTTCCTTGATTGTTGTGCCGATGTTCTCTATGGAATCTTCTGCACCTGAGATTCTCTCTCCCATCTCTTGTATTCTGTTGCTGATGCTGGTATCTATGGTTCCAGATTTCTTTCCTAGGGTTTCTATCTCCAGTGTTGCCTCATTTTGGGTTTTCTTTATTGTATCTACTTCCCTTTTTAGGTCTAGTATGGTTTTGTTCATTTCCATCATCTGTTTGGATGTGTTTTCCTGTTTTTCATTAAGGACTTCTACCTGTTTGACTATGTTATCCTGTTTTTCTTTAAGGATTTGTAACTCTTTAGCAGTGTTCTCCTGCAATTCTTTAAGGGATTTTTGTGCTTCCTCTTTAATGTCTTCTACCTGTTTACCAGTGTTCCTTTGTATTTCTTTAAGTGTGTTATTAAAGTCCTTCTTGAAGTCCTCTACCATCATCATGAGATATGCTTTTAGATCCATGTCTAGCTTTTCCGGTGTGTTGGGGTGCCCTGGACTGGGCGAAATGGGAGTGCTGGGTTCTGATGATGGTGAGTGGTCTTGGTTTCTGTTAGTAAGATTATTACGTTTACCTTTCGCCATCTGGTAATCTCTGGGGTTAGTTGTTGTCGTTGTCACTGTTTAAAGATTGGAGCAGAAGCTGTGTTCCACTCACCAGCAGTCTCAAAATCCTGTGGCGGGGGTCCTGGGTAGCTGGCGGTACCCCGGTTCTGGTCCAGCCGGAAGAGCCCTGTGGTCCTACTCAGGCCGGTTTTCTGCTTCTCTAACTAATGCAGTCTGAGGTCCCGCGCGCGCAATTGGATTGGAGCAGAAGCTGTGTTCCACTCACCAGAAGTCTTAAGATCTTGTGGTGGGTGTTGTGGGTAGCTGGCGAGTGTCAGCCGACCCTGTGCCCTAGCTACCCCGGTGCTTTTCTGACCGGAAGAGGCTTGTGGCCCTACTCAGGCCGGATTTCTGCCTCCCCAACCAAAGCAGTCTCAGATCCCGCGTGATTGGACTGGAGCAGAAGCTGTGTTCCACTCACCAGCAGTCTCAAAATCCTGTGGCGGGGGTTGTGGGTAGCTGGCGGGTGTCAGCCGACCCTGCGCTCTAGCTACCCAGGTGCTGGTCCGGCCGGATGAGCCCACCTGTCTTTTTGTATGTGTGCTGCAGCCCTTACACTTCCTGGGCAGCACTTTACCAACTGAGCTGGCTCCCCAGTCTGCATTTTTTACTCTTAAATATTGGTCAGTGTAAATAAGCTCTGATATATGTATGTTTCTGTTTATCTGGTCTCTATATTATTTAGTCAATAGTTCCAACCATCTCTTTGTCTTTATTCTCATGTTTGGTGGCCACTCACGTAATTTTACCACACTTGTCTTAAGCACAGCTTACTGTACCCAAATATGGGATCCTATTTGGGTACATTCATACTCTCTGGGAGTTGAATATCAAGTTCTTTTGACTTTGAGATAGCCTCAATACCAGCCCAGTGAGAACTGGCTCTCTCATTGTTCTGGGCAGGACTTTCAGCCAGCTATGCAGCAGCTTCTACACTTCTATTATCTGGTAGATTTCCTGGACTTATTAGTGTCATTATTGTGGTCACTCAATTGTTCTCAATGTTTGTAGACTGTTTTCTATACTCCAGTGGCTTTTGAATGGTCTTCCACGTGTTTTTTGAATGGGCTTCCTACCTCCCATACACTTTTTTGTCTGTTATTTGTTTACTGGGAACTGTTTGAGGATGAGTACTGAATCTGTTGACACAAGCAACTGGTAATTCATGATGCCTGTTACTTGGAAGACGTCTATGTCAGTGAGGTTGGCAAGATCATTGAAAACAACAACATCTTCGGTGGTATATGTAGTGTTTATGTTAGGAGAGGTGATCTTGACATTTTGTTGAGGATTGGGAAAATTAAGGAAAAGGACTGTCATATGTACCCTTGAAGAGCAGAGCCTGATTGGGAGATACAGTGTGAAGCCCAAGCTCTGTGTCCTTGTCCTTTATATATTTGTGGGTTTTGGTGACCATTTCCATGTCACAGTGTTTATTCTCCTTTAGATGTCTGTGTCTTTTCTAATGATTTTTATAATTGAAAATAGATGTGTTTTCCTACAGTACACCCTGATTACAGTTTCCCCTTCAGCTGTTCCTCTGGGTTCACCTCCCACCTCCCCTCCCATCTGAATCTATACCCTCTCTGCCTCTCCTTAAAAAACAGACAGGAGTGAGGTCAGGCCATGGTGGGGCAGAGGTTGGGAAGATGGTGTTGCAAGGTTGGGTACAGCGAGGCTGGCACTGCGGTCCAGTGTGGGAGCCTCCCTTGGGTGGCGGCTACCGGGAGCTCTCTGCGACCCAGGCCCCGCGGCTGCTTGGACACAGGTTTAACTTGTTTCTTCAGCAAAAATGTGGATTTAGAAAAGCACCCAGGAAGGTTGAACCTCGAAGATCAGACCCAGGGTCAAGTGGAGAAGCATATAAGAGAAGTGCCTTGATCCCACCTCTGGAAGAAACAGTCTTTTACCCTTCCCCCTATCCTATAAGAACTCTCGTGAAGCCCTTTTTCTTCACCATTGGGTTCACAGGCTGTGCATTTGGGTCAGCTGCTATTTGGCAGTATGAATCACTGAAATCCAGGGTTCAGAGTTATTTTGATGGCATAAAAGCTGACTGGTTGGATAGCATTCGGCCACAAAAGGAGGGAAACCTCAGAAAGGAAATTAACAAGTGGTGGAATAGCCTAAGTGATGGCCAGTGGACTGTGACCGGCATCATAGCTGCAAATGCCCTCGTAATCTGCTTGTGGAGAGTGCCATCCCTGCATCGAACCATGACCAGATACTTTACATCCAACCCAGCATCAACAAATACGTATGTTTTGTGGAGCTTCTCATCTAGCATCGTAAACATTCTGGGTCAGGAGCAGTTTGTGGCACTGTATATGTCTGCAGGTGTCATTTCCAATTTTGTCAGTTATGTGTGTAAAGTTGCCACAGGAAGATATGGACCTTCACTTGGTACATCGGGAGCAATCATGACTGTGCTTGCAGCTGTCTGCACCAAGATTCTGGAGGGAAGGCTTGCTATCATCTTCCTCCCTGTCTTCACCTTCACAGCCAGCAATGCCTTAAAAGCCATCATTGCCATGGATACAGCTGGAATGATCCTGGGATGGAAATTTTTTGATCATGCAGCCCATCTTGGGGGAGCTCTCTTTGGAATATGGTATATCACATATGGACATGAACTCATTTGGAAATCAGGGAGCCTCTAGTGAAAATCTGGCATGAAATAAGGACTAATGGCCCCAAGAAAAGAGGTGGCTCTAAGTGAAGTCTGCAGAGCTGGCCAGTATGGTGCATCTTATCCTTGCTGCTTGGAAAGCCTCAGCATCGGCCCCCCGAGTGATTTAAATGTCCTCAGTACGTGTCTCCTTAGCAAATTATGGCAAAGTTGTGAAATAAATGTTTATATCTCTAGTTTGTAAAAAAAACAAAAAACAAAAAACAAAAACAAAAAACAGACAGATATCTAAGGCATAATAATAGTAAAATAAGATAAAAAAATGATGACAGAACAAAAGCAAACAAAAAGGAGTAGAACAGAACCAATAAATAGAGGGGGAAAGGCCCAAGAAAGGGCACAAAACAAACATGGATGCAAAGATGGGTTTGTACACTCAGAAATCCCATAAATTGTAGGGTAAAATAAATAAATAAATATGATAAAATCAAAAGGAAGGAGAGAAGAAGGAAGAGCCCTGGAGTGACATTATGAGACAGGACCCTCCTAAGATGGCGCTGAGTTCATTTTCAGTTGGGCATCTACTGCTGGGCACACAGCCTACACTTGAGTAGTTTGCTTCCCATGAGATTCCCTTAGAGAAAACTAAAGTTTCATTTGTAATTGGTTATCCTAGAGATAGCTTCTGGGTTAATTATAGGGGCATATATCTACTTCTCTTTCTGCTCTAGGACCCCATCTTGTGCAGACCCATGTAGGCTCTGTGCATGCTGCCTCAGTGTCTGTGAGTTCATATGTGTGTAGATCCTGCTGATTCAGAGGGCCTGGTTTCCTAGCTGTCCTCCATCCCTTCTGGCTTTCACATTCTTTCTGCCTCCTTTTCTGCAGGGTTTTCTGAGCCCTGAGGGGAGGGATTTCATGGAGACATCACGTTTAGGGCTGAAGATTCTGAGGTCTTTCATTCCCTGCATATTGTCTGGTTGTGGTCTCTGTAGTTGCACAATTATTGTTTTTTTAATTTTTAAAATTATGTGTATATGGTAAGCCAGAAGAGTATCAGAGCCCCAGTCATTGGAATTACAAGCATTTGTGAGATGCTTGACCAAAAAAAGAAGAAGAAGAAGAAGAAGAAGAAGAAGAAGAAGAAGAAGAAGAAGAAGAAGAAGAAGAAGAAGAAGAAGAAGAAGAAAAGAAGAAGAAGAAAAGAAGAAGAAGAAGAACAAGGAGGAGGAGGAGGAGAAGGAGGAGGAGGAGGAGGAGGAGGAGGAGGAGGAGAAGGAGAAGGGGAAGAAAAGAGTTGCTTAAGACAGGTTACTGCCAAACTAGGTGTGGGCAAGAGAAATCGGGTCAGATGATAAAAAAGTGAGATTCGAAAAGATTTCAATGTCTCTTCCATTTTCTCCCCATTGTCTCTCCCTGTGTGTGTCTCTCTGTCTCTCTCTCTCTGTGTTTGTCTGTGGGCTTGTGGTGAGGGGAGCTTGTTCATTCCAAGGTATGCATACAGATATCAGGGAGCAATCTTTGGTGATAGTCCTCAGTCATCTACCTCGTTCCTATTTGACACAGAGTCTCTGGATGCCAAGTCAGCCGGTCTCTAGAGAGAATCTTTGGGAATTCTCCCATTGTCTATTGCAACATAAGAGCGCTGTGATCACAGAGGCACATCCTACTGTATCAGGCTTTTGAGTGAGTTCTGGAGATCTGAACTCATGCCCTCATGCCGACATGTTAAGCACGTTTCCCCTGAGCCATCTCCCTAGACACTATCCACGGTCTTGTTCTCTTTTTAAAGAATCATAGTGTAAATGCTTTGTAGTTAATGAAGTTTGGGTGATATTTCAGTGAGAAAGAAAACTGAGAACCCATCAAGAAGGTTTATGCCTGAAATGGAAGGGATGACCATCCAGAGACTGCCCCACTTGGGGATCCATCCCATAAACAACCACCAAACCCAGACACTATTGTGGATGCCAACAAGAGCTTGCTGACAGGAGCCTGATAAAGCTGTCTCCTGTGAGGCTCTGTCAGTGCCTGACAAATACAGAAGTGGATGCTCACAGCTATCCATTGGACAGAGCACAGGGTCCCTAATGAAGGAGCTAGAGAAAGTACCCAAGGAGCAGAAGGGGTTTACAGTCCCATAGGAGGAACAACAATATGAACTAACCATTACCCCCGAGAGCTCCCTGGGACTAAACCACCAACCAAAGAAAACACATGATGGGACTCACGGCTCTAGTTGCATATGTAGCAGAGGATGGCCTAGTCATTCATCAATGGGAGTAGAAGCCCTTGGTCCTGTGAAGGCTCTATGCCCAGTATAGGGAAATGCCAGGGCCAGGAAGCAGGAGTGGGTGGGTTGGTGAGCAGGGGGAGGGGAGAGGGGATAGGTGGTTTTTGGAGGGAAAACCAGGAAAGGGGATAACATTTGAAATGTAAATAAAGAAATTATCTAATAAAAAATGTAAAAAAAAAACCAGTTTATGCTTAAAACAAATCCTTAAGATGACAGTCAAATGAACTGAGAAGTAGATACCCAATATAAGTTTAAGTTAAATTGTTTAAAGCATTTACCATGTTTATGAAGTTCTCATTTCTGATCAACCACCCTGTGCCAAAATAGTCACATTAAGGGTTTTTAGTGCTCTAGAATGCACTTCTTTGTTTAGTGTGCTTCTTACACAGGATTGCCATTGCAAAGCTTTCTCTGACTGCCCTCTCCCATCTGTTATGAATCCCCTGCTGCTTATCCACTGTGGTACTTCATGATATCATAACTGTTTGCTGCATTGTCTTGTCTCTTCTAGAAGTCTCTGAGCTAGGGGAGGACAGTGACCCATTTTAAATCTCCATATTCTTAAGTCATGAAGTCCTGCTTAGTTCCAGTGTGAACACACAAATGTTTATTGAGTCAGTGATGAAAGACAGACTTTATTAAATGTGTTGGTGGTAAAACCATGCTAAAATGGCAGGTGTCTTATTTTACAGGGAGATAGAGAAAGGCTTTTCTGTCAAGAGCTATATACTGTCATTAGCTGAGGAATCAAGACCTTGGAACCATAGTATTTTTGGATTGATTTAGTCAAGTATTCACTGTTGTAGTACACCTTCTCTGGCTGCAGGAAGGTCGTGTGGGACTTTCTACCCTAAAGACCTTTCCCGTTCATGTCTTTCAATCTGTGTGCTCTCTCCTGTTTCCAGGAGCTGAGCCTTACTGAGTGAGGCTTGCCCTCCCCTGATGGGCTGGGGACGTCTCAAATAATCAGTCTGGGGTTGAGCTCCCTTCCTTCCTGAACCTCAAATCAACAGATGCTTCTAGTTTGGAAACCTCCGGGAGTTCTTTAGGCCACGTATCTCATTTCCTTTGATAGACTCATAGCCCAGCGAAGGTAAGCATTAACTCCCCGTCTGTCCTTTATACTCTTCAGTCTTCGGTCTTAACTCTTTAATCAAATGCTTTGCTTTAATTGCCCTCGTCCCTCTGGCATTTGGTTTTGTCTAGCCCACAGAATGCTCTATTTTACCTAAGTTTTAAAAAGCAGACCACAGGAGGAAGTATTTCATTCAATAGGATCACAAGAGTCTGAGTATTCCAGATCCAAGGCCAAAGAGTGTGTGGTAGGAGTCAGTCACAAGCAGTAAAAATACAGTTCAGCAGAATCACAAATGGAATCCAATCTGCACAGTAACTTAATGAGTGCTTTCAAAGAATCCAAATAGAGCTAGCTGAATGTCATTGTTCTTACTGGCTGAAGGTGAGGTCCGAAATTGCTTGGAACTTAATCCTTTTGCCTCACTATCCTTTGTGCTGGGTGCTAGGGTTATAGAAGTGTACTAATACTCTAGCTAGATTTTTAATATAGTAGCATAAAAATGGAAATTAAAAAGCTAAAACTGGGTTGTTTATGATAGTATCAAACCCAAGGAATACTCAGGAATAAGGTTAACAAAGTGTGTGTAAGGTTTGTATACCCCAAATGACAAAATACAGAAGAAAGAAGCCTAAGAAGACCCAACTAAATGAAAAGATACTGGAACTGGGGAAAAGTGCTTGCTTTACATTGTATGAGGCCCTGGGTTTGATTCCCAGGACTGTATAAACTGGGTATGGTGGTGCATGCTTGATGTATCAACACTTGGGAGGTGGAGGAAGGAAGATCAGGAGTTCAAGGTCATTTTTGGTTATATAATGAGCTTAGGCCAGCCTAGGATTCAGCCTTGTCTTAGAGAGGAGAAAGAAAAAAAAAAACCAATTAAAAGCAAAAAACTAAACCAAACCAAACCAAAAAAACCATGTTTCCATATGAGAAAATATTGTTATAATGCGAGTTGATGTCCATTTCCCCATAATGACCTACAGATTTAATTAAAATCTAGCATATAGGGGACAGTGGAGGAGGGGAAGAGAGTGGGCTTGAGAATGGGAGATGAAAATGTAGATAGCAGAGATCCCCTTTCAGGTGGTGGATCCATTTGGATCCGCTACTGGGGGATTTAACTTAGAATGGCTTAGAAATTAGGATGTCCAGCTTTGATGTCCCTCAACAGAGGAATGGATACAGAAACTATGGTACATTTACACAATGGAGTACTACTCAGCTATTAAAAAGAATGAATTTATGAAATTCCTAGGCAAATGGTTGGACCTGGAGGGTATCATCCTGAGTGAGGTAACCCAATCACAAAAGAACTCACATGATATGTACTCACTGATAAGTGGATATTAACCCAGAAACTTAGAATACCCAAAATACAAGATACAATTTGCAAAACACATGAAACTCAAGAAGAACGAAGACCAAAGTGTGGGCACTTTGCCCCTTCTTAGAATTGGGAACAAAACACCCATGGAAGGACTTACAGAGACAAAGTTTGGAGCTGAGACAAAAGGATGGACCATCTAGAGACTGCCACACTCAGAGATCCATCCCATAATCAGCCTCCAAACACTGACACCATTTCATATGCCAGCAAGATTTTGCTGAAAGGACCCTGATATAACTGTCTCTTGTGAGGCTATGCCGGTGCCTGGCAAATACAGAAGTGGATGCTCACAGTCTGCTACTGGATGGAACATAGGGCCCCCAAAGAAGGAGCTAGAGAAAGTACCCAAGGAGCTAAAGGGGTCTGCAACCCTATAGGTGGAACAACAATATGAACTAACCAGTACCCCCTGGAGCTCGTGTCTCTAGCTGCATATGTAGCAGAAGATGGCCTAGTCGGCCATCATTGGAAAGAGAGGCCCCTTGGCCTTGCAAACTTTATATGCCTTAGTACAAGGGAACGCCAGGGCCAAGAAGTGGGAGTGGGTGGGTGAGAGTATGGGGGACTTTTGGGATAGCATTTGAAATGTAAATGAAGAAAATACCAAATTAAAACAAATAAAGAAAGAAAAAAGAAAGAAAAAGAAGAAGAAGAAAAAGAAGAAGAAGAAGAAGAAAAAAAAAGAAATTAGGATGTTAGTTGTTGTGCCCAGCGATTGAGTTACCATTGATTCTGAACTGAGTTTGTGTTGAGTTTTCCTTCATGTGGCAGCTCAACTGGGTTCCAGAGAGAAAGGTATGGTGGTAAAGTGTGGGTTTGCAAGAAGTGTACCCCAAAAGGCCATGGGAATTTTGAAGTGTGGGGCTGGCGTGGTAGTGACCCACCAGTGGGACCTTAGTGAACTGGGTGGAGAGATTTCAGAGCTGAGTCAGAGAGTCTCCACAAGATGAGAACAGGCTGGCCATGCCCTCCAGTGCCTGGCCAGTCAGCCTGCCAGGGCCTGTCGGTGAAGCATGGTTTGCATTTTTCAATATTTCATGCTACAGATGGCGTCCAACATGACAGGCAAGAATCCACTAGAAATATATGATGCTTAGCTTATCAGTTTGAAATTTAGTTAGAAACTTGGAGGTTTGTCAAGTGGAGCAGAGTCAAGTCACATGTGCAGGATCCTTGAAACAAAGAAGAGGGCTCTGAGTGCAGGCTGCTCTGATCACTGAGAGCCACAGAATGGAAGCTGCCTGTTTCCTTCGCAGATGTTGATTGGAGTATGATTTAATTAAAAATTGGGATTATTTGCTTTTAGGATAGATTTATAAATAGATTTTGTCTGAATCACATGGGGAATTTTGCTCATGGTTTGGAACTAGAATAGGGAAAATTTACTGGCCCCAGGTAGAGAGCACAACAGATAGATAAGAGGTATTAATAAATAGATGTCTGTGGTTCCAGGTAGAGAGCATAAAGATAGATGGTATATTAAAGTCCGCAGGAACTCATATTTTTTGTTTGCGGACTCCATGGGAATTTTGGGTTAATTTTCTGGCATGACTAAATAGAAAAAGCCCAAGAATAGGTTGGTACAGTATTTTAGTTTACTTTATTTATTTTAGATTGTCTTAATTTTCAAAATAGTTGTGATTTTGAGTTTTGTGGTTATATTATTTCTCTGGGAGAGAGGTCGAGCTAAAGGTTTTTCTGGTTCCTGGCTCAAGGATCTGCTGATTTGGGAGGAAGTTTTGTCTTTGCATTTTTTAGAAAAGGTGATTAGCATCTATCCACCTTCCAGAGTGATATGGATCAAATGTGACAGAGGAAGACCACCTGAAAATAGATTCAGGTGAATCAAACAAACAAACAAAATAATATTCTTTGTGTCATCCCTTACACAGCACGAGTGAAGACTTATGATTGGAGCAAAATTCCATCCTAACTAGTCTGATCACCTTACATAGACTAATACAATCCATACAGATATCTTGATGATACTAAAATTTTGTTTTGAAATTTGTATATTATAGAATATACAGCCTTAGTGAGTCTCATTGTCAGACATGCTGAACTGACCTGCTTTCAACTCCTGATCTCTTGGACTTTCAGCCAGATCCAATCAGGACACAAGCATCAGAGACTAAAACAATCGCTGGTGTGGCCTTCTTAAGGCCAACCAACTCCCCTAGTTTTTCTACTCTTCTCCCCCCTCAAAGATATCTCAACGCCCATATTCAGCTTGAAGCAGTTATGAAGAGTTGTTGTCCCAGTCCCCTGGACTTGGGGGTCTAGAGGTAGTTATTCTAGTTGTCTTTCTGGGGAATTCTGAAATGGCCATAATTGAAACAGGGAGGAAATAGCTAGAATTGATTGTGCAGCCATATTCCTATTTGGTAAAAATCTTTACAATAGTTACTAAGTTGAAGTCATAATTTCTTATTTTGGTACAGAATTTATTTTGATACAGAGTCAAGGTTCTCATTGGTATAAATTTCTTCTTTTGATATAAAAAATTTAAAAGTACAAGGCTTGGACCCAGTCTTTCTGTAAATGCCATTACAAACTGATCTGAGATGTTTAAGCCTGTGAGTTAAGGGCCAGGTATCAAATTAATGGCTCTGACTTTATTGTTAGGGTGTTTTCAGATAATTTAATTAGAAATAGTTGGGAGTCCAGATGACTTTACATAGATAGTTGGTTTTCAAAAATGTCAGAAATCCACACAATGTGACATTAAATGTTATTTATTCTTTGTTGTTGAGACATATCTGCTCCTAGCAGCTCCCCTTTTGTGGATTCAAAGAAGAAATTGAGTGTCTCTACCTCCAGTTGAGGTAGCACATTGTGGCTAGGTAGCCACTGGGCAGAAATTGCCTATTCATCTACAGACTAAATACCATCCAGAAAAAGGACACACTATGCGGAATAGTCGACTGATAATCTCTGCCAAGTCAGGGTAATCAGTCCTTCAAAATTCTGCAGTACAAAGGTCTGTCAGATGATCCTGGACCAGAAGGTTAAAGACTGATGCTCCAACTACCTGACATACAGGAGCTGTATAGGTTGGCAGCTGTCTCTACAATTTGTCTCAGTTCTGGAAGATGTGCTAGGCTTCCTATATTTTCAGATAATATTGGTCGTTCTCAGATTTCTGACGGGATTGAAGACTAATTATAGCCTCATAACCAACCCAGGCCATTTAGCATTGAGAGAATATATTTAAGAAGATAGTTTTCAGATAGTATACAAGCTAAACCAGGTAATAACATATGGATTTATAAGTCTTTTAAGTTAAGATAGATGACAGAGTGTTCTATTTAATTGATAAAAATGTTGGACTGGGTGTTAGGTCTCTCTTGTGCTTTATAAATTGCAAAATGTTAATAGTTGTGCTCAATTTATATCTGAGATAAGAGTCTTGTAATTGGACAGAAAGGGGGAAGTCTTGTGGGTAGCCCTGGTGCTGTTTGTATTTTGATGCTAATTCAGCTTCCCCAAGAGGGGCTGCGTGGGACTAGGAGTGAACCCCACACTCAGGACTTCCTGTGATCTTCTAATAAACAAAGAAACCAATCACTGGGTGAGTAGGCGGGCCCTCCAGGGAGAAGAGAAGAATGGGCCTGAGGACGTGAGATGAGGGGAAAATGTAGATAGCGGAGACCCTGTTTCAGGTGGTGGATCCGTTTGTATCCACTACTGGTGGATTTAACTTAGAATGGCTTATAAATTCGGATGTTAGTTGTTGTGCTCAGTGATTTAGTTACCATTGATTCTGGAAAAAAAAATCTAGCAAATAGAACTGGGCATTTGGAGGCAGAGGCAGGCAGTTTTCTGATCCCAGGCCAGCTTGGTTGACATAATGAGCTCCACCTAGGACAGTCAGAGCTACATCATAAGAATTTGTCTCAAACAAGCAAACAATCACCAGATACTTGGACAATCAAACTTGTACAACTAGAGAGTATGAATAACAGAGGAACGTGGGCAACAAAAACAACTTCTGAATGACAGAAGTAGACAATCCACATGGCCTAATTTCAAGGCATTCAATACAGCAAGGCAAAGAGTGCTGTGGTATCATGGGAGGACAACTCAACAGACAAAGGAACAGAACAGAGAAGCCTGGAAGCTGACCCAAGCACACCCACACTTGCACAATCGAATGATGTGTGATAAACATCAATCAGAACAAAGTAATCAATGTGCCAGGCACTTTAAATAAATGAAGCCATGTCAACAGAGTGACTATACAACGAAAGAAAGGAACAGCAAAAGGGGGCCACCATGTTGAGCACCATACAAACATGTAAAAATATTCAAACACCTGGAGAAAACACAAGAGGAAGTATTTGGAATATTGATTTGGGCCAATTGTTTTCATAGAGGACACAAAAACAATAACAACAACAAAAAAGGACTCACGCCACTTCATACTTTAAAAGGGTTTATTTTTCGTCAAAAGGAACTAAGAAAATAGTTTTTGAAAAGTTGCAGATGAGCAGAAAATACTTTTCAAACACTCATAGAGGGTTTTTTGGTGCTCACACCTGTAATCTTAGCACTTGGGAGGCTGAGACAGGAGGATGATCCTGAGTAAAGCTGTCTCAAATAAGTAAGTAAGTAAGTAAGTAAGTAAAAATCAATAAAACCGTCAAGGGAGTAAAAACAAAGAAACCGACAAGCAAAGACCCTTTAACAATCTTAACAACCAAGGTGTAGCTACATAAGCCTGGATCCCAGCACTGGGCTGACTGAGGCAGGAGGATTGAGAGGCCAGTCTAGGCAACATAGTGAGATCCTGTCTCAAAAGAAAAAGCAAAATGGAGAAAAGAAAAGGAAGAGAAGAGGAAACAAACAAAAATACCTCTTACAACTCACTTAGAAAACACATAACCAAGAATAGTGGTTAAAAGACTCTTCACTGTGGATTGGTTTAGAGACAGCAAGTGCGTTAACTCACACACACAAAATATGTTCAGTATCATAATATATTAGGAAAATCAAAAGTACCATATATCTCCAAGAATTGCAAAACTCAAAAACACTGATAATGTAGAAATCTATAATCTGGATCCTTTACGCCCTTCTGGTGGGAATCTATACATGCTGAAAAGCAGCTGGGTGGGTTTTGTCAAGTAAAACATACTACACACTATTACCATACATAACAACAAATATTAGGAAAGTCAGCAGCCTCCAAAACTTACAACTATCCTTTTGACTCTCTTGTGACTTCTGTTACAAACTTGTAAGTCTTGCCATCCCTTGTCTTGTAGATAGATTATTCCAGTTCTGTATCCACTGTCATATAACATATTCTCTTTATGGAGTGGGTTCCGTGCTTTTCTCCCTCTAGGAAAATATCTCAGTACCTACTGTGTAGGTCTGATGACCCAAGTTTGATCCTCAGCCTGTACATGAAAGCTGGGTATGGGGGTGCACATTCATAATTCCAACCCTGGGGAGGCAGAGACAGGAAGATCCCTGGGTCTTCTTGGCCAAGCCAATCTAGCAGAATCAGCAGCTGCAGAGAGAGCCCCATCGAGAGACCCTTTCTCCATAACTAAGGGATGATACCTGACCTCCATATGCACAGTACACATGTGCCATTGCTTGTGTGCACATACCGCTATTACCCCCACCAGCACCACCCATCATATTAAGTCCTACACTATTCCGGAATAACCTTATTTTAATCGATGAATCTATAATGGCTACATTTCCAAATAAAGTCACAGTCTCCGGTGCTGGAAGTTAGCACAACATTTGGAAGATCGAGTCACTGATTCTTCCTTCAGTGTTGTGAAAACTGAAGCCATAGCTCAAGTGGTAAAGCACCCGCTGGGCAAACACGAGGTTGTAGCCTCAGAACCCATGAAAAAAGTTATATGGTGGTGCATGCCCGCAAACCCAGCACTGGGGGAATGAGGCAGAGACACATAGATTCCCAAATCTCATTGGCAGCTAGCTTAGCCAAATTAATACTTATTCAGGTTCAGTGAGAGGCCCTGTCTTAAAAAATAGACAGATAGCAATCAAGAAAGGACATCCTATATCTACCTCTGACCTCCACATGCATGTGCACAAATGTGAACACAGCTACACTGACAAGCACACACACATGTGCACACACCTATACGAACAAGCACATGTACCATGCATGTACATCATAGACCCTCACACACACACATGTACACACATATACACATGACATATATGAGATGTTTATAGCACCTTAACCTAGAAACAAGTCCTGAAGTATTAACCATAAATGGATAAATTGCTGTGTGTCCATTCACTGGAATACCACTGAATACCACTTGGCAATCCAGGCAAGAACTGCAGATACATCAAAAAACATGAATAAATCTCAATGAAAAAAGCTCACTGTAAAATACCATTAGTCTAACATTTTAGAAAAGGCAAACACTATAGATCAAGACTCAGAGAATAGTTGCAGGGACTGCTGGAGTGGAGGGGACAGAAGAGGACTGAGCGTGAAGACGTGGAAGTCAACCTTCTAAGGTGATAAAATATTGACATCCATAATTGTGTTATTGTTACATAACTGCCTGAATTTGTCAACAATCATAGAACAGTTCATTAGACATAAATTTTTGCTGCGTACAGTTATATTTTTAAAGTGGGTTGAATTATACCTTAAGAAAACATTAGCTATTGATGATAAATGGAGGCCTGGAAAGGAGTCATTTTCCTTCAGTGAGTAGTCACTGCTAAGCTGCCACATGCCCAGTAATAACCATACATACATGCTCGTGCATGTAACACTAACTAAACCTGGTGTGTTATAAACAAAGACATGGAAAATGAATTTTGTCACAGGCCTTTTCTACATCTACTGAGATGATCGTGTGGTTCTGGCTTTTAGTCTATGTGTACGGTAGATTGCATTTATTGATTCTCTGTGTTGAATTATCCCCGAATCTCTGAGATAAAGCCAACCCAATCATGGTAGATAATCTTTATTGAGGATTTATGCTCACAAGGGATATTGCTCTATAACTAACTTTCTTTCTTTCTCTCTTTCTTTCTTTCTTTCTTTCTTTCTTTCTTTCTTTCTTTCTTTCTTTCTTTCTTTCTGTTTTTGTTGGTTTAGTCTTTGTCTGGTTTGGGTATTAGGATAATGCTAGCTTTGTAAAATAATTTGGAAGTCCTCCTTCAGTTTCTATTTTATGGAGCAATTTGAGGAGTATTGATGACCTTCTTTGGAGGACTGGTAGAATTCTACACAAAATCCATCATGGTTCTGGGTTTATTTTATTTGGGAGATTTTTAATTACTGTTTCTTTCTCATTAGATGTTACAGGTCTTTAAAATCATTCTTTGTGGTTTAACTTTGGTAGTTCTGTATATCTAGAAATAAACCAGTTTCTTTTAGATTTTGAAGATTGGAGCAATAAAGATGCTTAAAGTATAACTATGATTCTCTGAATGAAAGTAGGGTAGGGACCTGTTAACAAGAAAAGGGGGTCCAGAGGAAGTGGGGAAAGGGAGAGGGCAATAAGAACGAGTATAGTCACATTAACTTCATAGATGTGTGAAATTATCAAAGATAAATAAAAAGAAAACTTTTACAGCATCCTTATATGATAAACTGCAAACTGAACACCAAGAATACTTTAAAATATAGGACCCATGATTCTTCACAACCCAAGGGATGAATGGTCCCCCAAATTCATTATCATAAACACTTCTAATCCAGGGACTTAATGTTTGCATGGAGATTGTTGGGTGTATTAGGATACCAAGTGAAAACTCAGGGAGCACCTAGGGAAACCCCCGACAAGCCTGGACTTGTGCTTCTATCGGCATGGCTGTGGTCTTTCCAAGGTGCAACCCATAAGATAATCTGGGGCTTGCAGACACTCGCAATGAGGCTCCTGCTCCTGTCCGTGTCTGTTTAGGCTATTGCCATGCTACCTACCTATTTGTTTCTATTTGATCCTTCCCTATTTGTTTTTTCTCCTCCCATCACCCTTTCCTGGACAGGCTGTGTCCTGCCTTCACTCACAGGACAGTTCCTGCTTGGTTTTCTTCAGTTTGTCTTAACTCACAGTTCTATTTTCATATTCAAATATTTCCATTATTTCCATGCTTCCTCAATCCTAAGAAGTGATAGGTTGTGGAAATTTGATACATTAACCTTTCAAATGGAAAAAAAACATGAATAATTTTGCACTGTCCTATTCAGTTGATGCTTGCCTAGGTTAGCTTTAACTGTTAGCTAGGACTATCTAGTATAAGCATTTCAGTTGAGGAATTGACTACATCCGACTGGCCTGTGGGTATGTCTGTGGAGGATTGTCTTGACTTTGTTAAATGATGTAAGGGGCCCCAACCCACTGCAGGTTTGGTGGCACCAGTCCCTAGGTAGATGGCCCTGAACTGTCTAGGAAAGCTAGCTGAGTGCAAGTCTTCCTGCCTGGCAGTAAGCAGCATCTTCCGTGATGCTACTGCATCGCTTTGGCTGAGTTCCTTGGTTGCAGGTGATATGTCTGTGATGTAACAAACAGGCCTGCCTGTGTGCACCTGCCTCAACTTCCCTCAGTGATGGACAAGGACTTGGAATCATAAGCAAATACTTTTTTCCTTTTGTCCCCCAAAGTTGCCACACCACCAGAAATGAAGGTAGAACGATGTAATTGATCTCACCCTCTCGGTGTGTATTGAGAGGACTAAAGGTTGCATGGAAGTCCATACAATTAGACATCATATTCCTCCTCACACCTTGTGGCCCTTCACATCTCCCCTCCCCCTCCCACTAGTCCCTTTTGTTCCCCTGGACAATTGTTGCTTCTACTTCCACAGCATATGAACATGCATGAATCTATGCATCTGTGTGCTATCTAGGAATATCAGGGCATTTTGACTTTTGTCCACTTACACATCGTTCCCCCATGTGGCTTGGTCTCTCAAGCACAAGACCTGGACTCTCCCATATTTCTAGCTTCAGGGTTGTTCTCCAAGGATTTAAATGTCCCAGCTTTGAGTGTACAGCAACTGCACTCTTTGTGAATAATGTTATCTTGGTGCGCAACAATTCCTCAACGGAAAGTTTGCTTCCTTAGTCTTTAATTCACAGTTTAACAAGTCCATGACCTTCACATACACAGAGCCTTAAAATACCCTGACTTTCTTCCAGGCCATTTCCTTTTCCTTTCCTGCCTCTTCATTTCCTTGTCTTCCCTCCTACTCCAAACATGCCTGTGGTTAACACTTCCTGCCTGTTTTTCTTCTCTTATTGTCCTGTCCTGTCCTGCCTGTTTCTTCTCATCCTCTCCCTGTCTTTCCCACCCATCTGCTCCCTTATTTTTAAACTTTTACTCACCCACTATTTTTACTGCTTTTTATAAGGGACCCAAGGGTATCTGTCATTACATCTTCTTTTTATTCAATGAAAATTTGTGTTTTCCAGTAAGCCAAGAAAGAAGTCTGCATGGAACTTGCCAGGAATATGCCAACTGGGCCTCTCCACTTTGTAATACCAGGCCTACACCTAGGCAGAGGGACAATACCTCCTATTAGCTTCTTGGTGGAGCTCCAGCTCGTGCATATTCATTGCCTGCATCATTAGCAGTCCCTTGGGTTTATTGCATGTCACGAGGGAGGCACTGAGAATAGTTGAAAATTCAGTTAAAACAACACCCTTTCTCTTTTCATTTGCTGTTAGTGGTTTGGACATAGATGCTTCCAGCAGCTCCGTGGAGTGGATCCGGTTCTTCCTTTTATTTATAAAACCGACCCTGAGAACAGCAGGGCTGGTAAGTATGTGGCGAACACTAAGTCCAGCTTTATCAAGTTCCCACTGAAGTGCTCAGTCCTCCTGTCCACAGCAGATCATAACCCTAATTTAAAAATCGTGCAGGCTGACAAAATGGCTTATCAGGCAGCGTTGACTGCTGTCAGGCCTGGTGACCTGAGTTCCATCCCCAGGACCCACATGGAATAAGGCTGCTGATTCCCACAGGATGTCCTCTGACCTTTACATTTGTGTCATGGCACAGGGGCTAGTTCCTGCAATTAAATAAACCAATGTTGTTTTGAAAATTCTAAGAAAGTATAAAAGTAAATAACATTTAAGAAGCGAAATAAAGTAAACTACATTTTCAGTACTCTTATTCAATGCAGCAGGAAAATAGCTTATATTAGACTCTATTGTATATTACTACAAAAGTTTGAAAGAATAAACTACTACGTTAAGTTTTATACTATAGTGATATCTATTTTTTTCTTGGTCTAAGCTGGCCTTGAATTGCTATAAATGCAAGGATGACCTTGAACTCTTGGTCTTCCTCTACCTTCCAAGTGCTGGGATTACAGGTGTGAGATACCCTATTCAACTTATAATTTTACATTTTTTTTAAAAATTGTTTTTATTTTAAAATTATGTATATTTTATATGTCTCTGTGTGTCTACATTCATGTGAGTATAAGTTCCCACAGAGGTCAGAGGTACCACATGTTCCTGGAGCTACAGATGGTTGTGTGCCATCTGACATGGGTGCTGGGAACTGAGCTTGGTTCTTCTGCAAAGCAGTATGCGCTCTTTACCACTAAGGCATCTCCCCAGGCCCCAGTGATACCTTACATTTTTCAATCATATTGACTTTTTTGTTTAATTTTTGGTGCCAAGGTCTGAACCCAGGGCTTTCTACCTCCTAAACACACACATTGATCCAGCCTTGATCACTAACTAAGTTTGCTATATCCATCTATGGTGTGTTAGGACTATTCAATAAATATATGTCTAGCTTCTAATATGTATTTCTAATTGTTGAGAAAACTTAAACATTAATCTCATCTACTTTCAAAATTTGCAAGCTAAGTAAGGCAAAAATCATGAGTATAGTCTTTGGACTTGATGTGCCAGGGTGGGGGGATACTCAGGGGAGCTCCACCCACTCAGAGCAGAAAGGGAGGGGGGATATCGGAAGGATGTGGGAGGTGTGACTGGGAGGGGCAGTGAGTGGATGTAAAGTGAATAAAAATAATAATAAAAGGAAAAAAAACAAAAAAAAAAAAACAAAAAAATCATGAGTATAACTGAGCCACCAGCCAGGCAGCATATATGAGCTAGCCTGAGGCCTCGACACAGGTACAGCTGAGGAGTGCCTGGTCTGGCCTCAGTGGGAAAAGATGCACCTAACTGTCACCTAACTCTCAAGAGACTTGAGGCCCCAGGGAGTTGGGAGAGGGGAGAGGACATTCTCTTGGTGACAGTGGCGAGGACTATAGGAATGGGAGGGGGAACAACGACTGGACTGTTAAAAAATAAAAGTAATAAAAAATTACAGTATGGGAGTAAGGTGTAGTGACACATACCTTTAATCCCAGCACTCAGGATGCAGAGGCAGGTGGCTCTCTGTCGGTTAAAGGCTAGCCTGGTCTATAAAGTGAGTCCTGGACAACCAGGGCTATTACATAGAGAAACCCTGCTTCAAACAAAGAAACAAGTGATAAGATGTATACTACATTTATTAGCTTCACGAGGGCAGACACTGGACCTTTTTCTGTGTTGCTGTTATTGTGTATGTATGTGTCTGCATGATTTGTGTGGGAGGGAATACATGCCACAGGACACATGTGAAGAGCAGAGGACGACTTGACAGACTCAGTTCTCTCCTTCCACCTCTCTGTGGGTTAAGTGGATGGGACTCAGGTGGCCAAATTATGGGACAAGTGCCTTTACTTGCCTAGCTGCTTTGACAGGCTTATCACTACACTTTCAAATTGACATACTTCTCTCCCCAAATCCAGCTTAGTCCTTTCCACACAGAGTCACTTAAAAGGACAGTATGGAACCATTAACATCGCCTTTTAGGACCACGGTTAAAGAAGAAACCAACTTCATCTGTTTTGGGTAGTGCTGCGCATCAATCCTGGAGACTCAAATATACAAGTCAGGCTGTCTAGCACTGAGTCCTTCTCTGGCAGAAGAGTCCTTTCTTAAATAAGGAACTTTGAAATCATTAAACATTAACTGTTGATTGATCGTGTGCGTGTGCGTGTGTGTGTGTGTGTGTGTGTGTAACTTTGTGTGTGTCTGTTTGCATGAGGTCAGAGGACAAGATTTTTGGAGTTGGTTTTTGCTTTCCGTGTTTTAAGGCTGGGTCTCTTTGCTGCTGTGCAGATACTCCATCCAGTCTAGCTAACCATTTGTCTCCAGCCAGTTCTCCTGTCACGTGGCCCCTCCCTCTGCAGGAGTTCCGAGATTACAGATATGCACTAGTGTGTACAATTTATAGCTGGGTTCTGGAGATGAAACTCGTGTTGTCAGACTAGAATAGCAAGGGCTTTTACCCACTGAGCCTCACATAGTACTTTGATTTTAATGGAAGAAAAGCCAGTGGTCTGGCTCAGAGTAACTGAAGAAGCAGTGCTTCCTTAGTAACCTAGCTCATGTGGCTGCCTTGCAGGATGGCTTGAGGAATTGTGTATGATATACTGTACATATTCCAGAAGTGGCCGGAAGGAAAGCAGGTGGAGTGGATATTCACTCCATGAGGGGTACACTGTCTCCCAGGCACTTTCATAGTGAGAGAGAGAGCAACAATGAGTCCTGTGTAGGGAAAACAGAGCTTGGCATGGTTGCCTAAGTAGATGCTGGGCTGTGATAGGAAAGTTTTGTCTTGAAGTTTGTGTGGCAAAGAGACTATCTGGGGTATACCTAATAAATGGGTTCTAGGGCAAGAAGGGAAGTCCCAGTGGTAAGCCATCTCTTAAAGAATCTCCTAATAAGTTGAGAATAAATAAATCTTAGTGACATACAAGTTTGATCCCAGCACTTGGGAGGCAGAGGCAGGCAGATCTTTGTGAGTTGCAGGCCAGCCTGGTCTATTGAACAAGTTCCAGGACAGCCAGGGCTATGAAGAGAAACCCTGTCTCAACAACAACAACAACAACAACAACCAACCAACCAACAACAACCAAGCAACCGGACAATCAAACCAAACACCAACCACAACAGCAGAAGTTGTTTTTCACAGCTCTACATTCTTCTGGTTCTGTGAGTGAACTCTAATTGCTGACTCATTTATTGAAAGTTTATAGAAGTCTCCAGGTTTCCTGTTTCACCCTGGGCATGTGCAGCCGAGTTCTATTTCTCTCCTTCATGTCAAGACCAAGTGAGTCGTAGTTTTTCTGTGTTCTTTTTTCTGCCTTTGAGTATCTGTAGCTGTTTCCTTCCTTTTCATTTCTGTTTCTTTTTAAAAGCTTGTTCCCTTGATGTGGATTTTTTTGTCTCTGCTTCTCTGTCTCTCATTATTTTGGACAGAAATTTATCAAGTCTCTAGATCTCTTACAGAAAGAGACACTGCCTATAATAGCTTACTGTTTCTTCCTTACATGAACTTGTATATGAATGGTGTTGATAACAAATGGCTTCTCCAGTTGTGAGGAAACTCGAGCTGAGTAAAGCAGGTGTGTGCATCCCTGTGGCCTGCAATGACTTTCAGCTGTTTGTTTAGAAGAGGGAGGTCCTGGGACAGGCTGCAAGCTGAGGACAAGGCAGCATGTCCTGAGCACTGATGGCAAATGTCTGGGATGAACCTGCATGAGTGACCCTGGATTAGACTCTGGCCCTTATCGTTCCTTCTAATTTGTGTTCCTCCAAGCACGATCCAGTGAATGCAGACATTAGCTAGAGCTCTGTTTCATATTATAGTTGGTTAGAGCAAACAGAAGAATGTTATCAGTGGGAAAGGACTTTAAAAATCCAGTAATCACTAGCAGTTTAAATGTGGGAGACATGCTTCTCTAAGCAGAGTTAATAAGAAAACCTTCTCTGGCAAGATTTCACATTCTCTGAAGTTTGGACTTTGCTAGTAAACTTCAAGTAGATCAAACAGCTTTGCTCCCCAACCAAGTCTGTTGGCAACACTACTACTGTGGAACGTTTTGTTCATATGAAGAGTCACTTATTGGGTCCAGAGGAGAATGAAGGTCACAGCGAGTTAAATGCCAGTCACCTGGTGGCAGAGCTGAAACCAGAAAAAACAAATCTCTGTAGGTTTGTTTATTTATTTATATTCACGTGTATGTGTGTGAACCTTGTGTGTGTAGGTACTGTTGGAAACTAGGAGAGGGAGTTCGATCCCCTGGAGCTGGAGTTACAGGCAGCCGTGTGAGTGCTGGGAACTAAGTGAGCAAGCACTCCTAATGGCTGGGCCCATAGCTCCTGCCTGAACTCAGCTCCCTAGTCCTGGTCTAACATCCATTTCCTCACTCCATGGACTTGCTTGATTATACAAACCCAAGGTAGATGAATAAAGATGGCAATGAACTAGTTATTACCTATCCAGACATTCTGAGGGATATTCCTGCTGATGGAAATGTTTTTTACAACAAATGTCAAGAGGAAGAAAAAACAAACTGGAACAGATCATAGAAACTCCTCAGTAGACTGTGGTATGAATGTCCTCTGAGCTAGTCCTGTGAAACAAGAATTACAGAGGGATGAACGTCACTGTTCAGATGGAGAAACAGCTCAATCATCTGTTAATCTCTATTGTTAGCTCTCTTAATGTTTTTACAGGATAAGCAGTTGAGCACCGCCCCCACCTTTCTTCCTTTCTTCCTTCCCTTTCTTTCTTTCTTCCTTCCCTTTCTTTCTTTCTTTCTTTCTTTCTTTCTTTCTTTCTTTCTTTCTTTCTTTCTTTCTTTCTTTCTTTCTTTCTTTCTTTCTTTTTCTTTCTTTTTTTCGTTCTCTCTCTGTCTCTCTTCCTTCCTTCCTTCCTTCCTTCCTCCTTTCTCTCTCTCTCTCTCTCTCTCTCTCTCTCTCTCTCTCTTTCTTAAATAGATGATTCATTTTAAACACACAGGAAGACCTCAGGAAATCCTCCTTTTCTGGTTTTAGATTCATGTAAAGAAAAAAGATGTGAAACTCAGATCTTGGCACCGTTTGGCAATTGTTTATATGGCTAACAGCTGTTTCTCTTGATTCTTTGTGATAGCTACAAATCAGAACCAGGATTTTACAGAGACCCTTGCTTTTAAAACTCCAAACAGTATAGAACATATGTCTTCTAAGAAGGAAATAAAATGCTTTAAGAAATACGTAGAGTAAATTTTTTGAAATTAGTTCTTCAGCTCTCTAAAAACCATGACATTTTCAGTTTATGGGCTGTAGCTCAGGCAGGAAGTTTGTGAAGTGCTCTGTAGTGGGTGAGTTCTACTGGGAGAATATTTATTTTTGTTATCATTAACCATTAGCATATTTTGTTAATATACTACTAGCATATTTAATGGAATATTTCTATTCCTTTGCTCAGAAGTGCTCATTTGGTGTATAGGATATAAGCCAACTCATATATGCCATTTCATCCCTTCTGAATTAGTTACTTGTTTTCTTGTTGTGACAAAGTATCCAACAAAAGCAATTCAAATAAGGAAGGGCTTATGTTGCCTCACAGTCGGATCAAACCACCCATGATGATGAGGAAAGCACGCAGCAGGAGCTTGGGGCAGCTCGTGCATCCACAGTCAGGAATCAGAGAGCAATCAGTGTCACTGTTCGGCTGGTTTACTTCTTCTTCCTCACCCACATCTAGAATGGATCCTCCCACCTCAATTAATCTAACCTAGAAAATCCCCCCCTTTAGAAGGCATGGGTCCACTGTCTTTGCATAACAAGCCACAGAACGTTTCCCAAAATATTCCACAAGTGAGTTCTATAAATGAAGTCCCAGGGTGATAGACTATTGGGTTACGGTTATATAATAACTGTGTCAAACAGGCAATCAAAATAAGCAGAACATACTGTATTCACGTCACTCTGCTATTTAAGCGATAAAATTAGGGTGACATATTCTTAACTTTGTTTTTCTTTTCCCATTTTTCTGTATTGGGGTCACCAGGGCTCAGTGAACACTACTACATGCCCAACTGTGGAATCTGGGTGACTGAATAGAAATATATCTAACCAATTATCACCATCACAAGCATTCTGAGTCCTTGGATTTCTGGTCTACCTGAGTAACTGCTGAACTCTTTGCAGGATACATCCCCAGGGCTCCTTTCTTCTACTTGACCTTGAGGTCTTTACTTAAAGCAGAACACGTGATGTCATTTATTTTTCGGTGCCTGTGGCGGTCAAAGGGCGACATGTAGGAGGCGCTTCTTTCTTCCTTTCCACCATTTGGGTTCTAAGGATCAAACTCAGGTTGTTGGGCTTGGCATTAAACACCTTTATCAACCGACCTAACTTGCTGATCCAAGTTATAGAAATTCTATAGAGACTGTCTTTCTGCCTCTGTACCCGTCTACCCACGTGCATAATTGTATGGATGGAATTCTAAAGTATACTCAAAAATTGCTGACCTATAGAGCACCCATATCTTTCTCAATTTCTTCTACCATAAACTATGCCCTGTTGTGTATTAGTCAGTTTTGCATTACCATAATGGAATATCTAAAACAGGATAATTTTATGAAAACAAACAAACAAACAAACAAACAAGTTTTATTTACTTCAGGGGTTTATCAGCTAAAAGTGCAGGATCAATTGGGCTCAGTTTGATTTCTGTCAGAGCTGATGCTAACTAAACGTCATCAAAACCTGGGCTATGTGTGGGAGGAAGAGATCACATCTTGAAACAGGAAGTCAGAGAGGCTGGCCTCACAGAATCTCTTCTGAAGGCAGGCTCCCAATGACTTACTGACCTCCCATGAGGCTCCATCTCTTAGTGGTCCTCAGCCTCCCACTGCCACACTTCCAACACATTAGCTTTTTGGGAAGATACAGCTCAAATCATTTTCAAACCATTTCATCTTGTGATGGAATTTTGAAGTTTCAGGGAAGGCCTCATATTGATTGGTTGTAAGACACGGAGATGATCTGGCCTTTCACTAGAGGCTAAAATGGAAGTCATTGATTAGAAATGCTGCAGAATTTGGCAAGTCACTACTAGCTTACTGGTGGAAAGGGCCATGCACTGAAGCAGGTGGGAAGATCCGAGGAGCTTTGAATGGCTCTGATTGACAACCGGCAAAACCCCCACGAACTTTAGTGCTGCAAGCACAGGCAGAAAATTCTGCCGTCGATCCAAATGAGCTTAGAAGAAGACCTTAGGCTCCATGACAGGGTGGGTGTGGGAGAGTGACCATAAACCCTGTCAATATCTTGAATTTTCTTTGTGATTTTTTTTCTTCAGAGAAACTAGTTAGGGTGGATCTGAGCTGAGGGATATATGAGTGGTATTCTAAACCACTTAGTCTCCAGTACTTTGCTTTAAAATTTTGGTATTTTTTTAAAAAAAATTATTATTATATCTAAGTACACTGTAGCTGTCTTCAGATGCACCAGAAGAGGATGTCAGATCTCATTACGGATGGTTGTTAGCCACCATGTGGTTGCTGGGATTTGAACTCAGGACCTTCAGAAGAGCAGTTGACATTCTTAACCACGGAGCCATCTCTCCAGCCCCACAATTTTGGTATTTAATATGCCATAGAATGAACTTTAGATACCTACTGGCTTACAACCTAATCAATCTTATGTCTTCTCTAAAGCCTTTCTTCTTTAGCTCCTTTCTCACTGTTATTAAAGAAGAGACAAATATATAGAAATTTAATATTTTTGTTGGTCTATCAGTTTAGGACATAAGGCCAACAATAAATTATCAGACCTACCAAACCTATCTTGTGGGTTTAATATACAATGATTTTGGGCTATTTATTAATTAGAATACATCTCTGGAGACTATTCCCCTCCATTGTCCTGTTGATTAGTTTTTGTCAAGTTGACATAAACTAGAGTCATTTGGGAAGATTGGTCCTCAGTTGAGGAATTGCCTCCATCTGATTACTACACAAAGGCATCTATAGCTAGAGAAGAGCTTGGGATTGCAATGTATATTCCAAAGTAGTATGGGAAGAAAGACTCTGCCACTAGTGATGAGTTAGATGACCATGCTGAGGACCTAGTAAACAGGGTTAGTGACCAAGCTGACAGTGTTAGTCAGCTTCTGGCCTTCAAGGCTACTCAGGGCAAGCCAATCCCTGGCTGCCCTCCAATGACAGAGCCAAACAGAGGCTACACGGAACAGGATGGAGACATCACAGCTGAGCCGTGTCTATGTTGTCACAGCACTGTGAGCAAATTACTCATCTTTATGTTAAGACCCAAGGTTTGACATAATTGGTATAATGCATTAAGTAATGAATGTAGACATTAGAAAATATGATATGGGTAAAAGTCATGGCTTCCACATAGGATTTCAAAATGAAAACTGTATTTGGTTTTTTTTTTTTTTTGAGTGAATTATTGACTCACATGAGACATAGTAAAGATTTCTACATATGCAAGGGTTAACTTCTTTTAGGGCACAATTATGCTTGTTTCTTCAGAGCCCCCTCACATGATGGTTAGGATACAAAGTATGGGCTTTAAGATGATGCATAATGAAAATGACAAAAACAAAAACAAAAACAAAAAAAAAA
Organism: Mus caroli; assembly: GCF_978045245.1. Lineage (NCBI taxonomy): Eukaryota > Metazoa > Chordata > Mammalia > Rodentia > Muridae > Mus > Mus caroli. The sequence continues at coordinate 178,406,357 of NW_028227257.1, read as the reverse complement.
CGGACAAAACCCAGTATGTCTTAATCCAAATTGATTTTGCTTTACTTTATGCCCCCACATGCCCAAATGCTTATTTTTATCTTTCTTTAGTTTTCTTTGGGAATCAATTTGAGGTTCCTCCCTCATATCACAGTGAGTGCACAAGACTAATGCCACGTTCACAAGTGACCTTATGGATGAGTGCTAAGTTGCAGGTGACTCCATACGTTTTCCAGTAATGGGAGATGATAGGATCTGTCATCAAGGTGGGTTAGGTGACTCAGAACATCCTGTAAAGGAGTTTTCCTTTTGTGCTTCATCTGGTGATAGCCAGTCTACCAAGGCCCCCCATGGAGTGGGTACTCTAGGATGTCCAGCTGTTCTCAGAAGTTCCAGGTTCACCTGGGCAACAAGCACTGATCACCACTAACTGTGGTGCCGGCACTGTGATGGATGTTATGAAGCTGTGAACATAAATGATTCTAACTTTAAAGCCCTATTTCCATGGTCTGCCCACAATGGCTCTAGGGATAACCAAATTAAATTAGTTTACTTGAGCTTACCTGGATCAGAACCCTGTGGTTCCTCCAGGGTTGTGAGGCATTTAGATTCCTAAAGTGGATTTCATACAAGGCTGTTGTCTGCTGTCAATTGAATTTAAAAAAGAAATCAAAGTAAATATTTTCTCTCATTCTTATTTGTTTTGGGGTTAAAGAAAATGTGTACCCAATACCACAGGGTAGGCTTTGAAGGCATTTTTATCTCAGATGGCCAAACAAACCATATGTTTCCATTTCTCTGAGAGGGCAGGGAAGGGAAAGACCATATGTTCACTTATCATGTTCAGGCAGTCTACCCAATGGCTTGGCATCATGGAAGTTGGTCCAGTTTGTTTTGGAGGGACAAGTCAGGTGCACTGGTAGGATAGTGTCTTACCAAAGTGAGAGTCCAAAGAATGCTTCTTATGTCATTTGATCAGGCAGCCACACAAGAATACCACAGACTGAGAGGTATATGAATATAAGGCCCTTTACTTTATTTTGATGCAGTTGTGGGGGCTGGAATGTAAGAGTCAAGAAGCCAGAAAGATCGTTTTCTGGTAAGGCCTCTGGTTTCTGGATGGCTGCCTTCTCTTTGTGTCCTTGTGTCTGTGTGTCCTTGTGTCTGTGTGTCGTTTGTCCGTGTATCCGTGTGTGTGTGTGTGTGTGTGTGTGTGTGTGTGTGTGTGAGAGAGAGAGAGAGAGAGAGAGAGAGAGAGAGAGAGAGAGAGAGAGAGATTGGGAGGAGAAGGGAGCTTGTCACTTTCCTTCCTATAAGATTGTCTTGATGGTTAATAGTGGCTGTAAGCTTGACAGGGTCTAGAGTCACCAGAGACAAGCCTTGAGGTACATCTGTGAGGATGTTATAAAGGTTAGGTTAATTGAGCGAGAAGCCCCACCTGAAATGTGGCTGATGCTGTTCCGTAGGCTGTGGTCTGGGACCACATTAAAGGGAGGAAGAGCTGAGTACCAGCGTTCATCTCTCTCTGCTTCTGGATGGTTGGCACAGTGTGAACAGCCACCTCACACCCCTGTTACGTGCCTTTCCTATAGTGGTATTTATGTCCCCTTGAACTATGTGTCAAAAATGAATACATTCTTCCTGAAATTGCTCCTTCCAGGTATCCTGCTTCAGCAACAGAGTGAGTCACTAATAATAAACTTATGATCCCATTTACTGAAATTACCTCTGTCTAGGGACTATTGGCAAACTGCTCTATTGGGATAGGGGTAGTCAGGATTTCAATTTGTATACCAAGGAGAGTATACAATCTAGGCCCTAGCACTTCTTATATGGCACATGCTAAATTAAGCCCAAGGATGTATAGATAAGTTTATATGTCAGGTGCAAAATGCTCTCAGGGAGTGCACATTAACAATGCTGTGCTCAGTACAGATGTGAAGAATGAACCCATTCAGTTAGAGCAGGTCAGGGAAGGCTTTTCAGAGGAGCCTTAGACTCAGCGAGGCTTTTGGATGCTGGGAGTGGTTAGAAGTATTCCAGGCCGAGGCAGAATCCCACTGTCAATGGTCACAGAGCAGCAGCACAGTGGCTGAGCAGAGCCCCAGGTGCTTAGGGGTAGAGGAAGAGCATGGGACCATGGTCAAGGTGGTTTCAGGGAAGGGTACTTTCCTTTGGAGGACTGCACTAAGCAGCTTGAACTTCACCGTGTTGCAGGAATTGGGAACCTGTTACACATTAGACATTGGATCTATAATGCTCCTAAGAGGTTCATGCTTTCAGTGTGTGTTCTACAGCCAGGGGTGGTGCTTTGGGGGCTAAGGTATTTTCAGGGTGTAGATTGCTAGCAGTGGGCTTTTGAAGATGATAACTGGCAGTTTATTCTACTCTCACTCTTGTCTGCTCCTGGACACTCATTTGTAAAGTCACCATTGGATACACCAGCCACCGGGAAGGACACAAGTAAACCCTCCTTCCCCTGTTTCTATCAGGTGTTTTGTCAAAATGGCAGGAAAAATAGCTAAAACAATAGATATTGTAGCAGCAGCAGCACCTGCTCCTGCAACAGTGGCGGCTCATCAGTTTTGATTGGAAAGTTCACCCAGAAAGCAGTTGGGACCCTGACACATGGTGGCTAGGACCAGTTAGAACACCATCACCATACTGTGGCCACAGAGCCCAGAGGCAAGTGTGGCAGGCACTACAGGAGATGGGGAGGGGATAGCTGCTCATCCTATTCAGAACGTAGGAGTTCAGTGTGGGTAGGTAGGGGGAGGAGTCTAGGCAGGATCCCTCTGCTTGGAGACTAGGGAGCCATCAGGGAGAGAGGAAACTCCATGCATTGGGGTGAATGGCAGAAGACTGCAGTCAAGCCCAGCAGAGAGCCCCTGGGACTGGGAAGGCTCTGAGGAAATTATTGTTGGCTTACCTCTATGAGAAAGCGGCAAAGGAATATTGCAAAGTTATCACTATTACGTGCTGTATTTTAGACTAATGTGAAGTAATGTAAATCCTGGGGTGAGTGCGTCTATTGCTCCTGGATTGGGAGGATGCCCAGGAGCTAGCTAAGGGCACTCCGTAAGACAGAAACATTTGGAATAGGTAATTTGCTCATTGAAATCCACTGACAGCATTTTTCCCCCTCTGCAAATATGACCTAAGCTCTTTGAGTCAGAAAAGTTTCCTAATAAATAAATCCTTAGTCATCTGCTGCCAAGGAAATGAAAAGGCTTTGGTATGGAATCCATCAACCTGCTGGCCTTGTTCTCACCCTGAGACAGGGCCTGTTTTTGAACTCGTGATTCATGTAAATGGCACCCTTGGAATTTTGGGTAGGGCAGGGAAACAATTCAGGAGAGCTAGAGAATGAAATTAGATTTTTTTTTTTTTAAAGATCAGATCAGTCCTTCCTTGATCTAAATTCTCCATCTGCCCTTTGATGAGGGTGGAGAGGAAAACCCAGGGCAGAACCCAGGTCAGTGGGTTCTGAGCCTTCAGTTGACTGACTTTACGTAATTATAACAAACTCCTTTTTTGATTTTTTCCAAAAAATATTTGGCAGGGTTTCAACAGACTGAAGAGAAAGGGGTGGGGGAGAACAAAAAGGAGAGAGAACACAGAGGGACAATAAGAGATACACAGTAACATAGAGACATAGACACACAGTAAGAGAGCTACAGATACATACAGAAAGATATAAGACACAGAGAGACAGGAAGGACAAACAGAAAGAGAAACAGAGAGAGCAAGAGAAGGACAAACAGAGAGACAGAGCATGAGAGGAACAGAGAGAAACACATATACCAAGGAGAGACAGAAAGATGAGAGATAAACGCACAAGCAGATGCATAATGAATTTTAAATTGTGGGCCCAGTGAACTTGCAGCTGACACCTTCCATTAGACAGGTGACAACTTTTCCTTCCACCTTCCTGGTCCTTTTCTGGGTCCCCAAGCAAAGGAAAGTAAACCCGCATAACAGAGGCCCCTGCCACATGACCAAGGATCCAGAGCTCTCATCTGAGTCCACCAGGGCAAAGCAAGGCTTAAAGCTCGGGGGGCGTGGTCGGCCGCTCGGGGCGTGGCCTAGGAGTTGGGCGTGACTTAGTGATGACTCAGCGGCCCCGCCCCGCCCCCGGCCCGCCCCGCCACTTAATTCTGACGCGCGAGGCCGCCGGGTGCGAGAGCCGCCCCGAGCCGGACGGGCTTCTTACTCCGGCGTTGCAACCGCTGTCGGAACCGCCCTCTCGCCACCTCGGTGGCTAAGGTGCCTGGTACCAACGCCAGCAGCGGAGCGCGCCAGGGAGCAGCGCGCCTTTGTGCGAGGTAGGCTGGCCCCACACTTACTTCTCACACAAAGACGAGGGGCTTGCAAGGCGGTCGCCCGCCGGGAGAAAGCGACGGGTGTCTGACCCCGGCCCGGGGGACCCTGTCGTTGGCCTGCAGGGCGGGCTGGGGTATGCGGTCCCTCGAGCGTAGGCGAGCAGCGGGGAGCCTGGTGGCCCTGCGCTGCTTGGGGAGGTCGAGGGTGCAGGGCCCGGGCGGCGGCCCGGATCGAGGGGCGCCGGGGCGGAGGGGCCCCCTGGAGAGGGGGGAATCCAGGCTGCTGCTTGGTTGGTTCATTGTTGCATCCTCGGCCCTGCAGACCCAGACCTTGGGACCCAGGCTGCAGCGGCTGCGCTGCCCCGGGCCAGATGCCCGCCTTGCCTGCCCTGGCAGCAGGACGGGGTCAGCGTCCCGAAGCCGGCTCCTACCGGGCAGACAAAGGCGGGGTCGTGCTGCTTTGAAAGGTGGTAGTGACACTGTTTCCTGTCTGCAAGTAACTTTTCTGTGTTGGACTCTGCTGTGCCTCTTGGAGTCTGGTCAAGCCAGGAGGTTTGGATGATGTCTGCGCAGAAGTCCCCACATTTTTGGGGGGCTCAGTGATTGCCTCCTGAAACATTTCTGGATGACTGGGAGGTAATCTGGTGTATGAGTCAAGTTTTGACATGTGTGCTGGAAGTGAAGCGTCCCCAGCTCTCTTTGAAATGTACAGAGTTCCTGTTGAGAGGATGAAGTGCACACACCAGCCATCCCAGTCCCTTCTCAGATTTTTGTCCAGGACTGCTAAGTGAGGTTACTTAGTCAGAATGGGGGGGGGGGTGATACTGGAGGCGCCAACAGGAGAACAGAAGGAGGCATGCTGGGCTTGACTTTCTGAATTTGAGCCTCCCTGCTAACAGGTACGCTTTCTCTAGGCATGCTACCTCACTAGCATTTGGACATGTTAAAGTTGCTCTAAATCCTGTCAGAGATGCCTGTCTAGGGACGGTTCCTTAGTGTTTGGAGTTTCAGGCTTTACACTTTGAATTAATAATCATATATATTTGTGATAAATTAAAAACCAGAAGATAGGTCACTCATGTGGCCACCACCCACACATACCCTGAGGATGAAGGTGGATTTGCTTTATTGGTGGCAGGGAAGTTTGTGTGTGTGTGTGTATGTGTGTGTGTGTGTGTGTGTGAGAGAGAGAGAGAGAGAGAGAGACTAAATGAACACATTGTTAATTCCTAACCTTTATACTTGTCTAAAGCATGACATTTAATAATGATAACCTTGCAATGTTCCTTTTACTGCTTTCACAGAGGACTAGACCAACAACTTGTTTTGGAATATATTTTCTCAGAGCTTTGCCAGTAACTATTTATTCAGAAGGGAGAGGCGGGAAGATGAAGGGAAAGTAATGTGCTTTGCACTTCACTGGAGATAACACAAAAGACTTTATGATGTATATATATATATATGCCTATGTGTATGTATCTATATCTATATATGTGTATACACACATATATCCATATATGGACATAGATATATATCAGGAGTAGCTCGGGACTGTTTAAAAGGTAAATAAATGTTTTTACTGTGAAAAGTTCTGAGAGTCCTGAAAAATCCAGGATGGAAAGAGCTGCCTGTAGAAAGACTAGCCGTGTTTTCCATGTGTCCCACGCACATCTCAGACAGTTTGTGTTGAGAGAGTAAAATATGTTTTCATTACAGTGAAGAGCTTCAAGTGTCTAAAAGGCCATTCAGCTACGTACTTGGCCAGCGGACATCTTTGTCATTACTTATATTTTCCCCTTGTAAAAATTTTGGTCTTTGAGTTCTTTAGTATGCAAAGCAGAAAGAAGCCTTTGAGACAGCCCTTTAGAGGCAGGGTGCTCAGGAGATGATGCAGTATTCTGCAGTCGTTTCTGAAGCAGGAGACACCATAGGAGGAGGTTGGGACAGTGTGCTGTCAGGTCCCATTTGCAGTTTTTCATCTGCTTTGGGTTCCTTAATTTGCATGCACACTTGGAGTAGTTGCAGGGTTGTCCCCTAGGTGGTGGGCAGGATATTTTGCCCTCCATAGTGATCTCTGTTGCTTTTCTAGTCATGTACTTCCTAACAGCATCGAGTGGGATGGAAGGTCCAGGAGGAAACAGCCGTGTGCCCAGTCTCATTTCCTACCCCTCTGAGGGCTTTGTACTGTGTGAGCAGTACAGGCGGCTTGGGCCTCAGGTCAGAGTTTAGGAGTCCCATGTAGGGCTAGAGCTGGTTGCTGGAGAGCCCACTCCTGAAGTAGATAAAAGACTTGTACTCTAGAGAGACACTCAGAGAAATCGAGCTCTTGACCAGAAGGAAGACAGGTGCTGTTACTAATTGACTAATTGCTCCGAGTTTTGTTTAAAATGCTGCAAGCAAATGAAGAAGGATTTTTCATTTTTTATTTTTGTTTTGTTTCTTCTGTGATACTGAGGGATAGAAAACTTTTTCTTCCACTGAAAGGGGGACACAGACTGGAATACTGTGGCTTAGTTGGGGTTATTGATGTCTAAAAGCCCCTTCCCTCTAGAACACGCTGTGCAGGAGTGGTTTGAGAACTCAGACTTGGGAGTTTGGTTCAGTGAGATATGGATTTTAAGATGTTTGTGGAAGTCCATATATACCTTGGTGAGTCTAGAAGTACTGGGGAGAGAAACTGGCCAGCTTTGGGGCTCACTGGTTCCATACTGGGAAAGTTACTGTAGAGTGAAGATCTATGTATGTATCTATAGCTACGCCCAACCTTGGCATGGTCCCATGGGAACTTCTCATAGCCTTGTGTCTTCCCTGGTCTAATCTTTTCCTTTTCCTGTTTGAAGCAATCTCTTATTTTCTCTTTTCCTTTCTGTGGAGAAGTGCTGGGCCTTTTACATCTGAACTTTTCCTCACAGTGAGTACTTACTGAGTGCACTTAAAGGGATGGATGCTTTTAACCATTGGCGCCTCACCCCTGAAAGAATACATTTATTTGGGAAACTGACTTGGGTTATCTTTGGACATCGTAAATCAATGGGGGCTGTTTCTGAGGTTGCTGGGGGAGGCCAGGCACTGAGTTTGTTGTAGTTAACAAGATGAACTTGGCCCTTGTGGCAGAGTATGTGAGGATGATATTTTAAGAATTGTACAAATTGACCCCCACGTTATTTAATAGCTGAGACTTTCAGAGCTGTGAATAGGAATTAGCACTGTTTGATTTAAGCTGCTTTAGGAAGAATGAGAGAAACCACAAGGAAACATGGGGAATACATTCCTAATCCTGTAAGGCAGATACTTGGGACTGGGAACATGAGTTGCCCAGGGCTGGCTGGGGCTAGTTGAACTAACTGATGAGGTAGACTGCTGTGTTTTATCTAGAATTTGGCTGGGATATTGGGACAGTTTCTAGTGCAGCTTTATTGTTCCCACTGAAGGGGTCAGTAGGGCCATCAGGGAGTCAATTGTAGTGATGTGGTGTCCTGACTTAGAGAGTCTGAGAAATGAATCCTGGTATCACACAGAGATCAGCAGACTACAGCTGTGTTTCCCTCCATTTCTGGAAATTCTATTACAGATGAAGAGTCAGCTAGAGGAGCTTGTGGGAAAATAGATACTGGCTTGAGAGTATTCCCAAACTCAGCTGGAATACAGGAAGGAAGAGGGGATAGGGGTGTATTTAAAGCAGAGGAAAGCCGGACAGTTCTACCAAAGATGTCACTCAAAGTGGAGTATCAGGCAACGGACGAGCAGCTGTACAGCTGGCCCTGTGGTTGGCCTGCCGTATGTAGTGGTGTGTGAGTGAGTGCATGCGTGTGTGTGTGTGTGTGTGTGTGTGTGTGTGTGTGTGTGACTTATGTGAGGTCACAAAGGACATGTGCACTGGCATTGATGACAGTAATACTCCACACTGCACAGGCATGGAGCAGCAATAGAGCATGCTGCACGGGTTAAGGAGGCCCTCCTCAGCCCCCCTCCTTGGGCTGCTGTTGATTAAGCCTTTGTTGGTCATAAGACACAGAAAGCTTTAGTTAGGGAATTTGCAGGGCCTCTGTAAGCTTCCTAAGAATGAGTTATTAAGACTTCTCTCTAACAGGAGAGAATACAGCTTACGGTTTGATGACCTCTAAGTAAGTCACATAGCCCCTGTGACCTTTTCTCATATGTGAGGCTAACGTGAATTTGGTAATTCTGACCTCCTATGATTCGGCAGGTAAAGACCATCCTGAGGTAGTGGCATTCCAAGGCATGGTCCCTAAGACTTGGCCAATCATCAAGTTGTTGATGCTTTCCTGTCAGTTTCTGTGGCCTTGTAAAAGTGCACTTAAAAGTTTGTCATGATAGGGCGCTGAGAGATGGCTCAGTTGGTAAAGCATTTCCTTCACAAACATGAGAACCTGAGAACGGCTTGCCAGCACCCATGTACAGAGCCCCTGGACAGGGTATGACTGTAATCTAGGTTCAGGGAGGCAGACAAAGGAGGGTACCTGGGTCGTGTGTGTTACTGCTAACCACAGGCTTGGTTCTGAGCAGCTACTCTCTAAAAGTGATAGCTTGACTGAAACTTTACGCCTGTTGACTGGAAGTCCCCTTTTCTTCTCTCCTCAGCCTCTTTCAACTGTCATTCTTCCCTTTGAGTCTGTGAGCTTGACTCTTGGATACTTCATAGAAATGTGACTGTGCATCCCTGGCTCCTGTGCAATGGGCTTCCTTCCCTCAGTATGACACCTTCAAGATTCATTAAGGTTGTAGCATACTGTAGGCTGAGTAGCATTCTATTGTAAGTGTATACTATATTGATCCAAAACCTGCAACCTGTTGGTAGATAGTTAGGTGTTCGCACAAGACTTCTAGAAGAGAACAGGAGACCTCTATGCTATTGGCCTTAGGGGTGATCTCATGGCTGTGACACCCAGAACATAGCAAAAAACAGAGTGAATGGACCCCGTCGGAGCAGCACAGCAAAGCTGTGAGCAGAAAGGAAGGACAGTCTGCAGAATCAGTTATGATTCCCCAGCCATTTAGCTAAAGAGGGCTCATCTCCAAGTCTGTCAAGAACTTCAGTAGTGAAAAAACCCAAATAAGGGCTTCGGAGCAGAGTCGGCATTGCGCGCAGCCTTGTAGCTGAGCGTTTTAGTAAGGCAGCATGCCATGGGTGCCATAGGGATGCTTGAAGAGGGCAGGCTCCATCCCTCTCTTCACCTCCCTTTTCTTCTTGTCATGTTCGCTGGAGCATTTTAAAGATAACCTGGCTGTGATGTTAGGATGTCCATGTTGTCTTCTCTTCTTGGACTCAGGTTTTGGCCTCCTTCCTGAAGTGTCATAATGAGGTGTGTAAGAGTGAAGGCAGTTGTTTATGGGATGGTTCCCCAGGTGGGGCAGTCTCTGGATGGTCCTTCCTTCAATCTCAGCTCTGAACTTTGTCTCTGTAACTCCTTCTGTGGGTATTTTTGTTCCCCCTTCTAAGAAGGATCAAAGTATCCACACTTTGGTCTTCCTTCTTCTTGAGTTTCATGTGGTTTGCAAATTGTATCTTTGGTATTCCGAACTTCTGGGCTAATATCCACTTATCAGTGAGTGCATATCATGTGTTCTTTTGTGACTGGGTTACCTCACTCAAGATGATATCCTCCAGATCCATCCAATTGCCTAAGAATTTCATAAATTCATTGTTTTTAATAGCTACGTAGTACTCCATTGTGTAAATGTACTACATTTTCTGTATCCATTCCTCTGTCGAGGGACATCTGGGTTCTACTGTGGATGCCAACAAGAGCTTGCTGACAGGAGCCTGATAGAACTGTCTCCTGAGAGGCTCTGTCAGTGCCTGACAAATACAGAAGTGGATGCTCACAGCTATCCATTGGACAGAGCACAGGATCCCCAATGAAGGAGCTAGAGAAAGGACCCAAGGAGCTGAAGGGGTTTGCAGCCCCAAAAGAGGAACAACAATATGAATTAACCACTATCTCCAGAGCTCACTGGGACTAAACCACCAACGAAAGAAAACACATGATGAGACTCTTGACTCTAGCTGTCTATGTAGCAGAAGATGGCCTAGTCAGTCATCAATGGGAGGAGAGGCCCTTTGTCCTGTGAAGGCTCTATGCCCCAGTATGGGGAAATGCCAGGGCCAGGAAGTGGAAGTGGGTGAGTTGGTGACCAGGGGGAGGGGAGAAGGGATAGGGGGTTTTTGGAGGGGAAACCAGGAAAGGAGATAACATTTGAAATGTAAATAAAGAAAATACCTAATTAAAAAAAAAGGAAAAAAAATACGAGTGAAGGCTGTGGAAGCTTGACACCAATGTTCATAAGGTGTGCAGTCTTGAGAGGGAAGTGAAAAGTCAGGTTTGTAAGCTGCCTGCTATATGCTAATGAGACTTAAAGACTTGCATACTCACAGGATAAAATCCCATCGTCTTCAGCGGGCACAGGTTGTTTATGAGTTTCCAAGGTAGAGAGATGAAAATTCCTGTGTCCCGGACAAAGTTAAGAATGCTATCGTGGACATCTCTATGTAGATGCATAATGTGCCTCCCCTACAATAATTGATGTCATTTGAAATAGGTATCACTGTGGGCACAAGTGTGACCAAAGTTCATCCTCAGTCTCTCCCTCCCTCTTCCTTTCCTCTCTCCTGTCCATCTCTCCTCCACACTCTTTCTTCCTCTCTCTTCTTCAGTGGTTGCACAGAGCAGTACAGCATGTCTGAAAGAGAGAAGCCTAGACTACAGCCCGGCTCCCTGGGAGTTAGTGCATGGTTTGAGACAGGCTGTTGAGCTTTCTCCTTTGTTAGCTGAGTTCATTCTATCTCTCTGCCTATGTTAGCCCCATGTCCTTTATAACTGACGATGCATCCCATACCAGTCAGTGGCTGCAGAAGAGCATGCCCTCGGCGGGGAGTGTCTCAGAGCATGGGCTACCCCTTAGGAGATGGTGTAAGGAGACAGGGCCTGGACAGATAAGGAGAACACAATACATTTCCTGTCGGTCCTGCTGTGGTGACCAGTTCAGCTACTCTGTGTTCATGGAACCTGAAATGTTATACACTAAAGTTTGACATGGGCGGTTAGGGATCCTATATTCTTATCTGTAAAATAACAGTGATAGCAACATAGTTACGACCGACTCAAAGGTTTTGATCGTGTCCTGTGTAGTAGAGTGAACCTTGTTCATTCAGTATTTAGGAATGCTGATGTGTTTTAGTCCATATGGCAGTCTCTAGGATCTGGGGCTAGAACAGACTTCTTTGGAGTTAGCATGCTAGTGGTTGATAGACAGTAAATGAATACACAAACGAGGTAGCTCTTTCATTGTGCTGCCAGGGAAACAAGTCCAGCTCAGGGCTGCAACCTGCTGGAGAGGAAGTGATAGCTTTTAATCGGGTGAGGGTCCTATTTGAGTTTTGAACAAATGCAACAAGTCTGTGCAACCCACTCCAGTCTCTCTGAGTAGAGCAAAGGGGCTAAGGTCCATGGGTGCTTGCTATAGAAGGAACCACAAGAAGGCTAATGTGGATGGAGCCAGGTGGGTGGTCAGGAGCAAGGCTTCCAGATGAGGCCCTCTGGTGAGGAAACTGGCTGATACAGACCCCATGGGAGGGTCCTGTGAAGGGGCTGGAAGAGTCAGGCCTTGCCTGTCTGTGGCTCTGGAGTGAGTAGTGGTGTTTGAGCATCCAGCACAGGCACAGGAAGGCTGGTAGAAGTAGATGCTCCAGTAGCTGGATCGTATATTTTGAAGATAGGGCCACAATGACTTGTTAATTATTTGGAGTTGATGTTGGCTAGCAGAAGAATCATGAGTGACACCTGGTCCCAGACACCAGGCAAACGATGATGTCATTTTCTGGATGAGAAAGAGTGGCTGAGAATTATCTCTATAATACACTGTTCTCTCTGAGATTAGTATTGCTTTACTCTTGTATCAGAGATGAGGAAACCAAGGAGTAGAGAAGGTGAGAGGCTGTGCTGGGAGAGGCTGGGAAGTGGAGATGGGACACACCTGAGACCCTCTGCCTTTTCATCTCACGTTGGCTCCACTGTCTGCCTCTGAACGAGGATGGCAGATGGGTGTGAAGTTTCATGTGAATATATGTCTTTTTCACAGCACACCTTGGTTGAAATTTGATTTACATTTCATCGAATGCACCCATTATCAATATATAGTTTATATTTTTTCATAATTTGTAGGCTTGGCAGCCACCATCCTGATCCAGTTTTAGATTCCACAGTCAGCTCCCCCTCCCATCCTCAGCTTTCGGCAACCAGGGCTCACTTTCTGTCTCCACAGAGTTTTCCATTTCAGAAATTTTGGACACACGGAGTCATACAGTATACCACTGGGTTGACTTTGTTCAGCTATTTAGTGTTTTTGAGGCCCACTCATTGTTTCATATGTTTTATAAGTCATATGCTTTTAAGGGGCATTCTTGGCCTTTCTTAGAAGGATGTACTCTGTGCTGGTGGGAAAAACATCCTTAGAATATACTTTAAGATGACATTAGTAAAAATAGAACTCACCGATGCACGGCTCTGTAAACATTGTTATCTTTCGTGTTCTTCTAAGTGATTCCATGAGGGTGCGTCTGTGGTTGGTGCTTGATCAGGGAGGGGCCTAAAGTGCTGAGGGACTAAAGAGCTTGTCCAGGGCGAGAGGCTGAGGTCAGGTCCAGGCTTTGGCTCTTCCCCATCCCATCCTGCTGGGCTCTACTGACTGTGTATTTAAAGCTTGCACAGTGCAGCTTCAGAGAGGGCTGAGAACATAGGCTTGCAGATAAATCTTAACTTGTAACTTTAAGAAAAGTGTTTGTCGTGGATTTTCAGTTTGGCTTTGCCACATGGAGATGATGGCATCTTAAAGCGATCCTTCTATGGGGCAATTTTCTTAGGCATAACATCAGAGTGGCACCAGATTAAAAGCACATAATTATGCCATTAGGCAGCGTTGCGTGCTTGAGTTATGTTTTAAATATGATGTTTACCAGAAATACATTTTTGTATGAAGTACCCTGAGGCTATTTATGAATTTACTGTTACTGGATGGAATTTAATTAGGCATCATACATTTTTAAAGATGATTATATAATTGCGTTAGATATTCTTTGTGCCAACTACATATTTGAACAAGTTTTTTTCTATCTATGTGACATTCCTATTAGAAGATTTCATATCCTGTATCGAAGAAGGATTCCTTATGTATTACAAGTATTCTGGAGTTGTGGAAGACATTTTCAACAACTCATTCACACCAGTAGCTCAGAGTTGGTCCTGTGTGTTTGCTTTGGGTAAGCGCTGATGCGCCGCGGCTTTTAACAGCCATGAGATGCTTGGATAAGGACACACTTTACACCCAGAGTCCACCCTTGCTCTCTGCTAAGACATTCTTCGCTAGTTCCACATTGTTCTAAGTTTCTAACATGGAATTGCAGCATTGTTACACTAGCTTCTCAACGGTAGTATATCTTCCATCTTTTAGGATTTTGTTGTATAACCCAGCTTACTAGTTCACAGCCACAACTAAAACCCTACATTTCTTTTTAGAATGTCTAGTTTTAAGAAGAAAAAAATAACAATTTTAATTTAAAAAGTTTTCCTTTGACGTATTTTAACTGCAGAGTCTGATTTTTTTTTTTTCTTAAGAGATTAGTAGGTATGATGCTAGACTCTGACAAAAATCAAATCCCATCCCTCTGGACCCCACTTGATCCCCCTCAACCCTCCTTGAGCCTCTCCCTCTCCAAGCTCCCAGAGGCAGAGATGCTAGAATGGAGCCTTGTTCAAGAGGCAAAAATCTCAGTAGCTTTTCAGCATCACTGTCTCCCTATCTCTCAACTCCCAGAATCTTGCTCACTTCTGCTTCGACCTCCCTGTTAGAACAATGACTTTTTTTCTACAAGAATAAGTTTCAGTTAAAACCCTGGGCTGCTATAAACTTATTTGCAAAAGTACCTGGGTGGGAAGATCTGTAAGTTTCCTCTTGGGGTTATCCCCAGGACCGTCCCTGATTTTTCTGACCTCAGAGGCTTCCCCTTGTGAGCTGAGTAAAACACACCATCCTTGCTTATTTCTGTTGCTAGGCCAGGCTTGCCCCTTTGCCTGAGGGGTGACTGAAAGTGATGTCAACTGAAAACTCAGGCAAGATGTGGGGAAGCCCAGAAGTCTATTGAGTTTGTCACCGTCTTAATATTGTCCTCATTTCTTAATAATGTGCTGTAGCCTTATTATACCTAGTTTCTTGGAAGCCAAATCTTTAAAATGTATACTTGTAGTGGTTCCACCTCTCAAGGCTCGATAATCCACAGGGCCGTTCTTCCTCAGCACCTTCTTCCTCGTGCTCTTGGTTGGTTGTCTAGTAGAAAGGCCCATTTCCTTGACTGGGCTGCAGTGTGTTTTGAAAACTTGTTCTACAAGTTCTTGTGGTCTGTAAACTGGAATTTAGCACCGCTGCTCTCCTGAGTTCTTGCTCTTAGCACCCCAGCTCTTTAGAGAGGGCTAAGTTGTTGGTAGTGACATCTGCTTCATGTTGCATCATCCCAAGGCGATGTCTGCTGTCACTCACAGAGATGTGAACATTGGCCATTCGGTTTCTATGTTGACAGCTTGATCCTTCATTGTGAATTTCCCCCATTGACCTTTCTCCTAACATTGTTAGTGTCTATTGATGATGGTTGCTTGAATTAAGTAGTTCATTGGAGATTGTTTAATGAGCAAGTTAGCAAGTGTGAGATGAGACCTGCAATGGCCAGAGTGTCCAGCAAACCAATTGTTGTAGTGACTTAAGGACAGTGGGGACTTAATAGAGAAAAACAGAATGGCTAGACTTTTCCATTTACTGCATGTAATGTATTTCCTACCATCAAAGTCAATTGCTATTTATAAATGCTATTGTGTCAGGTTAGTTTTATAGTAATATTAACTTCTGTGTGTTTATGCTCTTATAGCATATAGCATAGGGGCTTACAGCATAGGATTACAAGGTACAGTACCATGTGGTGGTATAGACCACTGTCCACTATCTTCTTCAGTAGTCAGTTGAGCTTTTCTGATGTTTATGGACATGTATAACCAGACATTTAGGAAAGGCAAGGCATTAATAAACTTACAAAGGAGTGGTGCTATCTCTAGCTCAGTGGCTTACTTCCCTTCAAAGGATTAAGTTTAGTTCTCAGAACCTATGTTGGGTGAGTCACAGCCATCTTAACTACAGCTCCAGAGGATCTAATGCCTTCTTCTGGCTTCTATGGATACCAGCACACATGGCACACACAAGGTACATGCACATATACACATAGAGCATGCCTGCACACACATGATATACATAAATAAACTTATTTTCAAAAGGGGAGAATGATGGGCTTGAGAGATGGCTCAGCTGGTGAAGTACTTGTATAAGTATGTGAACCTGAATGTGAGATCCAGAACCCATACAAAATCCCAGAGTGCCCTGCATGTCTGGAATCCCAGTGCAGGGGAGACAGGAAAAGGAAGATCATGGGTGCTCACTGGCTGATTTGATGAGCTAGCTGATTTGATGAGCTCCAGACTCACTCTAAATATAAGTAAGGTAGATGGTGATTATGAAAGACACCTGACATAAACCTCTGGCCTTCTCATATACCCAAGTGCATGCAGAACCATGTAGGCACTCACTCACACATATACATACATACATACATACATAGAATGAATGAATGAATGATAAAGATGAGTTCTTCCAAAACACAGGAGAAATGGCAGTTTTCAGCTTGAGTCTTACGTGGTTTGGAAAGATGGACCACTGCCATGTTTCCAGAGTAGAGAGTACTCCTTTTAAAGGACAGCGTCACAGCAACTGAAATTGTCTCACTCTACCAGCAAGCTACACGCTGCCACTACAGTCAGATCTGGGGATACCCTCAGCATTTGATGGGCATGGAAATATATTGGTTCCTCCTGTGTGGATGATTATTCTCTTGGTATACCATTGCGTGCTTCTGGAAACCACATTGTGACAAGGATCATCATCACAACGGTTCTAAGAGTTGGGCATTTCTCCGAGAGTGCCTTAAGTAAAGACCATGCTTTTGACTGGACAGTTGGTGTCAAGTAAATCTTGGCTCTGACCATAAGGTATTGAAAAAAGATGAAACCTGGAATGATAGATTTTGACATTGTAAAGTGATGCTAACAAAAGCCACAGAAAGCAGGAGGCCATCTGATTTAATTCATTTTTGAGGGGATTGGGCAATGGTGGGCAATCTAATGCTTAGATGTTTAGGGAGCCTTCCCGAGACTGCACAGCTAATGGTGGTTGCTTGGAGTCAAACTCACACTAGAAAAACACCGTAATACCTAATGTTTAAGTGAATGCTAAATGATATGGGACTATAACTAACGTGTCTTCACTAAAGCAGAGACATTCCATAATCACCAGCTCACAAATACTTGATTATACTAACAACAGTCCTGCCTCTCTTCCTCTCTTACTATTTTAATGTCTTTTTGTTGTTGTTGTTGAAGGAATACATATTTTATTGCCCATAAACCTTCTTTCCAGGGCCTTCTGTGTACCCTGAAGAGCTGTATGAATTTTTTTTTAATTGGTAATTTCTCTCAGCTTTTAAAAAGGCATTACATGAGCTTTGGGCTGATAGCTGCTTCAAGTTTCCTAGAAAATTTCTAGGTATATTTGGACGAATAGTATGTTTTAATAAGTGTCTTGAGCCAACTCACATACAAAAGAAAAAAAAGAAACAAATCGTTCCTTTGATCATTTCTATTTCATAAAATCACTACATAGGCTTTAAATACTTGAACAGTCACCAGGAAATTGACTTGGGAGCCATCAGGGAATTGCTCATCCCTTTCTTTTCCCTACACTGGGCAGTTCTAGACCTGAGGCTTTCTGAAGGTACCTCTAGGGAAGTGTGTGGATGGTAGGTGGGGAGGAATTCAGGCCCTAAGTCACCCACTCTGGTGAGAGGGAGGGAGAGAGGAGGTGTCTGGTGCCGACTTCCTGAGGTTAGCCTTAGTTCCTTAAGGCAGCGAAGGCTGCAGTCATCCCTTCCCTGTGCAGCACAGGAAGCTCAGAGAGCTTGCCCCAGAGCTGTTCATTAGACTAGTTAACCGTGTTACCAGAGCACTCCAGGATCAGAATGGAGAACAGCATCCACTCGGACATGGTTTTTTCTCTGATCCATGATTCATAGAGTTTGTAGTAAAATAGAAACACGCTTGGCTTTGCAGCAGCACTCCTTAGATATGCCCAGAGAACGCTTGTTTGCTTTCAGTGCCCCTAAATTACAATTCTTTGTGCACTTCCTGTTTCTCAGTTAATGGCTGAGATCTGTGACTCTAGCAAGACTGTTGTTTTTCACTCCAGTCCGTTTCTGCTAGAAACTACGCAGCCTGTGTACTGTCTGGAACATGTTGCACGCATGTGCTTTGAGAAGAACAGCATGCATAGCTGACTAATTTCAAAAACAGCCTATTTATAGTCCTTCAGAGTAATTGTCAGACACTTGGTCTGTGTGTTCTTGCTAACGTCATGTGGATCAACATGGCTTTTTAAATGGAGATAAATTGTTTTTTATGTGTGGGTGATTCATTTGATACTTCTCTATAAATTCATAACCCAACTGTGTCTCTGAAGTGTGTCACTGCAGTAATAGCCCAGGGAGGAGTTTTCAACAATTAGCATTGGATTCAATGTGAGATGGTGCTTTAGAGAACTTACAACTCTCTCTCTCTCTCTCTCTCTCTCTCTCTCTCTCTCTCTCTCTCTCTCTCTCTCTCTCTCTCTCTCTCTGTGTGTGTGTGTGTGTGTGTAGAAAAGGGAGGGAGGGAGAGAGGGCTGGAGGGAGACTATAGTGTCTGTATATGGGTGTGGAGACCAGAGGAGGATTCTGAAACTCCCTAATGTATTCGTATGCCCTTGACATAGTCTCTTACTGAGCATGAGCTAGCCTGATAGTGAGTGAGCTCCAGCAACACACTTGCCTCTCCTTCCACTGAACCCCACAGTGCCTGGGATACGGGGATATGCATGGCCACCTGGCTGGATACAGGGATATGCATGGTCACCTGGCTGGATACAGGGATATGCATGGCCACCTGGCTTCTCAGTGTGCTGGGAAGTTGAGCTTGAGTCCTCATGCTTTGCCTCTCCCTAGCTCTTACTTTATAAAACATGCTGAAGCTGTGGAGTCACACAGGACCTAAAGGACTCTTGTCCTTGACCTCTAACTTAAAACAGCATTGTTGGCTGTCACACATGGTCTTGCCTTATCATACCTAGCCCATGTGCTTGCCACCACAGAGAATACAAACAGGAACAGGAAACGGAAGTCACTAGTTACTGAGCTGGTGATGGTTTTATTGCGAGGAAGAATGATGAAGTTTGAAATTCTGCGTGGAAGAGACGGGTTCTTGTTTATCTTGTAGAAAGTCTAAAACATATTAGATATTAGAAATAGTTTCTCATATTATATACAAAAGCCTAGGCATTTGTTTACACGGTTGAGAACTTTCTTTGCTGTTTCTCCACTTTGACTTTTAGGGCCAAGAGACACCCTGTGGTTGAATATATTTGTGAGTTTTTTTGTAAATAAATATAAGAGAAATGTGGTTTTGTGGATAAACATGAGAATAAAACATGAGTTGTCATGGTGGGTGACTGAGACATCTCAAACATCACCGTAGCCCTAGTCTTGCAGGCTTGGGACATCATTTATTGGTTCTAACAGAGCACAAGAGAGAGTAAGAACTTGATGTTGACTAGAACTGGGTGTTGTGTGAGATGCCCTTTTCCCTCATGAACTCAGGAGTTCTCATCTTTGCTTTCTGACCCTCAATGAGCTGGCAGGTAAAGTGTAGGCACCATGTCTATGTGTAGGTACCAATAATACCCTCCTTGTGTATTTCCCCAGGATGGTGTCTTGATGTGACTTCGTACATGACTGTTGACATGGCTATCCAATGGCATGAGACTTTTGATCTCATTGGTACTCAAGAGAATTTGTCTCAGATTTGGGCTTATGTGCTGGGCTAGCTTTACGCAGTGGTAGAATATAGAGATAACAGTGGACAGAGGGCTCAGTCTGGAGCTTTGGGATCCATCTTTGGTAGGGTTTCTGTTGTTGTGATGAAGCACATGACCAAAAACCAATTGAGGAGGAAAGGGTTTGTCGGGCCTATCCTTCCAGCTGTTCATCATCAAATGAAGCCAGGACAGGAACCTGGAGGCAGGAGCTAATGCAGAGGCCATGGACTGATGAAGCCTACTGCCTTGCTCCCATGGCCTGCTCAGCTTTTCTCCTCCCCCAAGAACCCAGGACCACCCACAGGGAGCTGAGCCTTCAACCATGAATCAAGAAAATGTCCTGCCAGGCAGTGGTGGCATATGCCTTTAATCCCAGCACTTGGGAGGCAGAGGCAGGCGGATTTGTGAGTTCAAGGCCAGCCTGGTCTACAGAGTGAGTTCCAGGACAGCTAGGGCTATACAGAGAAACCCTGCCTTGAAAAAAAAAAAGAAAGAAAGAAAGAAAGAAGAAAGAGAAAAAGAGAAAAGAAAAGAAAATGTCCCACAGGCTGGCCCACAGCCTGATCTCATGTTCTTCATTGAGGTTCTCGCCTCTTAGGTGATGTTAGCTTGTGTGACATAAATCTCTCCAGCATAAAAGCTAAATGAAGAATGGAGGGGACACCTCTCGGCATAAAAGTGTGGGTGGCTGTTAGTTTGGGCTGCTAGATGTTGAGTGTCTTAAGTGACCATCATTCCCTTCTTATTTAGAGGCAGAGAATGCCAGGATGAAGGTACTGTCAGGGTCAGAGTTAGGAAGGGCCTGCATTCAGGTTTATGGATACTTCTTGCTATATGGCAGAGAGGAAAAGTAAAACGCTTTTCTTCATCCCTTCTCCATGGGTGTGAATTCATCACAAGGGCTCTACTCTGCATTTCCTTCACAGTGTCCCACTTCCAAATACTATTGCATTTTGGCTTGGGGTTCAAAAGGATAGATTTAGGAGTGACTCGAGAGATGATCTGTGGTGTAATCAAAACGATCAGTGGTTTAGACTCCACGGGAAGGTGGCAAGGTTGGTTCTGAGATACAAGGAGGTGTTCTGCAGAGAAGGGAGGGCTTCAGGGGTCCAGGATGGGTGTGGAGGTGAAGGGTTGGGAGTGGGAGTGGGAGTGGGAGAAGGAACAGTGTTACTGGAGGTCAGGAATCTAGCACATAACCAACCAGAACTGGTCACCCAAAGCCAGGAGAGCACTGAAGCTGAGAAGTGACCTTGTCTAGGGTGTTTGCCGTTTCTCACAGGCCTGCTATTTGAGAATTGTTTGCTGGTTGAGAGTAGCACTGTGCTGAAGCAAGTGAGACCCAGGGTCCTGTGTTAGTGGCAGGCGGAGAGCAGGAAAGAAACTAGCACTGGGTCAGTATTTGTCCAGGCTTGACTGATTAGTCCAGGTATTGTTAGTAACAGAGTCTTTGTGCACTCTTAAAGCAGTGATGTGACTGTAGTTGTTAAATACGGACACCCACCTTACATGCACATGGTTGCAGAGAGATACTTATTGCGTGTGTGAGTGAAGATTTGTCCCACAGGGGCTTCCGTGGTGTGTTGACCGTCATTGGAGAGACCTGGTTGTTCTCTTTGCATATTTACTGTTTGAATTCTAAAATTCACAAATGTGCCTTGTGGTTCCCTGAGCTCTCTTCTCTGGGTTTGTTTTAGATGACTGTCTGTTTGCTCAGCTAATATGGAAACTTGAGTCCAGCATATTGTCATGATATCTGCTATTGTAGCTCTTCTGGATTCTCTTAGGAGACAGTGGTCTTTTCTGGGAGCTCCTAGGAGCTTAGTAACCCCCTTAAGACATAGCTGGCTAGGATTGTTTAGAAAAGGAGGCAGGGGAATGCAGAAGAAGGAGAGGACACTGAGTCCTTTTACTTTCCAGCCTGATGAGAATTGGTTTGGGAAGCCTTATTTTCATTGACTTCGGGGAAAGTGGGGTGAGGGAGTGAGGTCAGTGGGAGGACCCTGGGGTCCTGAGAGTTGCTTCTTCAGGCAGAAAGTGCCCCAGGCTTATGGTACTTGTGGTGCTTCAAGAGTGAGGTTTTTATTTGAGCCATTTTATTTGAAGGCTACCATATGTAGATTATTACCATGCCCGAGATGTCTTTGTTTGTGGTGCAAGGGGATGGAAGACCCTGGGTCCTGAACGCTGTGGGATGAGAAAGCGTTCCCATGGGGCATGCTTGCTTTCCCACCGTGGGGTTGTTCCTGTGCTCACTTGATTATGCATTGAGGTTTTCCAGGTCTGGCTAGCAACAGGAATCTGCTGTTCCAATCTTTGAGTCCCCTGCAGGGCTTTCCTGCTTCCTGAAGTGGGGCTCCTGACACTGATGTGGCTGTACTCAGGAGGATGTGGGGTTGTCTCCACGGAGACTGAGTGAGCTTCAGAAAGCCCTGTCTAGCCCACTCCCCTCCGCTGGTGTTTGTCGGAAGCTGTGATCTGCAGGAGTCGCTGGGAATTCCTTTATAAGGCAGTATTTCCTTTTGTGTTTCTATCATTTTTGTTTCACACATCCTGAATCCCTTTCCCTAAGGGCAGGGATACCAGCAGGCCTCTTAGGGAGAAAGCCTCATCATGCTCTTTGAATGGCATCTCAACCATAGCATCCAAGCTTGGCTTCTAAAATGTGTCCCACAAGGCTGAAATTCAGGTCTTCTTAGCAAGATATGGACTTGGGTTTCTTTTCCTTCCCTCTGTAGCTGCTTCTAGCTGAACTTTTCCTTTTTCCTCCATCTGCTTGATAACTGCAAGTGAGTCTTCCGTCTCCACCCACCCTATCTTGATGATTTGGGTGGAGTGGTGTGTCCGGCCACAGGGTTTCTTGACCCTTTTAAAAAACCAAAACAAAAGAAAACAAGACAAAAACAAAACCCTTAAAACACACTAAAATCCAGAAGGGCAGCTGGGGAGTCGGTAGTGTATGCTCAGAAGGTGCACCCACATCCTGTTTTCAGAGTTCTGCAGTCTGTCCTGTGGTTCTGCATTGCGTGCCTCTTGACACTTATTAGTAACAGGTAGACGCCCTGCTGTATGGGTTGCATATATCTGGATCTTAAGTGAGACCCCAGCTCTCATTGGCCAAGGGGTCTATCCTCACTTCTTTTCTCTTTCCAGTGCTTTAAGTTAAGACGGTGTGAGAGGATGGAATTCCACTGTTTGGGTCCACCTTCTGGGTCTGCAGTTCACCAGGCAAGTAAAGTATCTGCCTGAGTTTGTTTCCTTGCGAGTAGAATAGGAATGGTGCCCTTCAGTGGGTTCACAGCAGTGCAGTCACTTGCCCCATGTGCCCGTGTAGAGAAAGCACTCAGTAAGACAGCTGGCAACATTGGGGGTGCATGGCACTGAGAGCATGTACCGCAAAGCTCTGTTCTTGAACATAGGCTTACCTGAGTGTTTACTTTCTAGTCATGTCCGAGTGAGCCTTCTGGAAACATTACATGCATTTATGGGGACAGCACATCAAAGGCACTTTGAAGCTGAGTGGTGTGTTCTATCAACCCACCCCTCCACATCCAGATTCAATATACACAGGATAATAACAGTGTTATTAATTTTGAGGACAGAGGTTTATTCTAGTGTCCCACAACCAGAAGAGTCACAAAGGATCTGCCAGCACTAAGCTAGAATTGAAATGGCCAACCTGGACAGACATCTGCTGCAATTGTAAACAGTATGGAACTTTACAGTATGTCTTATACCAAATGGACATCCATTTTAAAACACTTGGCTGGTGTGGAAACCTTCAGGGATGCTAGAAGTGGATGTCCCAGGCACGTCTAGGTGTCTGTGTAAGGCTGCATCAAAAGGGATGTCTCTAGACATTTTCTAGAAGAGTTGGTTTCTAGTGGTCTGAGGCTAGACCTGAGGTCTCCACGTATAAGGGTAAGTCCAAGTCTGGTCTTGCTGCTGCTCTGTCCCTGGCCTGGTTTCTACTAATGTCCCTTCTTGTACTTGCCTAGGCCTTTCCTGTTCCCTAGCTACCTCTCAGGAAAGGCCTTCAGAGGCCTTGGTCCCTCTTCACCTGCTTTGTTTCCTGTCCTCAAAGCTTATCAGGTACATTGTAGACAGTGCATCTTGTATGAGCTTGCTCTGTGCAGATAGGCATGTGGTGTGTTTGTCCTTAATTTACTGGAGCCTAAGGTATCCTTCAGCCTGGGAAACCTCCTCTCAGGCTAGCTAGAGTGGCAGGACATGGGCTCTCTAGCTATTCATCCCTGAGGATGGCTGAATACTCCTCTGTCTCAGTGAGCATGCAGACGGAAAGGATATTTGGGGAAATTCTGCAGAATACATTATTTTTAGATCCATCTTGGTATGAAGTTAAGATTCTGGGAGAAGTGAATTGAAAGCCAG
This sequence comes from Mus caroli, assembly GCF_978045245.1. NCBI lineage: Eukaryota > Metazoa > Chordata > Mammalia > Rodentia > Muridae > Mus > Mus caroli. Next base: position 178,382,652 of record NW_028227257.1, on the reverse strand, counting down.
GCATAATCTATGCCTTTGGCCTTTAACAGCTTTTTTAAAAATAGAAATTAGGAAAGTAGCCATGTGCTCATTGTACTTGCATTTGTATGTGGATGAATGAAGGATATTGTCTGCACTGTTGCTCTTTGTTCTTTAGCTAAGCCATGTGGGAAATGGCTTCTGCACTAGCGTGCTAGGAGTTTTTTTCCTTTCCCTTGAGAAAAATTGGATGCTATTTTTTTTTTCTTGCAAATGAAAAATATGTAACTTTTTGGTTCTGGACACCAGGAAGCAGGTAATTCAGTTAACTTTCAGACCTGGAAATTACATTATTCCTGACCCACTTTGTGTATTGGATGCTTTGACTTTCTAATTCTACTTTATTTATGTACTTGTATAGCTAACGTAATTTATATGTACAACTCAACATTTATAGTGCCATTGGTTTTCTTGAAAAATGACAAAACATTTAAAATAATTTTATGTTCTTACATGGGACACTGAGGATGGTCTGTCTCTTTCTTTCTCTCTTTCTTTCTCTCTTTCTTTCTTTCTTTCTTTCTTTCTTTCTTTCTTTCTTTCTTTCTTTCAGTGTAGATGGTATATAAAATGTGTGTATGTCTGTGTGGAGGTCAGGGAACAACCTTGGGGTTACTTGTTGAAGACAGGCTCCCTTTGTCTCTAATGTGTATTCCAGGCTAGCTGGTTTTAGGTTTCAGAGGATTCTCTGCCATCTTGTTGGTGGATCAGTGGAACAGACATAAACAGAATAGGGCAGAACTACAGGTGGGCATAACCATCAGAGCCCATTCCTAATGACCTCCTAGCCTCAGCTTTATATGGATGCTAAGGATTCAGACTGAACTGAGCCATCTCTCAAGCCCTGCAGCCAAATTTCTTTTGGAGTGAGACCACCTGACCCAGAGCCTTGCCCATGCTGAGTTATATCCCTACTCCTTAATGTCTTGCTATCAGGTGTTGAATTAATAATTAGTTAATAAACCCAACTCACGGTTGCTTCCCACCTCAGTGGTTGATGTTCTGGGACGAAACACACACACACACACACACACACACACACACACACACACACCCTTTACATTTTAATATGCCCTAAGCAGAACAATAGCTGCTTAACGGCCTAGCCTCCACGCTGCTAGAATCTACCTCCCTCAGATAATTCCGAGTTGCTACTTACTAATTTCTGTCTTCCATCTTGGCTGCTCTTAAGTCCAATTTGTCAGCCTTCTGGGCCACGTTTTCTTAAAGCAGAGTCTGGGGTGCTCTCCTTGCTTCTATACCCTATGGCAACCTCTGTGTCTCCTCTCTCCTAAAGTGTGGTAGATCTCCTTCCTCTTCTCCTGGTCCATAAAATCCTGCCTCTGTCTGTCCTCTCCAGCTATTGGCTGCTGGCATCTTTATTTACCATTCAGAACCAACTGGGGGCAGGTTCCCAGAAGCTATACAAACCCTCTTGTGCAAACAGGTTTTTTGGGGGGAGGAAAATAATTAGCATTTGTAATACAAGCATGTAATTAAGGTCATGATGTATGTATGTATGTATGTATGTATGTATGTTAACCTGAAACATTTGGTCCTCCTGCTTCAGTCTCCCAAGTACTGGGATTAGCCCAACCTGAATTTAAAATTATGTTGCTGCTGAGTGTTTTACATCAGAGAGTGGGTCTGGAATACAGGAACGCCTGTGTTTGCACAGGTAAGCTTTGTGTTTGTTTGGCTATGCTCTGGATAGCAGTTTTAGGGTTGTCAGGTTGAATGTGGTGGTAGATGCTGGCCAATAATCCGTCCAGCTCTCATGGATTTTACCTGATTTATTCCAATTGTGAGATTCTTAGTTACTTCCCCTTTGAAGGTAAATATTTAATATTTCAGTGCAGTTAGAAACCTGCCCTCTGAATAGTATTATGATCTCAGGACTTGAGATTTTCTCCTTGGTAATGTAGTACCTTCTGTTTCTGGAAACCCGCCAGATGCTGTGGCCATTTACAAATGTCAATGTGCATAAACTACTTAGGAGAGAGCTGTACTTTAATTGGTCCTTAAAGTTGTGCCAGTGGGTAACTATTTTAGCTAAAAATTAAGGAGACAATTTACAAAAATTAGTTTACTTGTTCCTTTGAGTTTAATGCTTGCTACACCATAGACATCTTCCAGATGCTTGTGTTGGGGATGCATTCTTATGAGAGGCCATGGAAATTAATAGACAATAACTTTATTTCCACTGTATTCTGACACTGTCTTTGGATGAGTTACTTTTCTTGTTTCTGAGATAGATTACCTGACAGGAACCAGTTGCAAGAGGACAGGTTCTTTTGCCTCGCAGTTTCAGAGGGATTGCAGCTTGCTCTGGAGTGGTGGGAGATATGGTGCCCTGGGAGATGAGAGTGTGATGTTGCACTTGCTTTGAGAGTCAGAATCACAAGGTCCATATTTGGTCACCTACTTTCCACAGTTATTCCTCAAATTTAAAGGCTTCATAACTTATCCAGATAGTCCTTCCATTTGGGGAGCGAATGTCTGAGCATATGAGCTGGTGCGGGCCATTTCAGACTCAAACAGTAGTAGCCTTACGAGAAAACATGGGGTCAACGTTCTTAGGTTTTGCTTGAGTTTAAATGAAAATGTTGTGTCTTTTTTGGGGAGTCTGGTCGAGAGATGATTCCGTGAGTGCAGATGACATCACTGAGCTCACTGTGGACAGAGTTTGGATTCTGTTACCGTCAGCCCTCAGCAGTGACTTATGAGGCAGGATGCACGGATGCACAGATAACCTTTCTTGCCCAGTTCTCCTCATTTTAATCTCTTCTACAGTAGTCATAGTTGTCTTTACTGAGAGGTGTGTGTGTGCCTGAGTGCGGGGGCTGCAGAGACCGGAAGAGGGTATCATATCTCCTGGGGCTGGATTTATAGGCAGTTATGAGCCTTCCTCACATATGTGTGCTAGGAACTGAGCTCTGATCCTCTGGGATAGCAGCAAGCCCTCTTAACGGATGAGCCATCTCTCCAATCCCAATAGTTAAAATTTTGTTTTGCAACAGGAATTTCCAAAATGACTTTTTTCTTCTACATGAAAGTATAGTTTGTAGCTTTCTTGCCTTCTGAATGGCTTCCTGAATGGAAAATAAGTCCTGCGGGCTGCTGTGGTTTATTTTATAAACAGGACTAGAGAGTGAATAGCCTGGCGAGCTCCTCATCTCTCAGCAACTCTGAGACGGGTCCCCCGCCCCAGTGAAGACTCGTCATATTTATAAACCATTATTATTTCAGAATCATCAAAGGAAATGTGTAGCGATGGCAGGGAAGGAGCTTGTTTATTCTGGAATTTTCTTCACTGTATTTTTAACATTGAGGAAATTACTAAGAAAGCTTTGGCAAAGTGAAGACAGATGAGCAAAGATGAGACTGAAATTGTGGACTGCATTAAACTCCTGAGTGGGGCATCCTCTGCATGACACTGGACAAGCCGTTTACCCTCTGGAGTGTCTTGAGGGAAGTTGGGGGATACTTCAAATTAACAAAAGCTTTAAACTTTAGAAATGGAGACTTTATCATTTTACTCTGTGCCTGCTCCTTACTTTATTAAATTTTAGAATAGATGTCAGCTTTAGGACTATCCAGTTGGGAAGAATTTTGACTAGGAGCCATTCTTAAATGAGTGTACCTCTTTAAAAAAAAAAAAAAACTGGTTTTAATTAACTGTACTTCCTGACCTGCTGTGGTCACAGAAATCTTAACTGTCCAAAGATGTTTAGGAGACAAAGTGGCTCATTTTCTTCTGGAGTGTTATGTGAATAGAAGGCTGTGGATTACCAGTAAAAATTTTCTTTTCTTGAAAAGCAAGTTTTTTTTTTTTACCCAGCAGGGTCAGTGTGGATGTGTGCTTTGATAAGCACAGGTTATAGTCCGAGTTTAAAGGACTCTATATCTGGGTTCAAGCAGAAATCATGCTGCTGCCATACTGTGAGCTGAAGGGCAAACACAGTAGGCAGCATACATTTGGGAAAGAAAATACTTTCTAAAAAGTTATATAGTTTTAAACATTTGATTTTTTTATTTATGTCTATACGTGCATGTGTCTGTGTAAGTATTTGTCATGTGTGGTGCCCCTGGAGCCACAAGAGGATGCCATATCTTCCAGAGTTATAGATGGTTGTGAGTCTCCCGCCACCCCCAGTATGGCTGCTAGGAGCAGAGCCAGGGTCTTCTTCTTCTCCATCCCTGGCTACCACTGTTCTGTCTTCTTTATAAATGTGACTACATGAAGGGCTTTGCATTAGTGCAGTGTTACAATATTTGTTTTTCATCTTACTGCACCGAGTCTGTTGTTCTGAAGTTTCGTCCAGGTCATAGCACAGGTCAGATATTTTCTTTTTCTGGTTGAATGATTTCCCATTGTATGCAGATAGCTCATTTTGTTTGTCCATTTACCTGGAGCTGGATATTTTTGCAAGGTGTGTTAGCAATCTACTTTAAGACATAAGTGCAGGAGAAAATGTGTGACATAAACACTAGTATATTAGGACACATAGATGTGGGTCTGGGTTAGGGTCTGTTGTTTTCCAGGGGGGGGGGGTGGGAATGGATCTTGCTGCCTTTGCCTCCCGTGCACTGGGATTACAGGTGCATGCCAGCACTCATGGCTGGAGTCCCGGGGTAAGATGCTTCCTTACCATCAGGGATTGACTGGGAAGTGCGCATCTGTGTGACCCGCTCCTGTGGCTGCTGTTCGCCTGGTGTCTCAGGTGCCACACAACAATTTTTTTCTGAGTTTTTATGCTTTGTAGTGAGGCTTAGTACAGGGTGATATAAACACCCAATATAGAAAATCTAGAAGCTCTGGCTCCTACCTTGTTCTATGAAAGAAGCTGTGTTCCATGCAAGAAGCTGTGTCCACTTCTTTATTGATTCCTTTGGATAATTTACTTTTATGAACAGCTTACGGCAAAGGCCAACAAAATCTGTTTTCATGAAAGGCCAGCACGAAGCTGCATTGTAGTATAGGATGTCATCTTTCCTTTCCTGCTGTGCACAGATGGGTGCAGAGTAATGTAGACTAGTCTGATCTCTGGGATAAAATGGATCTGGACGCAGACTTCCTGCTACCGGCTGGCTGTGACCAGATATGCACAAATTAGAAAGCAATCTCTTTTCTTCTTGCAGAATTTAAAGGACCATAGGTGACTTGTGTTAAGAGTAAAGATACATTGGGGAAATATATGATGTAATATTATTAAAGTATCACATAATCTTTCTTTTGCTTCATGTAAATTTACGGATATAGTTACCTACGGCTTTTCCTGTGGGTTTAGTAAGTGGTTTATTTGTGGTCCTTATGTTTTTCCTTCTCTCTCCCGTGTTGGTCAGTTTTGAATCACTATATCACAGTCTGTTAGTTTGATTTACTGCAAAGAGTAAGGCCTTTGTCGTCATGCCAACTACTATCCTGAAGTCTGGATAACTTTGGTGACCTTTGATCTGTAGAAGCCTAAAACTGAACTCAGCAAGCACATGTGTAAATAGAGTGTCTCAAATGACATCAACCCATCCCCCCATGCCCGCGTGTGCACGCGTGCGCGCGCGCGTGCACACACACACACACACACACACACACACACACATCTCCTACCAACCCAACACTATTCTGTGGGTTCTCCTCAGAATGGGCAGATAGCAAAAGCAACAAAAACCATGGCTTGCTTTTGAGATACTGAGTAAGTTTTATCTACCATGTGTTTATAACAAGTGGTTCATCCTTACAGATTCAGTCAGGAGTACTTACATTGGGGTGCCTCAGGAAATTTTACCCAGCCATTTGTTATATACTAGATAAAAGATTTTTGGGGGAAGGGTTGTAATTCAATTGTGTGGGTTGGCAGGGGAGTTGAGTGAATGTGACTGAATTCTGTTCTCAGTGGATTGGGTTTTTAAATTTTGTTTTGTTTTTCTACTTTATTATTATTTTTAACAAGCACACTGACACTGAGATTTGCTAGCCATGTCTTGCAGGTCTTGTAACACCTTTCACATTGGCAGCTGTGCAGTGTTTCCTGCGTGGGAGGAGGCTAAAGTACAGAAGGAGGGGCAGGAAGAACAGATCACTGGCGCAGTTGCTCTTTAAAATCCCACATGTCCAGTGATAAACTTGGGAGGAATACGAGAGAATCACACAGGAGCCAGGCAGCATTGTTTGCAGTTTCCAGGGTCTCTCATGGAACTCTGAATCCCACAGTGCACTGTGAGAGCAAGCAGCATCCTTGGGCATGCGTGGTGATTGTCCTAGTGTTGGGTTGGTAGGAGATATAGCTCAAGTCTAGTCTTCTCCTTGTGATTGGATCCACAGGAAGATCTACATTTTTAAGTGAGCTGTGATGTCATGAGCACACCATAAGGCATGCATTTCTGATTCGCCCTGGAGCCTGTGCACTTTATAATGTCGGGGTGACATTGCAAGACAGATCTGAAGAGCCTTCTGTAGTTGGGCAGAGTGTTTATAGGTAGTCAGGAGTGATTCAGCATGTGCCAGATGGTGAAGCAGTGTGAATGTTGGCTGAGGGTGGCATCCATCCAGGGCTATGAGGAGGTCTGACTTAGCTACAAGGCGTATTATCACAGAGTGCGGGAGCTGCTTCATCAAGAACAAATGTTTGCTTTTGTAACTAGGTTTCAATTAACTGGCACTGAGGCTATTTACTTTCCAATAGAGATGAGGTTGCCGTGTCTGACTGAACTTTTCTTGTAGTGATAGGGATGGTGCATGTATGCTCTGGGTCTCGAAAGATAGTAGCTGCTCCTGGCTTGGGGACAGTTTGTTTTGCTTCATTTGTTCTGGTCTTGTGTTGTAGAGTTTCTGCCTTCTGAGTCCTGTACTTGTTGCTCTTCTTGGTTTCCAGTGGCAGAGTGTTCCTTCAAGGTCCTTGTTCTGAGTGCCTTTCTATGTCACTTTCTTGGCTTGTCCTGTGTGCTCTTCTCCTATTCTGTGTTCATGCTTTCCCTGTTCTTGCTCCATGCCCACTTCTGTTCCTATCCCGTGGTCAGCCAGCTCTTACCCCACCTCTATACACTCTGCTTTTTGGCAGCCTGCAGCCTAGGAGAGAATACCATGTCTCTCACACCTAGAGGCCTTTGGTCTGAAAGCAGGAGATAGAGACCCTGCCCTGTAGTCATTCTTCTGTCTCTGGCTCCCTAGAGGGCTGACCTTAGCCATATGTGTTGCTAGCCCTGGTCCTCAGTCAGCATGAACTGGGGACAGAAGCCCCAGTTTGGTTGTGACCGGGGTGGCTCTGGTATAGTGAGTCTGTGAACTGAAGACTTACTTGCACAGGACATGTGACTTTCAGAACTCACATCAGGATGAGTGGCACACCCTTCTCTCTAGGATGCTGCTCTAGGGATCTCTGCTCTAGATCTTGTTAGTAACAACTGCTTCTGGTCCAAACTTCTGAGATCTCAGGTGTTGGATGGAATTTTCTGGGCTCCCTTTAGGAAGGGTGATTCCAGGCTGTGCTGGACTCCCTCACAAGCCTCCTGCTGTCCTCTGCTGCTGTTCTCTCCCATGCGTTGACTCTGCTGTATCGAATGCCCCCCATGGACACCCTGACATCCCTTCCATCCTCATCTTCACCACCTGTTCCTGTCCATAGATGGCTGAGCCCAGCTAGAGAAAGTCGCTCTGTAACTGTGAAATCCTTTCCCTGCTTCGGAGGGCCTCAGGGCAGCCTGGAAATGGAACCCTTTCCTCCTTGGCCCACACTCTGCACAGTGACTTTGAATGTTCTCTTTGCTCTTTTCCCCCCGTTAATTTATTAATTCACTTTCAAACCTGGTCACCATCCCCTCTTCCTCCTAGTCACACTGTCACATTAATTCTGGAGTTTCGCTCTCACACCTCATTCCCATTTCATTCTCTAGTCAGTAATCCTTCCACCACACACAAGTCAGACAGGTAAACGCTGATATTGCCAGTTCTTCCTGCTGACCTTAGATACTTCTGCCTGGTGCTGGACCCCACCCTCAGTTTGCATATTTTCTGTTCATAATTGAAGAACAGTCCCTCTTAATTCCTACAAATCACACCACTAGCCTATTTTTATATCCTCACTTGTCAAAATATGAATGTGTTTAATAACATGCTGATGTCTGTTTTATATACTCTTCTGTGTTTTCCAATTTTATATGATTTATCATTTTTAAAGTCAGAGCAAAGTTAAATGTTTTTGGTTGAGTATGTGTGTGTGTAGCACACATGCCCAATAAGCCTATTATTCCCTTATCTATAGGTTACATTATAAGGAAAACACTCTGATTCCAATTGGGACTGAAATACTATTATCCCCCCTCAACTTTTCTCCTGAACAGATGAGTGTGGCCTTCCTATGGCTGCCCTGAGAGTCTAGCTTTCCTTTTATTTTGGTAGTGGCAGCGAGCCTTTCAGATGTAAGACGTGATGTGAGGTGACCTTTCGCACGCTGGAACAGCATTGCCTTTTGCTCAGCTCTATTCTGGCGCATGTGGAGCTGTTTCCTTGCCTAAGAGCAGCAGAGGATGTCTGTCCTGGGGTGATGATGACATTCCTTTATGCCTGGGAAATGACCTGACACACGCTGGCAGCCACTCCACGGGTTAGTGTCTGGGTTATTTGCAGTGACAAGTGTGTTACTTCACAGTTTTGTTTTTTGAAGACTTATTTATTTTTATTTACATGGGTACACTGTAGCTGTCTTCAGACACACCAGAAGAGGGCATGGACCCCATTACAGATGGTTGTGAGCCATTATGTGCTTGCTGGGAATTGAACTCAGGCCCTCTGGAAGAGCAGTCAGTGCTCTTAACCGCTGAGCCACCTCTCCAGCCCCACTTCACAGTTTTATGGCTGGAAATTGAAGTGGTTTCAACAACACAAAGACTCACTGTCTGCTTACTACTGGATTTGGCAGTAGTTGGCAGCTGTGTGGCTGAGGCAGCATTGTCCCAAAGGAGTGCAGATCCCAGGCTATTGTCCTATGCTGGCAGGAATCCAGATCTGATGGCAGTCACGCTCCTGAAAATGCAGAGGTTTCTCATGTTTTCATCTCCTTGATTTACATCTTTTCTGCTATAATTAGTGATTACTAAGATGCTAGAAGACTCCACGCAGCATCCACAGAGCAAGAACAAAGCAGCTTTGCATCTGACACCTGTCATGTTAAAGCCGAGAGTGCGTCATCACGTGGGCAACGCCAGGCTTGTGTGCTGCTGCGCTTTGCTGACGTGTCTCCCAGGATGTGTTGGTGGCTTTTTGGCCATTGTGGAAGGCATGGCTCGGTGATGGAAAACTGCATGACGTAATTTATATTCTAATAATGTTTTCTATGAAAAGACCATTTGAACCTCTACTTTAAACAATCATAAATGCTATACTTGACCTTATCCTTAATAATCATTATCCTTGGAAATAGGCTAATTTACCATCCACCCACTTTACCACAGGTTCTGGAGAATAGCAATGTACTCTAAGAACGCCTCGTGCTTTCTCCTCAGAAGCTGAGGCCGCTGTTTACTTTCAGCTCCTTCTTGAGTGTGGAGCTGTCTTATGAAGTAGACCTGGCCTGACAGGATTTCCAGACTTTGCGGATTGGAAGGAGGGTTGTCATTGTATTACCATAACCACACCTGAATGGAGCTTTACCCTTGCCTGCCTGTGATGCTGAGACCACGGAAGATGCACACCCCCTCCCCACCACTAACCTAGAGCCTGGTCACTTTCCCTACATGCCTCTATAACAGTTCCCATCATGCCTTGTCCTTCTGAAGGATCTGTCACCACAGGTGTCTGTTACTGACGGCATCACAGGTGAACTGTCTAGGACTCTAGAACCTATGTCAGTGTCTCCTCTCCTTACTCAGCCACATTTCCTGTCACTAACCAAGTGACCTCCCTGTCAGTCACACTGGTTTTGCCCCTTTGTGTGCCCAGGTCCTCTGTAAAGCTGTCCTGCCAGGACCGGCCACAGCCTGTTTACAGACGTAAGCAGAGCTTTCCTTCTGACTACTGTCTTTCCCATTGCCTTACACAGTTTGGTTCTTATTTCGTGTTGTATTCATGGCTACCGAGGGTTTTGTTTAGTTTTACAAAAGCGTAAGCATTCTTAGTGTGGCCTCTTGCGCATCCCTTAGCTTAGCCCCTAAGCTGGTGAAGGGCCTTTGTAGGCTCTGAATGGAGAAGTCTGTGTGGCAGAACAGAGTTGAGGATGCTCATGGGGCCAACATTAGGAATTGAGCTGTCCAGTCACCCAGTCAGAGGCTGTGGGACACTTAGGGGCACTGAGGACATCCTATTGATTGAATGAATGTGTTGTGTACTGCCCAGCCTGCCTGGTGAAATGAGCTTGGGTAGGCACAACTATAGACTCAGTTTTCTGAAGACTGCAAATCCACAGCTGGATTTAGTTCAACCAGGGATGAACCTAAGTATTGAACATGCCAGACAGGCACTCTACCACCAAACTTTGCTGCACCCCGATCCCAGTGCTTTCCTTTCCAGACAAAATCTCAATACATTACCCAGGCTATCCTCAACACACTAGAAACCCAGGCAAGCTGTGACCTGATCCTGATCCGCTCAGCCTCCTGAGTAGCTGGGATTAGAGGCCTGCATCCCCAGGCCCGATGAGCAGTGTGGTATTGTAGTCTCCATGAGCCTTCCCTGTTTACATGGTGATGTTGTGGCGCAGATCCTGTAGTAGTTATGGCCATGGTGATCGATTCACTTTTAATGTCCTTATGCCAACTGGTTCGCATGGCAATACAATCAGCATGGCCTTTAAGAGTTCAGTTCTGTTGAACCTTTACAACTGAGAAATTGACCATTTTCTATGGCTTTTTTTCATGAACTAATTGCCCACCCTTTCTGTTTAGCGTCTGAGAAGGAGAATCTGAGTTCCTTGGGTGGATTGTCAGGGTGCTGATGCATTTTGGAAAGGGCAGCAGCCCAGCCCCGATGGTCTGCTCCACAGGATAGATGTAGCAGAGCGCCTGCTCAGCATCCTTCCCACCTGACCTCCACCTTTGCCATGTTCCCTGCCTTCAGCAGAGGCAGTCAGGATCCACTTTACACTCTCAGAAACAGAGGCAGAATCACAGGAAAATCAGGCTCAGGAGTTTGCTAGCCAGCTGGCCTCTAACGATTTCCCCGTCTACTTCTGGAAATTTCCATCCAACTTTGTTCATTTTCTGGCTTCTTAGAAATTTAAATTACATGTTTACTAAAAGCAAGCAGTCTTTTGTTAGTTACAGGTTTTGGCATTTGTAGCAAGGCCAGAACATTCCCTTTCATATCTCAGAGTGAAACATTTAAATTCTGTCAGAGCTAGAGAGAGGTGTTGGAGTTTTGGAAGGGTGACTGACTGTGTTTAGCTAAGGGAGGTGAGTAATTATGGGTTTTGTTCTGAATTCCACAGTGTAGAGGTGCATAGCTCAGGGATTTCAGGGATATGAGAGGATGCTGCAGATCAAAGGGGGAAAGCTATGGGAACTGGGAGGGGAGTTACCGGGACTCAAGTGAAGGGAGCTTAAATGTGAACTTTGCCCTTTTGGAATTCCAAGCTTCATGACTTTGGGTTGGTTGCTAATCTCCTGAGTTCTGCTACTCCTCCATCAGTAAGGACACAAATACTTGCTGCATAGAACTCCCAGGGATTTTAGAGGAGATGAGGTCCAAGTGTTGCAAACAATGCCTACACTGCTGTAAGCACTCCAAAGTTCCCTGGTAATAGAGTAGTGCTTCAGCCAGCCACTTGTAGACCAAGCCAGCGTCACTCATGGAATTACTGTTACAAGTTTCAAAGAACTGATAACAAACCTATTTTCAGCACAGCTTTGCAGTAGTGAACAGGCCCAGCCAGGGTGGGTATTTCATAGGAATAAATAGAGACTAGAAATTAATGTTTTCTAAGACCCGTGAAAACTCCTTCTATATCACCGTCCACCAGAACAGGATGGATGAAAGGGCTCACAGATTGCGCTTTTTTCCATAGCAAGTTTACTGAGACACTTCATCCTGTTAACAGTGACAGTAGAGTGCTGTGGGGATGATGTGGTGGGTAAGGCGTTAACCACACGGGCACGAGGACCTGAGTTTGTCTCCCCAGAACCCATGGAAAAGCTGGACACTGTAGCACACATGAGTGCAATCCCGGTGCTCTCACACGGAGATGGGAGACTGAAATTGTCAGTCAAGCTAGTGAGACCCTGCCTCAAACAAGGTGAAAGATCACACAAGGTGAATGGCGCCTAGGACCAACATAGGAGATTCTCCTCTGACCCAAACATGGCACGCACGCACGCACGCACACGAACACATGATGACCACACATTTGCTTTCTGTATATATGGAGATACATCCATGGATAAGTTAGAGGTGGCCTGTGTTCTCATGTCACTGTCAGGTAACAGGTGTCAGGATGGGAGAGGCTCCATTCCAGGTTAGGGGTGCTAGATGTACACATGGAGTTCGGTAGAGTTCTCAAGTTGGCCGAGGGGCAGGGCCATGGTGAAACAGTGAAGTGTGGGGAGCAGGATGGGCAGGATGGACAGGGAGGGCAGGGAGTGGCAGGTCCTGCTCAGAGGACCCCTGGCACACTATTGGGAGAAAGCCAATTCCTGCTACAGGAAAGTGTGACTGTTCCCTTTTGTTATTGGCCTTTTGCACAGAGCTATCAACGCTGAGTGTCTTGGGAGGTAACAGTGCAGAGATGGCTGTGTTCTTACCCTGCAGTTACACTGAAGGCTGTACTGTCTTCAGCACAGACATGGCCGCGACTGAAGCCAAGCATGGCCTGGATGTTTCCCCATGAGAGTCTCCTGTGAGAGGAGCAATAGCGGGAGTATAGTATAGGCTTCAGTCATGTGTGGATTGAAAGCGGTCACACACTCTCGTGTGCAGAGGACGGCAGTGAGATCTGGGTTGATGCTGACAGGCTGGAGGCTGACTGGTATGTTTCCATTTTCAAGCCCTGAGCCCTGGCCTGGCCAGGATCAACTCAGGAACTCAGTATCAGCACTTGTAATTCTAAGTCTTTTGTGCATCACTTGGGAAACCTTATCAGTTGCAAATTCACTACCAAATCAGTGGCCGCCATTGAAGTGGTTAGTTCGAGCAATAGGGAGGAGAACCCTCTAGATAAGCATTTAAGCATTGTTAGGTAAAGTGTGTGTGTGTGTGTGTGTGACAGAATTTTGAGAAAAGAATGAAATATTTTATGTCACATAGAAGTATTCTATGCTTTCTGTATATTCCTGGTCCTTTCTAAGTTCTGAGGAGCCCAGTACTGGTGTGGAACTGCACTGCAGGCGTAAGCCTTTCTTTGGATTCCTGTGGATCACAGGCATATTTGCGTGATAGATGAGAAAAACCAGACTTCTCTTGATTCTCTTTTCTGGAGAGGGGAAAGTCTGTGTCTCTGAAAGATGTCACATATAGCCTAATTGAACTGCCTGGTGTAGCAACGCAATTGTGTACCTGCATGTGTGAACACTGTGTGTGTGTGTGTGTGCACTCGTGTTTGTATGTAAGGGTAGGTTACTTTCTCAGGGTACAGGATCCGAGGGGTGACAGCTACTTTGTGCTGGATGTTTCTGACCCTTGGGACTGTGCTCTTGGTTGGATGAGGTCGTGACTCTGAGTTAATGTAGGAGAAATGGTTCTGGAGCAGATGTAATGAGAAAGCACTAATGGCCAATTCTTCCAAGTCATTAAGTTGAATTTTTTATCTTTGCAATGAACAGTTTAGGAGCAAAACTAGATTCATTTCTTTCTAACAGAATACAAATATAATTTATAGTAAAAGCTAAAAATGAGGTGAGATAAAGCCAAAAAAATGTTAGTCTCACAAAAGCAAAGATTAAAATGCTTAAATTTTATATTACAAACACTAGTCTCAGATACCCTGTTTATTTTATAGTTACTTGAGTCCAAGTTCGTATGTGTTAGTACTTAAACAAAGTAACAGGTACATCAGTAAATCAAGTTTTGTTAGATTTTGTTGCTTAAGCTGACTGTGTCTTGTGTCATAGTAATATTTACTTCAAGTTAAAAGCAAACATTTTTCCATCTTATTAAGTAGATTTATAATAACAGTGTCCTGTTTTCTGAATGCTTAAATATAGGCTACGGGTGCATTTTTCCAAATGAAGATTAGAACTCTGGGTTATCATCCTCCCTATTTTGAGATAATTAGAGATTTCTTAATACTTGAGATGGACTTTTAAAAAAATAGTTAATGATTTATGTAAAAGATAAACCAGGGAGCTTTATGGTTGGTGATGATCTGCGCGTGATGCGCCCCCCCACACACACACATATTGTGGCTATGATAACATTTAAATTTTAAATTTATTAGTTTTACACGAGCGACTACTCACCATAATAAGTTTCCTTGACCACGGTTGAGAGCATCATACATCTATGCATGTAAACATAAATACCTACAAGATATGCATATTTATATATGCATATTTAGCATTTTAGATATTGTAGATATTTAGCAAAACAACATCACTAGCTTCTCACCTTGGACCTGGAACCTTCCGTAGCTATGGGTTTTGACCATATGTACTTTACCGTGCATGGATTTCCTCCCGTGGTGCAGGCCTCAGATTCATTGAAGAGGGTGTTTGTAGCCCCATAGAGAGTCTTGCCTCAGTTGACCAGTGGGCACTTGTAGCATGGAGGGTCCAGGACTAGGGAACACCACTGATGCCTTCTGCACTGCAGCCCACATAGCACCGGCCAGCACTGTGAGAGCTAGCCCACAAGACAGGGAGTTTCCTGGTCAGTTCAAGGTTGATTTCTCTGTCTTCTGTAACCAAGGATGGCATTCTATGTTTATCTAATGTTTAGAGTTGTTTCCCACAGGAAGATGTCTTTCATCCACTTAGTTTAATCTAATGTATACACTTAGCCTGCTTCCAGTTAATAGTCAAGTGTCTCTCTATACCCACTTTCTTGGTAAAGTATTGAAGACTTGACTAATGGTGTAGCCAGGAAAGAGAAAATGTAACCCTGTTTGGAAAAGCCCTGTCGGAACTTATTAGCAACTCTCCTGGTTTTTCCTCTTTCCAAAACCCAAGTTCATGTAGTCCTACACCACACTGAAACTGTACTACCCGGGGCAGAATTCCGGGCATAGTTGAGGCCTTACCCCTATTAATTTCTGCCAGATTCCCCAAGCCACAACTGGCCCAGTCCATTTCACACCAGCAAAATTCGCCTTCACCTCCTCCCTGCCCTCTTGCTGACTGTGCCAAAGGCATTGTTATGTAAGTATGCCAAGGGCCAGTGGTTTTGCCAGGGCACTCCCATACCTGGTTGGTGTCCCAGACTTTATGGCTTTCTGCTGCTATTGTCTTGGCTTTGAATTCAGCCTGACAACTTTGACTGTTTGACAAATGTTAGATAACCCACCTCCCTTCCTTTAGTAAATATACCAAAGCTAAGTATTATATGGCTTGCACCTGATGGAATAGGCTCTATTTCTCAAGGCCAGTGGAAGGAATTCGTGGGAGGAGGTATGCTTGACGGGTGGGGCAGTGGGAGGGTAGAAGGAGAAAAGATAGAGAAGAAGTCAACTGCTGATTCCAGAACAGGCAGAGCCGGCTTCTCTGGGTAGACACAACAAGCCTGTGTGTGGTGACAAAACCCAGAGGACAGGCCAGAGATGGCAGTCCGCGAAACAAGGCTGAGGGGTGAAGGTAAGGAGAGCTCCAAGGGCCGTGGGCCAGCACGAGGGTTTGGACATGAGCCTGGGCTGGAGTACTGCTCTGTTCACTGCAGGGATCTGGGCTTGATGGCTCTGCTTCTCAGAGGGCAGCTCAGCCTCAGTACTGCCAAAGCCCTGTCTGTCTGTCTGTTTGTCAGCTCGCACTGTGCACAACAGTGTTTACTCATTGTTTAGCTCTATGCTTAGCTGATCTGTGGTGCAGGTGGCTTGACTTGCTCAGATGCTGAGACTTCCTTAGCTGGTTTCGGTGTGTGGTGTTAGGCATCAAACCCAGGTGCGTGGTGGGCAAGAGCTATCTGAGGTCCTGAGGTCCACCCAGCCCATTTATTAAGTTCCTTCTTTTGCTGTTACTATGTTACATTTCTTTTTGTCAGCAAGGAAACACTTTCTCTCCTACCATCTGTTTCTCTGCAATTGTCCACGTGGCAGGACCTGGGTCCTGATGTTTTCTTTCTGATACCTGAGCCTGGGGAACGTCTTTGCCCTTTGCTGACTATGTCTTAGTGGAACCTTTTTTTTTTTTTTTTTTTTTTTTGAGTTTCTATAAGTGAGTAGGCTCAAGTCGTGCTTTTGCCTAGCATACTGAACACCTTGGGTTCCATTCCCAGCAACACACACACACACACACACACCACAGTTACACAGATAGAAGTATTGTTCTGGTATTAAACAGATGTTCGTACTGAGCACGGTGGCCCTCACCTGTCATCTCAGCACTGGGGAAGCTGGGACTAGATTACCTTGAGTTTCAGGGCAGCTTGGCCTACAGAGTGAGTTGGAGAGGCCCATTTGGACTACATGAGATATCCTGTCTTATAAAAAGAAAACAGAAATGCTGGGCAGGATTCTTTTAGCAACTCGCCGTACTTTTAAAGGCGCATGGAAACTTCCAGCAGAGCTGCTGTTTGCAGAGCATCATCTCTTCCGAACCACAAATGCTTGACTTTGGCGATTCTGATCTCGCAGCCATCAGCTCCACTATGCAACCGTTGAACAACCCCCTCTAACAGAGCAGTCACAGATGCCTTTATCTGTGTGTACATCAGGGAGGGGGTTAAAGATTATCGGGAGAATTATATTTGTTCATAGTGGTATAGGTTTCTTCTCTCCCTGATGGAAGATGGAAAGCAGACTGGCTGAGAGAATTTTGTTGGTTTGCTTCCATTTATTAAGATGTTTTCCAAAATCAGTGTCAGAAATTTACTTATAAATAACAAAACAGCTACAATAAATCAAATGTTCAAAAGTAACTTTTCAGAGTTCTTAAAATATAGTGACTCCAACTCATAATGCAAATTTCTTTTTAAAAAATATTTATTTACTTATTAGTTTAAGTGTGTGTGTGTGTTTGTGTCTGTGTGCGCATGTGCAATGTGCCTATGCAGTGAAGTCACACCTTAAATTCTGGATCCCCTTGCTTCCACTTCCTTGGCTGGCAGTGCAGCCATTTGCCCCTGAGCCTGGCTCTAACCCTCCATGTTTAGCTAAGTGGGACAGGATCTTCTAAGCTTCAGGTGGGTCCTCAGTCTTGGAGTCAGTTTTGGAGGTCACAGTGAGCTTTTGGAAGCTGAAGCGATGGGCATGTCAGAATGCACAGCAGGTAGGAGAATCATGAGACGGGGCCTTTGGAACCTTAACTTCATCTAATTGTAGGGTCTGTCCATGTCACTGTGTATAGTGGTTTATACACAAAAACATTTGAAAGTCACTGATCTGGGATAGTGTAGGTTTTACCCAAGTATTTCAGGGTGAATTTAATTACCCTGACACAGGGTGTCTTTCTTAGCTCTTTTCCACAGCTAACTGAGTAGGTGCAGAGGGAGCATTCTTTAGAATGTAAGAATTTCTGAGTTCAAGGCCAGCCTGGTCTACAAAGTGAGTTCCAGGACAGCCAGGGCTACATAGAGAAACCCTGTCTCGAAAACAACAACAACAACAACAACAAAAGAAGTTGGTGGTTACAATGGTGCTGTTTTACTGTGTCCTTCTTCCTTCACTGTCTCCCACTAAGATCTTTCAAGCCATTGTGAGCCACATTCAGCTGATCCCATTGTCACATGAAGCATGACGCATGGAGGAGAGGTGACCACTCAGACTGTAATTTCTAAATTTAAGTGTATTTTCTTTGTTCTACACTAAATATAATAGTTCCAGATCCTTCATGATAGAATCAAGCTATGTGTCCCCAAAAGCAGATGTCTTAGAAGGTGAGTGTGTGTCACACACACACATACACACACAGTGGACAGTAAGGGAAGGCAGACTAATTCTGTAAGGTCAAATAAGAGAAACCAGAGTCCCTTCTACCATTGAAGGCTTTGAAACGTGGGGACTCTGGAGACTGTGGTGGTAACTGACAGGTAGAAATGAGAGCTGCTGTTGAACTGATAAGTCGGGGTGAAACTGGTTATTACTTCAATACTGAGCATTCATAGATGAAATTAGGATCCTTCCTTCCCTCCCTTCTTTTCTTCCTTCCCACAGAGTCTTGCTGTAAGGCTCAGGCTGGCCTTCAGTTTATGATCCCCTCCCCTTTTTTTCTTTTTTCCTGTGTGGTGCTGAGGATAGAACCCCTGGCCTTATGCAGCTAGGTAAGTGGGGCCCCAGCCCTGATGGACTTTCTTACTAACAGGTTGCATGCATTCTGGTGTTTAGTATTTTCTAACTGTGAACTGAGGTTTTCTCATATACTTGGAATCAAACCAGAATTTAGTTCCTTTACTTGTCTTGAGAAAAACTTTTAAAAGAATTGCTCATTCTTTTCCCTTATATTTTTGCTACATTTTACTTTCAGCATTTGATTTCTTTAAGAAGGTAGAATAATTTTTTTTTTCACATTAGTTTTTTTTTTTTCTCCACAAGGGAAGTCATGATACATGCGCCCTTTGTTAGAGAATTATTTTATAATTGTTCATCCGGAAGCAATTCACAAGTTCCTTTATAGCCAGCTTTAGTAAGGGTGAAGCTGGTGTTGTGACTGTGTAGACGTGTCAGTTGTCTGTGTCCTTCTTATTTAGTCACCAGTCGTCCCTATGTTTGTATATTTAAAGACAGCTTCCTTTAAAAGTAAGCCCTGCCTCTTGCAACACCAACTGTGAGAGAAGTCGGAGCTGAGGGCAAGTCTCCCGGTGCTGAGTTATTGGGTAATGAACCCTGTGGCAGCAAAGGAAAGGGAAACGTGTGGGACTCGGTTGGCTGCTGGGAGGGTGATGGATTTTCATTGCATTAGGAAGGGCATGGGGTGCAGCTCCCACTCTTTACTTGACCTCTGCAGCTGTTAAGGTTTGTTTAAGGAAGACATGTTTGCACGTAGTTGAGGTTGGTGTTTGACTGCAGTACTGTCAGACAGTCTTAGGTTGACAGCTGTGCCATGGGTTGCTGGAGTGAGCGACTGGATAGGTAATCAGCGTGGGCCACAGCCTCAGTGGTGGGAGGCTGGTGTTCTCACACACGCTGTGTGAGGGTGGAGCACCACAGGGAGTTGTCTGAGGTACTGTTCCGTGGCTGTGTGGGCCACAGCCTCAGTGGTGGGAGGCTGGTGTTCTCACACACGGTGTGTGAGGGTGGAGCACCACGGGGAGTTGTCTTAGGTACTGTTCCGTGGCTGTGAAAAGGCCGTGACTGAGGCAACACCTAGGAAGGAAGAATGGAATCATGGGCTTGCTCCACAGCTTCAGAAGTTAGTCTGCTATCACCATGGTAAAGAGCAGGCCAGCACATAGGCAGAAGTAGCTGAGAGTTCTGCATCCTCATCTGTAGGCTGGGGCAGAGGGGGCAGGACAGGACTGTTGAACCCCCACAGAATAGGTGTGGCCTTGTTGTGGGAAGTATTTGGGTTCTGGGGATGTGAACTCAGGTTGTTAGGTTTCCATGCAAGTATGGGTACTCACTGAGCTGTCTTTCAATCTGAATTCTGAATGTTTTTTTTATTCAGTTTTGGGGATAGAATTTGGGTACTTGCATATTCTAGGCAAGATTCTACCTCTGAGCCAGAACCCCAGTGCTGGAGTGTTTTGTAGGCAGTGAGCATCCTTCCGATCCCTAAGGATAAAGGTCATTATGCTTTGCAGACATCACGGCACCCGAGGTGTAGCCAGCTTATTCTAGGTCCTCACTGCCTGTGTTCCTTGTTTGCTAGGAAGGCAGTTGCTGTTTTCCTCGTTCTGATTTGTAGAGTTCCCTGTGTCCCTGTGCTAGCCTGTGGCTGGATAGCCAGCCCGGGGCTTAAGTTGAATCAGCTTCAGGATTGGGTGTATAGGGGGGCAGGTTACCTAGGTCACTGTTTATAGGAAGGCAGTAGTAGTCTCTGGGCGCTGAGGTGCTCTTGTCTTTGTTTGTCTTGTGGCTCCTCAGAGCAGCCTGTGGGAAATGGGAAAATGGAAAGGCCTGGTGTCTTAGGAAGACAGGCCTGCAGAGGGAGTTGAAATAATGTGTGGAGTTCATTCTGAGAAAGTTAGAGTTGGAGGAGTTGACACCCCTGCGGTGTTCCTGTGCCCACATTGACTACAAATATGCTTACATTTGGCCACCTGCCAAACCTCCTTCCTATAAACGGGTATTTCCACAGACAGTGAAGCTGAGGCCCAGGAGGCTTTTATTGAAACCTTCCCATCCTTACTGATTACAGCTTTTGCTATGGAGATGCCGTGGGCTCTAAATACTTAGAAGCCATATATTGTTCTCATTTCCCTTTCAGCTTTGGAGCTGAGGCCCAGGGGCTCCTTGGCCAGGAGGCTGCTGTGTCCACGAAGACAGGTGAACTTAGTATGAGTTGTTTTGTCACCATGCCACCAGCATGAACTGTGACAGACTGGGTGGCTTGTTCATCATGCCTTTCTCCTCTTCAGTTCCAGAAGGCTGAGATTCAGGCACAAGCTGTGTGGGGTCTCGCTGTGGCTTGACCACTGAGCCATCCCTACAGCTCTTTGTTCCTTATAAGGACACTAATCCTGTCATAAGTCTTGTGGTTTCCTTTAAATCCATGCACCTTTCAAAGAACTCAGCTTAAGAAGCTCTCCCTTTAAGGGTAGATTATAGACTTAGCTCCTTTGAATTTGGGGGGAACATAATTCATAACTGTACATGGATGAGGCTGGGTTAATTTTCAACTGAGTGTCATTGCTGCTCCCTTCTCACAGATGCTATGCTGGGTCCGCAAGTCCCCGGCTTGCTTTGTAGCTAGGTTGTTCACACAGCACTGTTCTGGACACTGAGAAAACAAACAAAGCCTAAGGGCTTCTGGAAGTCCCTCCCTGCAGGTGAAGAGCCAGTGTGGGGCTTTTCCTGTCTTCCCTTCCCTTCCTGCTGTGTCTACAGAGGGTGGTGGAGGCAGGGTTGGACATTGCAGAGAACTGAGGATGCCTATGAACTCTGTGGCATTTTAGTGTCAGCTAAGAGGAAGCTCCTTTGGCTTCAGCTCCTTGTAGGCATGTTATTGGCCCCCAAGAGCATCTCACTGTAGACTCTAGAAGGGAGAACTTCATCTTCCTGGAGCTGGCAGGAACCAGGAGGTTGTCTCTAAGACCTTGTCTCTAAGCCTCTCTGTATTCTCACTCATAGAACCCATACGGTTGTCTCACTTCAGATTTCCTTGGTGTGTTTCTCTCGGCTCCTGGACACCAGGGGCCGCCCTGTTTTACTCACCGCAGGGCATCAGGGCCTGCCTCCCAGCCCGAGTTTAGGAGAGAAACATGAAGATGAGTAAATGCTTGGGCAAGCTCTCCAGTTCTGGCCTCGGGCTGGCTCTGTTGTTTTCTTCCTACCTTGCCTTTGATGTCCTTCATAACTAAGTGGCAACTTGTTGTTCACAGAAAAACCCATGAGGTAGCCTGAAGAGAGGTAAGTGGGAAAACAGACTTTAATTAGCTGTATCTGAGCTGTGTAAATAACTGTTCCCGAGGGTTTAGTTAGAGACAGGCGTCCTCCAAAGATGCAGACAAAGGTATATCCCAGTCTCCACACTGTAGAAACAGAAATCAGGTCTAGTTGTTGTACATTCTCTTACTAGGAAACATTTTAAGATGTCCAGAAAAACACATAATTGCAACCATTGTTTCTGGCTTGCAAATTTCTTCGTGATAATTATGAAAAATGAACCTTTGAATGTTGAGTACATGTATGAAGCATTGTTCAGTAGGATTCACACTGTGGTTGCAATGCAGACTTTTCTGAGATGGAAACCTGGAATGTGGTAGAATAAGTGACTATTGTTTTACCAGGAAGGGCACAGGTGGCAAAGGTGGCAAGTTTGGGATTAGGTTCCGGGTCTTTCTTTAAGGCTTTCTCTTGTATCTTTTTACTCATAAGTTACTGAGCTGGAAGTGTGTGTGCCACACCATCAGTGGAAGCTCCCAGTGACACATAGGAACTTCTGGAGGAGTGGTCTCATTGAGCTTTCATTAGCAGGGCCAGTCTAGCCAGAAGGACCTGGGTTGTCCTGGAGGGGAAGGGCTGGCCTTCTGCTGTGCTGTGTGGCCTGGAGGAGCCACTTGGGACCTGGGCTCTTGGGGTCTAGGCTGGGTTTGATGGTAGGAGCATCTTCAGGATTTATGGAGGAAGTGGAGACTGAGTTTATTCAGGGAGGGGATGGAAGTGTGGCTTGTGTCCCGCTTTGTACCTTCCTCAGGTCCTGGAGATGTCCTGGGGTCGAGCGTCACTGATGCTGTTGCTTCTCTGGGTGTCAGTGAGACTGATTCGCTCTCTTTCCCCACAAATGTAGTTGCTGATGCTTTTGAAAAGGCAGGTTTCAGGGGGATCAGATGTAAAGTAGAGATGGCTTTCTCTGAGAGATCACTGGCTGAACACCAGAGTTACTCAGTCTCCAGGGGAAAGGTGGGAAGATGACTGCTGACTTCCTACAGTCTTGAAATTGGGTTCTCCTGGAAGCACGCAAAGCTGTCATGCTGTTATCAAAGTGTACGCCTCATTTAAATAGATTTTCAAACATGCCATCTAATTATTGATTATGCTAGTGCTGCTGTTAGTTACGGTGCCAGAATAACTCCAAATCAGGAGAAAATAGATTTGGAAAATTTGGGAGAGCAACTGGGAGTGAGTGAGGCGGTGTGGTGAGGTGAAATGTGAGCTCAGGCTGATCGTGGGCTTCCACTCTGTGGGCCTCAGTTTCCTCTTCTGTGACAACAGGGAAGTGGTCCAGGTCTCTCTGCAAAAAGGTTCAGCCATTAGGTCCTTTGAATGTTGAGCCTCTTGTTTGAATCCCTTTGATGAGCTGAGCCCAGTCATGAATTCTCTGCATTAGTATTCAGTTCTTAAAAGCAGGAGTGTTTGAGGCTTTGAAATCGAGTCCAGCAGGAAATTTCTTCTGGTCTGTAATTTCCTTCCACTCAGGAGTGACAGGGCCCCAGTCTGCCTCCGTCCTCCATCAGGAGTTTGAGGCAGTGGGATGACTTCTGATTCCTTTTTCCTCCCACCTTGACTTCTGTGAATATAGATTGGCCTGGCATAAATATTTAAGCACTGCATTAATGTTCAGATGAAAGAATCATGCAGAAACCAGAACAATCAAAGTAAATTAGTTAAAATTTGCATAACGTTAGATATGGTAGACTTTGAGGCTTGTGGACAGTGGTTCCTGGCCAGCCACTGCCATAGCAGGGAGCAGAGATAACTTATCTGAGCATTTGGTATTTGAGTGTTAATGATGTGGGCTGGGATATAATAATGGGCACTTACTAGTAAACCTGTGTGCAGTCCTCAACTGTGCTGATGGGGTACCCGTCTAGGCATGTGACAGTGGGGATGCTGGCACTAGGGAATGTTAGTAGCTTCATAAGGAAGGACTGACACACGAGGAAGGAGGAGAGGGTGCCTTGTGCTCCTCAGTTAGGGCAAAGCACAGGCAGGCTCCCGAACGCCAGGTACAGAGAGACACGATTAGTGCAGGGTGTGTGGTTGTAGAACGCTTACTTGATAGCTTGTCAGGCTAAATCTCCAGCTGCACTGGGCCTCAGTTTCCCCATGTGCACATTTATGATCCCTCAGGGGTTGTGAGACACACAGCACACAGGATGAAGATGCAGAAATTGTGATTCAGATTGTGTTAGACAGTCTCCTGTGCGGCTGCGGCTGCTGCTCTGGGGCTTAGGTGACTGCAGGTCTCTGTGCTGAGCTTCCCTGCTCACAGATGAACTCAAAACAAAGTTCATGCTAGCTTAATGGTTTTTCCTCCACTTAATGCATCATGAATATTGTCCCCTTCATTATGTTTTCTAATGATATCTAATTTTATGCTGAATTATATTCCATTCTTAGATATTTAAATATCATTTCTGCTATTTCAATATTTGAGATCATGCTGAAATCAATAGTCTTGTTTATTTTTAAGATTTTATTCCTATGATACACATAGGAATGTGTGTATGTAGGGGTGTTGGTGTCTGTACATCTGAGGGCATCAGATCCCCTGGAGCTAGAGTTAAAGGCAGTTATGAGCTATGTGAGTATTTTCATTTTCTCCTTCTCAGGTTCCTCTGCAAGAGCAGAATGCGCTCTTAACATCTAAGCCATCTCTCCAGCCTCCTGAGGTCAACATTCTTATCTGGATGCTTCTGTCAACATCTGTCTTTTCACTAGAACTGGGATTACCCAGTTTAAGAATGTTAATGACTTTTGCTATATATTGCCAACAACTCTTCAGAAAGGGAGTTGTAAAATATATCTTCTCAAAAATAGATTATTAAGAGTAAACTCTAAATACAGGGAATGAGGAGAGAAAAAGGTTGTTTGTTTGTTTGTTTGTTTTAATGTGTCTGGGGTTAGGTGACAGGGGCAAGAATAGCATGCATTTTTAGAGAAGGTAAACACAAATCAAGGAGAATCAGGGGAGCAGTGCACAGGTGGGAAGCAGTACACAGGCTGATCTGTACTTTTTTTTCTTCAGAGCAGCTTTTGTGGTTCAAATTTGAAGGAAAGCCATGATGCTGTGATATATACAATATCGTATATATACCATAACATATAGGTGACTGTGAAAAGCAGGATAGGCCCTGATGAGCTCTTCTTGCCACAGATGGTAATGTGCTACTGCCTCATGGTCACGGCCCCTGTTTTGCTTCAGTGGAAAGCTGAGGAATGAGATAATGGTGTTCGTGGGAGCTTGTCCTGCATGACTTATCACTTAGTTATATGTGTGAGTATATGTCTAGATGCATGTGTGTGTACATTGAGTACAGTACCCACAGAGGTCAGAAGAGGGCGTCAGATCCCCCCGGAACATGGGTTACATACAGGTGGTTGTGAGCCATTCATTGTGGATGTTGGGAACTGAGCGTGGGTCCTCTGGAAGAGCAGTACCTGTTGTAAACTGCTGAGCCATCACTCTACCACAAAGGAATTGGTGTTTGGATTGAATAAAGTGTAAGTTCTTTGTTCTCTTTGGCCCTCTCTAGCCCTGGAACTCACTGCTTGACTCTGGTAGACAGACATGGAGGGAGGATAGATAGGTGAGGAAAACTGAAACCCGCTCAGAAGGCCTACTCAGTGTGGGTGTGTAGGAGGGGGTTCTAAGGGGCATAGTGGAGGTCCTCCTGGGGTCTCTGTGGAATCTGAGGGGAGCGCTCTCTATTGGATGTCAGATGCTCTGCAGCCCTCAACACTATGCCAGGCTGGTTGAGGTCAGTGGGTAAGTTCAACTCCTCTTTCATCAAAATGTTTAACTCTCAAAGGACCTCCAGGTCATCTGACTTAGCTTTTCCTTTGTACAGATAAGTACATTTTCATTATTCATTTGTTTGTTTTGCAATGATGGAGATCAAACCCAAGGACCCATACATGCCAAACAGGGGCCTTACCATTAAGTTATAACCCCAGGAAACTGACTATTTCCAGTTGAGCTTCACCATGTAAACAAGTGAAGTTTATGTTGCTCCTTTAAAAAATGTATTTGTTATTACGTGCGTGCCTGTCTTTGTGTTGGAGGGTGTCTGTGTGTGTATGCACATGCTGTGGAGCTCTTTGGAGGTCGGGTCACAGCTCTCAGGATGAGTTCTCTCCTTCCACTGTGGGTCCTGGGCATCAAGTGCAGGTCGTCA